>NW_020654748.1:6501413-6543778 GCF_003589595.1 Hyposmocoma kahamanoa
TATGACAATGTATTGCTTCCAGTACTCAGGCAAAAGTTGCTCAATCTGAGTATACCTGTGAAGCTTATCAATATAATTTTTAATCTCCTCTCTGCCCGTTCAATTCAAGTCAGTGTTAACAACTCCCTTTTACCACCAAGAACTGTCTGGAGAGGCCTTCCACAGGGATCCGTTCTTAGTCCCTTGCTTTATAGCCTCTACACCTATGACCTCGAGCAGTCTCTTAACCCATTTTGCAACGTCCTCCAGTATGCTGACGACTTGGCCTTATACATTTCGGATATCAACATCGAAAATATCTCAGCCCACCTCAATTCTGCTCTAAACTACCTCCATACCTGGCTAACCGACCACGGCCTTTCGCTGTCGGTCGGAAAAAGTAATGCAGTAGTTTTTTCCCGTGCAAGGAACACACCCCATATTATTATTAATTATGAGAACCAGTCTATCCCGTTAAAAAACCAAGCCAGGTTCCTTGGAGTTATGGTGGAGTCAAAAATGACAGGCGCCCATCACATCTCACATGTTGTTAAAAAATGTGAGAAAAATATTAATATCCTTCGGTCATTGTCGGGAACATGGTGGGGTGCTCACCCTCAATCTCAGAAGCTTTTATACAATGCTCTGATTCGTGCTCATCTAGATTACGGTTCCTTTTTACTAGAACCATGCCATAAATCCTGTTTAAAAGATCTAGACAAGGTACAATATAAATCTCTTCGAATTATAACAGGGGCTATGAAATCTTCTCCCACCAATGCACTACAGGTGGAATGTGCGGACCCCCCCTTATCTATCAGGAGACAATATTTAGCGGACAGATTTCTTTTTAAAATTATTCAAAATTCATCCCATCCTCTTATAGGTAAATTACATCAATTATCAGAATTTTTATCCTCTGATAAGTACTGGAGACATAAATCTGCACCCTGTCTGTTTCTTAGTTTTATTAAATTTATCAGGCTCCCCTGTCCAGTATATCAGTGCACCCTAAACCCTCTCTTCGATATACCTTATCTCGGTCTTATCTATCAACCCGGCATACTACTGAATTTAGGCATTGACAAAAATTCCTCTAACTCTGAAGCTCAATTACAAAAGTACATCGATGAGAATTGGGGCGATTGGCTTGTGATGTACACTGATGCTTCTAAAATGTCAGATGAAGGATGTGTTGGTGCTGCTGTCTGGATACCCAAATTTAAAATTATCCTTCATTTTAAATGTACTCCCCTTTCTTCTGTTTTTACCGGGGAAGCCATTGCTATCTTAGAAGCTCTTCTCTATATTGAGTCTCATAAGCTAGATAAAACTGTCATATTAACAGACTCGAAGAGTTGTCTCCAGGCAATTCTGTCCAATCCTTTCCGTAACAGATCCAACTTTCCCTGTATCTTAAAAGTTAGAAATGTGCTATACAGTTGCTTCAGTCAAGGAATTAGAGTCTCTTTGGCCTGGATCCCAGGTCATTCTGGTATAGTAGGTAACGAGACCGTTGACCTGATGGCAAAAGATGCCACTGAAATTGGATGTCCTACGTACTCTCAAGTATTCTCTCATGACCTGCCCTTACTGGCAACTCAAAAGATGATGTCCACATGGGAAGTTGAATGGAAAGAGAGTACCAAAGTGAAAGGAAAGCATTATGCGAACATTCAAAATGTCATCCCGAGTAAACCTTGGTTCTTTAAATTTAACAAAGCATCCAAATCTTGCACCTCGACCATATGTAGATTAAGGCTCGGTCACTCGAGCACCCCAGTTCACTTAGCTAAAATTAGGGTAAGGGACAGCTCGCTTTGCGAATGCGGGCTGGACGAAGGAACTCCGGATCACATTTTCTTCAATTGTAACAAGTACCCAGTCTCCTTGTACGATGTCCTTCCCTCAAGCATTCTCAAACCCACAAATTTCAATACGATTTTAAGTCTTGTGGATACGACTTGCATCAATGTCCTTTGTGATTATATAACCAGCAATAACATAAATTTATAATTTGTTTGTCCTGCCTAACACACTTACATACTAACATTTGTCTATATATATTGTTCTCCGTCCCTTTCAGGTAATTCAACAGCTTTAAATAGGAAAGGATTTTTTTATATCACATTGTGCTCTCACAATACTCATTGAATAGCAGAGTCTACAGAAGCCCTTAAAATTACTAAGCGGAAAACTCGATACTGGCGAAATCTAAAGGGTAGCGCCATTAAGCAAAAAGAAGAAGAAGAAGAAGATTATTTATTTAAATATTGTCTAAATATTTTTGTCACATTGTGTTTTATTGTTTGCTTTATGTCATTACTGTTTATTTGATTATTTCATTAGGTATTTTATAGCTTTAACGTTTTATGTGCGTACTATAAAATAAATAATACTTCAGGTAGGTAAACATTCAATCATGCTTAAAATGGAACGTACGTACAAGAACGTTACCTAATCTATGGTCGAACTGAATGAATTGCGTTGTGTTCTTGCGTCTATTCTATAATATAATGTTTTACATTTCTTTTATTCCCGACTTCTAAAAATATACAAAAATATATTGATAACGAGGTATAAACTAAAACGCAAAATTATACTAGCAAAGTCCATGAATGGCTCTTCATCGTTATTGGATCAGTTTTCGCCATCCTTCTTTTTAATTAAATTTCGCACATAAATTCCGAAAGCTCAGAGAAACGAGTCCGGGCTCGAACCCACGACCTCTCCTTTTAGGCAGTAGGTCAAACTATTAAGCTGCTACAGCTTTTTATATACATACATACAAAGGTGTAAAGTACCCAACGTCATTCTGTAGAGCAAGAAACTTGATACTGTATTTAAGACAGTTATGGATAATACCTAATTTGAAATATGTATAATACAACAACACAAAAGTCAATAATTAAGTGACCCGATACATACTCGCGCTTACATAAAACAGATTGTATTGCCTAAAGAAATAAATTTGCTGTACAGCAGGCTTCTGTTTATAATAAATGACAATGTCTACATTTCCTGCAGTAGCACCTCAAGGACCCTTAAACAATTGTGTGTAAAGAGCATAAAACTAATGTTTATAACGGACGATTGTGTGAGGACGCGGAGGCAACGCATTGTTTGTCGTAAGAAACTATCTTGTTGAACGTACCTTTGTCCGTACAACAAAAAGCCACCGCCACTACATTACTCGTAATAACTTCCTGAGGCAGCGTATAATGGAGCGCAACCGACGACTTCGTTCACAAACACACCAACTATTCAGGTTAATAAATGCACCAGGTATTTCATGTTGGAATACGAAACCTTTCAATTGTTTCATTTCATAACGACCTTTATAATCCCAATTTATTTAACTAAGCGAGTATGAAGAAAACTATACGTACTCCTTCCTACAACGCCGTTTTACCCAACTGAAAACTAAATCACATAAAACGATTCTACCTCAAAAAAGTGTAATTGAAATGCCTACGAAGATCTACAACAAACTTTCACGTGAAATTAGAAATTGCAATAATTGTGCAGAATTTCAGAAATAATTATTTAATTACATTGAATGACATGACATTCTACAATATTGAAGATTTGTCATAAAATTTACATTTCACGTGTTTTATTTATTATTATTATTATTATTATTATTTTTAGATCAACTTATTAAATCTATTATTGTTATATATTATTATTATTTGGACTGCATGAGTATAGAGTATTTATCAATTATGGCATGAAAATTATAATCAAGGGCACGTCATTTATACCAAGGTGTTCAACTTTGCAATAATTAACTAACACCACATAAATATTAGCCCTACCACGTACTTAACGAATTTTCATACAAACTAACAAAGGTAAAAAATACTGATTTCTTTTAATTTGTTTTTCAAAAGGAACCACTGCTTTTAAGGAGTAGTGAGACCCTAAATAGACGCCAAGACCTATTTCGACTTACTCGATTTGATTGTCTTAATTTCGCTAGATAAAATAGCCATAAAGTTCCACAAAATTTTCATTTTATACAACGTTTATCTATGAACACAATCCATTTCATTCGATTGTCATTAGAGATATTTCAACGGAATTGTATCTCCCGTGTTCAGTAGTAAATAGGTCGGCGGAGTATGAGCTTATTTTGCACTGAGTGAGCATATTTTATTTCTAAAAGGCACATTTTTAAACATTGTGCAACGAATATCCCCATGTCAACCTTACATGCTTCAAAACCTACGGTACCATTCCCGTAAAATAGCTACCCATCGCCTGTATACTACAGTAAACTACATTCGTCATTGATTCAACGAGCTCTCTAAATCCTCTAAATCTTTTGCTTTGATCTTGCTACATCTTTTTTAACGAAAATAATTACAGTATGGTCATATATTTTGTCAAAAGTGAGTTTTCCATATAAATGTATAATTAAAAAAAAAATAGCGAATCGAGTGAGATTCAGATTAATAAGGATAGAATCTGCACCGCAGAAACTACTTAAATTGAATACAAACTTCACTTTTTAAATTTGTAGTAAATAACCTTTTCACAACACATACACATTCTGTCATCATTATTAAAGAACCCAAGTTATTTAATATTTTATACATAATACAAAAAGGAGTGCACAGAATCCTTCCATCTTCCAAAAGTTTAGTATCATTAACAATAAATCAATTTATAATTGACATTTCATAAACAAATAAATAAAACTTCTGTTTGTTACAGCATTTCAATCCTACGTTCCTTTTAATGGCAAAAGTTTAGGCAAAACTTTACTCTGACACACTTTACTTACCTCTACAAAAGGTTCACTGTACCGACGCAAACCTATCAACAGCAATTTATTTTCGGGAAGTTACTTACATAATTCAGAGAGTATTTTGTTTGTTGTCATATTTGTGAATGAGTACTATCAAAATTGCTTAGAGTTTATTCAAATTTAGTTTTTTTTATAACATCTAGTGACGGGACGAACAAGTCGTGCGCCTGATGGTAAGCTACACACCTGTCCATAACAGTTACACTGCCACTCACAGCTTTAAAAAAAACAAAGATCTGAGGGGCATTACCACTGCGCTCGTCACCTTGAGACATAAGTTGACAATTCCCATGTGCTTGTGATTTCACCAGCACCCTTACCCTTCAAAACCAGAATACAGTAATGCTGACATTACTGCTTGGCGGCAGAAATAGGAAAAGAACAAATATAGTAACCGAGATACGGTATTTATAAATGTACATCAAACTGAATATTTAATAACTTACAAAATAGCCATTCCACAACACACACACGCACGCACGCACGCACGCACGCACGCACGCACGCACGCACGCACGCACGCACGCACACACACACACACACACGCACACATTCCATCATCACTATTGTTGATACAAAGATCCAACAACACAAAAAAAAACCTTCGATGCTGTTCTCGGGATCTTAGAGACTTTAAATCTTATAACCAAAACATTTCCTCCGCCACCGCACCCCTGAACGGTCACTATAAATAAGGGCGCGTTTCCATTATGTCGTGACGACAGAAAATCGTGCAGTTTAAAGTGTTACGGCTTGTATATTTCAACGAAGTTGTTCACACATAGAACAACACGATTACGGGCGCACACACACACAAGCATACACATAAACACGCACCCACGCATACACACAGGCACTCATGCATATAACACACACAACAACAACAACACGTAACAAACACATAATGACTATTTCCTTTAATTTTGTTTTGTTACTTTTGTTTCATTTCATTTCTTTCCTCTTCTTTTGTATTATTATAATAATCTTGTATAAGATCCCTCTCTGTAATTTATAACATGGTAACGCTTTTATATTGTATATAATTCAATGAGATTTTCCGGTCGGGTGAGTGCCTGGAAATCCGTAACACAGGTAAATTCTAGTATTGACTCCAGTCTCTTACAAAGATATACTAATGATAAGTCCACCATACAATCACTGTTATTTATACGATAAGTTTGTTAAGAGAGAAATAAAGATTATTGTTATCATTATACTGCACTTAAACACTGTTCGGTGATTAACCAAGTGATCATCATCGTAATTGCAACGACGGCAACGACGTGCGTTTGTCGGAGATCCCTATCAGGACGTCTACTGGAAGTTGAGGAAGGGCGCAGCTAAGAACAACATACAAGCACAAAACCCACCTTTAATGTCAGTGTGGTATCGTTCAGTTGTTCAGCGCTGCTGAATGAATCGGCAGATAATGTCGATCCGTCGCTCACCAGACATTCCTTTCCATACAGTAAATTCTCCTCTTAAAAGGGTCACAAAGAACGAACCACCTGCGACGATGTGACCTCCTTACATCGTCATCCCACCATTTTATCGCCTTTTCTCCGGTTCCTGGCCACTTGTTTTTAAATTTCGAATCGTTCTTTAATTCCTTTGCCTCGCCGTTCTGATTTTGTTTCATTCCATCGCCACTCCCTACTCGATCGATGCAGCGAACATTACTGCTCTAATTTTTAATTGCGTCTAATTTTGATTCCTTTACCAATTTTAATACCAATATATAATAACTACTAATCATGTGCCAATTTTAATACCAATCTGTAATACTGTATAACTCGGCCCTTGCGGGGTAAGTCTGTCTAACGTTTAGTATTTAACTAGGGAGTGTTTTGTAGCGTTGTACCCATTGACTTACAAATAAATGGACGACGACGGGTCTAATACAAAAACCACAAAAAAAATGTCCCAAGTCAACCTATTTAAACGTGACGTTAAAAGTGACATGTAAAGGAATATGAAAAAGCTAAAACGTGGAATTTAAATTGTAATGTCATCGCAGTACTTTCTAATCTTCTTTCTTTTTGCTTGCTTCCCTGTCAGTCGAACAAACGAAGACTAGAGCGTGAATGACGCTCTGTATACGATTTTAACGCCCTATAAGTTCGGACGCTTTTTAGCGCGGTCCCGACGTCCTTATAATTGTAAGTCAATGGTTGTACCTATTTTTTATATACACCATTTTTGTTACAGCCTTACTTTTGTCGCCTTTCGATTTAATTACGAATAAATTTTTGCGGACCGAAGTGTCCTATTTTATTGCCGTGAACCTAATCACGGCTCTTTAGGGTTTACAACCTTTTCACACCTTTGATAGGTGTGAAAAGCTCGTATGCGATGATATAGTTTGACTGCCGCTCGAACTACAAACAAACTTACAAACTTGGTACACAAACTTCATAAACCAGTGGTGGGACAATCAGAGAGATCGAAAATCGATTTTAAAATAATAATATTTACTAGACTATGACATATTTTATCGAATGTTATTATATTATGGTAATAACTCAAACCATTTCATATAATTCATTAATAGAGTCCGCTCCACGAATAATGTCACAATGTAATGAGATATTCCAATTGAATGTCGCTCTCGCGCAGGTCGTGCCAGCCCTACTGATGAGAGGGGACCCAACCAAAGACATTTATTTTCATGACTAATATATGTATTATAATTTCTGTTTAAACGTCAAGTGATGGGACGAACAAGTCGTGCGCCTAGTGGTAAACTACACGCCTGTCCATAACAGTTACAGTGCCACTCAGAGCCTCAAATTACAAAGATCTGAGGGGCACTGCCACTGCGCCCGTCACCCTGAGACGTAAGTTGACAAGTTCCATGTGCTTGTAATTTCACTAGCACCCTTATCCTTCAAAACCGGAACACAGTAATGCTGATTGGCAGCTGAAATAGGTAAGGTGGCAGTACTACTTCGGACGAACTTTTTCACAAGGAGGTCTCCTGCTACTAAAATGTTAGCCACGACCACAGGATCTGTAAAGGACCAGAAACATTGCTTTCTTCGAAAAAACAAATATACGCTATTTAATTCAATGGTTAGCAATCGTGAAAGCCTAAGAACTCGATACAATAACCTACTCAAATTTCTATCGCATCTGAAGCACCCCAATGGTAGTTTTAATATGTAACCATTTGCCTGACAAATCTGTGATCAATCTCTGAGATGTTACGTCATCAGGAATAGGTTCCATTATATAACAAAGAAGCATTACAATCCTTCATTATACCAAAATCAACCCTTGTTACTAGCTTGTTATCTGAAATTGTTGAACTTCGTTGTCTTTAGCTATATTACCTGAAATCTATATTATTTGTGAGAAGTTATTATGAACATAATAATATTGTGTGGCTTTAAAAGCTCTGTAATAATGAATAGTCGAATTACTTTTCAGAAAGAATTAAAATTAATCATAATTACAACAAATTTATTTTATTTAAATAAAGCCTTTCAATTCCCTAAAACTATGTTCAGATGTAATTAAAAATAAATTGCCGCGCAAACGGCACTAGTCGTCGACTCATAACGCGTGACGTCATTTGTAGGTAAACAAACAAGACACTTGCACTTGCCACTTGCAAGAACTTTAAGTAATGATTGATTACTGTCCTCAATCCAAAATTTTTTACAATTTTAAGTTAAAAGTGATTAAACGATGAAAAAGACGTGTTTTTCTTCGTAACACGCGAACGTAAGGTGAGGTGACGTTTCTTTGCTTACCTACGTGTGACGTCACGTGGTGTATTTAGTTTTTGTATCAGATTAAAAATGTATCTATTTTCAAAATTTATTTAGTCATTTAAAAATACACATCATTATTATTTTAGAAAAATATTTGATTCAATTATCGTTTTTATTACAGAAACATTCTTTCCAACTTAATTTTTATTTAAATTAACGTTTCAATATGATTCCTATTCTATTCTTCTTATAAAGGGACAGGGAAAGGTAAACAATTCTCAAAAACCCTCTTTAGATGCCAAAAATAATTATCATTTGGCAAATTTTATTTTAACTCAGTGCCGTCATATAAATCGTGCTAATCAAAACACTCTGACAAATTGTTTCCATTAACAACAACGGCTTCAGTGGCACAACGTTTAAACGCTGTGTCCGAAATGTTAAGTCCTGGATTCGATTAACAATTAATCTAAATTGCTTTAGGCCTTGGTGTTCTGGGAGTGAAGTTACTCTGATAGTCATGGAACAGGGAATTCCCTACTTTGAGAAATGATTATACATGAACGTAATCTTATTATGTACACCTTTTTATTTTAATATATTTAATTAATTTCGCAAATAATATACATCCACAAAAAACTTGTATTAATTTATTATTGTAAGGTTAGAACTACATTAATTTACATAATTATTGCATCATTTGATTGCCATAACATCGAACATTCATCGCTGCGTACTGTAAAGTTGCATTATAGATAGCGCTTACGTAGTTACAAAATTGTTACGACTCAGGCATTACGAGTTTGTTCAATTTAACATTATTTACTTTTGCAACTAACAAATCTTTAAATTAATATAATGTACTTGCAAAATTATAATACTTCCAAACTTGTAATTTTCGACTTTATGGTCATCCATAATACATCTAGGCAGTATTTTTTTCATGATACCAAGTAAAGGGATAAATAAATCATGCGTTTGGGCGCCTGGTGTTAAGCGACACGACTGTCCATAGTAATTGCAGTGCCACTCAGACTTTCAAATTGCAAAGATCTGAGGGACACTGCCACTGCGCCTGTCACCCTGACACATGTGGACAAGTCTCATATGCCTGTAATTTCATCAGCACCCTTATCTCCTGTTCACAGTGCATTGCACTGCACGTTTTTTTTTTGCAATATTTGATGTGCGTTTGTATGTGTGTGCAGGACAAATACTGTGTGAACTGTTCTATATGGTCATTACTGTTTGGCAGCAGACATAGGTAAGTCAGTACTTCCCTAGACGAACTCTTTCACACGGTATAACTGTATTATAAATTGCTTTATAATACAGTTATAAATGATAAAAGTTATAAAGTAATTAAGTTAGTCCTTACATAGTTCAGTTTTATACATCCTACAATATAACATTAATAAAAATCAGACTCCAAAATATAGACTCGGCATAGCTTCAACGCAAGTGCTATCTCGCCTGCTGCGCACCCACGCTAGTTACACGGCTGATAGAAAGAGCAAAAATATTATCAATTCAATTAACCTCAATGCGGTACACCTATCCTTTTAATAGCTATGACCAGTATGGGAAACCAAAAATGTAAGAAATAGGCATTTTAATTTATTATTCATGTAGAGGACCATTTTTTGTAATATATACAAAAAAATAGATGCAAACATAGACTTTGTTAAACATTAAACAAGTTTTTGTAATTGTTTTATTGAATGTCAGGTTATTTCACCACCATGATATTAAATTAAGCCACGGAACGGTCCTGAAGACCTCACGAATTTTTCTATGCGCTTGTTTGTCGGATTTTTGTATCTGGTTTTTCAATTTTTGTTATATTTATTTTTATTTAATATCAACATATTTTTCTACCATAATATTCACCTATTTTTTTGTGAAAATATTTCACTACTTTGTCATTGTTATTATTACAAGGTTCTTTACGAACAAACGTAAAGAAAAATCTTCGATCAGATTGGACTCCACTAATCTCACAGGTGGCGTTACCGTTAAACCCAATATAAAGATCCGCAACAAGCACATAGAGAAATTCGTAAGATGTGCTGGCTAGATCCGTAATTTAGTTAGACGGATCGAAGGAAGTTTTTATAAATTCACAACTTATAAATTAAAATCACTTTAGTGCCACATGCAATACAGTACCAAAAGACAAAATAAAATAGTGATAGAGACATCATGAGACTAGAGAGTACATTGCCCTCGCAGATGCTCTGCCAACGCCCGTAATGGTAAAGTGCACACATGAATATATTAATAAAAACACGAAGCTCAGGTGTTCAAGTGTACACACACTTAAACACCTGAGCAGAAGATGAATTTTATTACTATGCTCTGAAAAATGAAATTCTTACACATGAATAGAATACCAGAATGATTTTTAGTATTAAGGTCTCCTTGAAAAGAGCATGATAATCCCATAGTGGGATACAATGACAGTATTCACTCAGCCACAGCTCCAGGCTTATAGGCGCCTAAACTCCTTCGCTTTGAGGACAAATGCGATAAAAGGGCTTTCTTTCTTACGCCACCCCTTTCTTAAACATAATAGAAAGAAGACCGTAGCCCCGTTTTCTTGGAACCGTGAGTTTTTTAATTAATCTTATTTCATAAATTAGGTCAGATTCTATTCTGAATCTTGATTAATTGAATCATAACACTTAATATGAAATTAGTTTACAAGATTAGTACGTCAAGGAGCTACCTCCTTTACGTACTTCCTAGCAACGCGTACGGGTATACGACCGCGTCGCAGCTTTGTTACGCTACGCCATCAGCTAGTCGCTTTCTTTTGATCCTTAAATCCCTGGAACGTGCTCAAATGTGCCGGTCTCGATGAGCCGCATAATAAACTTTAATAAGTTTCTGTAGCCACCAAAACGTTTCAATTTTGTTTGAGTCTAAGAGAAGTATATTTAACTTCTAGATGCGTATCTGTGCTGCACAAATTTGTTTAAATTGGGATCTATACTCGATGCTTGTACTCCGATATAAAACATATTATGAGCAATTTAACCGGGCGTTGTAATAAACACTATGCATAGCAAGTTAGTAGTATACCGCAAAGTTATAGTGGGTTACTGGTTTGAGCATTGTCGAGGTAAGTCAGTAATTGCCTGGGTTATATTTTATTTACTATTTTCTCCTCCCAAATTTCAATTTACTATTGGCCGTGGGGGCGGTGGCCGGTGATATTTCTGTGTCACGTTCTATTGTTCCGCTCTCGCGACAACTGGAGCAAACAATTTCGTTTTGTTATAAGCCTACAGAGAATTTAAACGGAACTCCAGTTATTTGTATTACGTCAAGTCAAACAGACATTGCACGCTGTTGATCCCTCCAAGTAGAAACACAGGATTTCATACTCATCGCAAAAATAACGAGCAATAATCTGAAATGCTAAAAGTGAAGCTTTTTGATTGAAGTAGCTTTGAACGTCTTTACTATGAATTCATGCTTTGAATCAGGTTTCTAAGGAATATAAAGTGTTAATTTAATTTGGTTGTTAAACATTTTGACTAAAGGTTCTATTTTCCGAAAGACAATTTATAATATTAAGAAAAAACTTTTATATGTTTCTCACAGATGGCGCTACGGAAAAAAGCCGTTTAAATATAAAAAAAGATCGGCAACAAGCATATAGAGAAATTCGTGAGACCTGTCGTAGCTCAGTTGGGAGAACGATTAGCTCCGGTAAGACAAACAGGTGCTGGTTCGAATCCAGCCTGATCAAAGCAATTTATCTTTGCGTTTGTTCGATGTTTGTATCAGTAATAACACCAAAGAAGTGAAGTATTTTCACAAATAAATATTAATATCATGGTACTAAGAACGTGATATGCAAAAAAATAAATATTCATAGTTTACAATATTCAAATCCTCGATGCGCGATGAATCTATCACAAAACAAACATCATAATAAATCTCTGATAAGCTTGAAAACATATTGTAAGACGCCTTTCTTACATTACTTCTACACCGACTTTTAATTGCCTCATATTTTTTTAGCGGACAGCTACTATAACCAACTTTCAGCATTTCATGGTTAGTCGTTTGAATTTGACACGTAAGGCACTCTCCGACTGGGGCGATGCCAATCTTGTCAAATTTAATGCTACCAAAACGCAGGCGTATCTATTCTCGACAAAACTGAGTCCCTTTCACCTGACTCCGACTTTTCGTGATATATCCATGATATATACTGATAGCCGACCATCTCCAGCTACTTGGAATGGACCTGTCGTCCAATCTGAACTTCGGCAGATACATTAAATCCATAGCCAAATATGCAGCCCGGAAGCTTGACATCCCTTCCAAGGCGAGGCATTACTACACACCGGGACAGCCCCATATATTTCTGCATTAGTTTTGATTATAATGACCCTCACTATCGACCTTGATGGTATACGAGAAGGGCACTATAACCTGTGCATGCACAGAAACCTTATAAGTTCAGGTTCTGACTCCAGATCAGCCAGTGTACACGGTTGTCACAGACCTTTGTCACTTAACTTCATCCGGTTCTTCGAGAGTCTAATGCCTCGGGTGAGCCGCCCCGGGTGCACGTACTATCCCTCCCTATTTTCCAGATAGGTACCGGAGCTGTAGGCACGCTCACTTGCCGTTGCGCATTGCACAACTAGCGGTTGCCACCGCTAAGCCGTAGACTCTGAGTCCATTACCAAATCCTCATTGGTGGTGGAGCTGTAAGCACGCTCACTTCCCGACGCCGAAAAACGACGTCTCTTCAGTTCCCAATAACCTAAGCGGCTGAAGAGACCGGAGGATATCTAGCTTATCCTCTACTAGCTCTCCGGGCTAGTGCGGGGAATGCCAGTTGCAGTGTCCTGCGACAATGTCCGGATATAGCTTCCAACTTAAAGGGCAACTCAAGTGCCCCGCGCGTCTCCTCGCTTCAGGCCCTCAATTAGACCGCTACTAAGAAGCGCTAGCTGCTCACGAGACAAACGCCCCGGCCACACCCAACCGGGGCAGACAGACATGTCCGTCTCCGCAGCTAACCACAAACCCCAGCGAGTCCATATCCAAGTCCGGGTCCACCAGAGCGCCAGCAAAGTCGTATCACTGGCGGAGGGCTTGGCCTGGACGCCCGCTGTACCCTGGTCTTGCCGTCGAGCCCGTAGTCAAGGAAAACCCTATCTCTCGCTGCGGTAGATAGGGACAAGTTCACGCCGGGACAGTTGCTTCAGCTGTACCAAGCACAAGTCCGGTCGTGTATGAAGTACTGCTGCCACTTACGGGATGGCTATGCTAAATACCAACTGGCCACCTTGGATGCAATTGACAATAATTTGATTCCACCTTCCCCTTTCCATCATCGGGGAACTAGACGTGGGCTGGGATTTCAACCCTATGTTGTGAATATTCCCAGGATTCGCACGAACCGTTTCGCTTCCACATTTATATAGCGAGCGACTAGAGAGTAAAATTCCCTACCTGCGGACTTATTCCCCGAACGCTATAACCTTTATAACATTTTCAAAGCAAGAGTGAATAGGCATTACTTAGGTGTGCATGCTACATCGTCGACCTCATCATCACTCTCCATCAGGTAAGATGGAGGTCAAATGCGCACTTATTAGTATAAAAAAAATCTTACTGCATTTGGAAAGACTATGTGAAACTATAACTATAACTGTCTTGAAATACTTCAATTAAACAACTGGAATGGAACTTTGACCAGATTCGATGTCGTTGTCGTAACGCTCGATACCCTTACTATATAATTTTTTTTATAAAATTTACTGAACTACTTATCGTCAAGAACTACGTTGTCTGATGAAATTTACTTGGTAAATAACACCCGGTGAAATTAATGATCGCATCACGCCGAATAATTTATTATCTTTCATGAGTTGCTGGCATATTTCGGAGATCGTGCCAAAACTTGTAAAACAAAACCAAATCTTCAATTTAATTTGCAAATTTTGTCCCATTTATTTTTTGTCTATTTTCCACAATTCAATTTTTTCATTAAATTATAATCTTGACTTAGTAAAAATGTCTATAATCAGCGCCTAAGTAAATGTCTCGATAGACGGATAAAGGTACCTGCTGGTGGAATATTAAGGCGGGTTAATTCGTGTACTAAATTAATTTGTATCAAGAGTGCACGAGTGAATATACCTAATGATAATTTTTAGATACTATTTCCGTCTTATTACAAAAAGTCATAACTGACAAAAACAAAAATTTCAGAACAGCAGTTAACAACTATTTACTACATTGAACGGCCATAACATCCAAATTACAGTAGTAATAAATATTGTAAATTTAAATTCATTGATCAGAAAGTTAAATACAACAAAATTACTACACAAATCACTTCACAAACAACATCAACAACATCAGCGAATAACTTTTATGGAGAAAAGCTATTAAGTTTATCGTACCGAGACTTGTGTGGACTGTAGATCCATAGGTCCCTGGTTCAGATCCGGCTGGAAGGACAACCTGTATGATCTGTCTGTACAATTTAGTCAGGAGAAGTTGTCTGCTCGCGTCGGAGGTTTAAACTGCACTGCCCTCGTCGTCCTTCGTCAAAGAAAGGAAAGACGGTCGTCGTCGATTGTAAAAAATAAAGTCGGTCTAATTTCAAGTTCCTGTCAGTCTAGTAAGTCTGTCTTTGTGGCCTGTCAGCCTGGTCATCCATGGACGCTGGACGCGACAAGAATTAAAGAAAAACATATCACCCGTAAATCTGAAACGCGCCATTAAAAGTCACTTTATGAAATTTACTTCGTTAAACACTTAATTTAATTTGTAAGTTGGAGCACGCTGTACGAGCACGGGCTTGGTTGATATCACGCGAGTTCAAAAACTAGTTCTGTTGTGTTTTACGATAATTGTTGTTTTGTTTTTTTGCTACTGACATTCAAAATTATTTAGTAATGATACACAACATTATTTCGTCAATTTTACACTCTACTATTCTATCGTGTATTTACAGGTTTATATATATGTAAGAGAATTGTCCAGCACCCAAACAAACCGATGTAGGTTTAGTAGTGTGAAGAAGACATGTGATGTGATATTTTTAAGTTTTTGGAGAAATACATAAATAAAAAATAAAAATACTATATAGTTAGAAATATATATTTATTATAGTTAGAAATATCTATTCATCATCAACAGCCTATCGTAGTCCACTACTGCACATAGGCCTCTCTCAATGCACGCTATTTCGCCCGGTTCTCAGCTCGTTGCATCCATCTGCCATCTGGCTAGAGGGCGTCCTACACTATGTTTACCAAGAACTCGCTTCCCCCATCGGTTAACAGTTCTTCGACATATATGGCCAACCCATTGCCACTTCTGCATGCTTACTGACCTTAGTTCTCTGTCGGATAACGTCGTTCGGTACCTTGTCCTTCAAAGGAACTCTGAGCGTAGCCCGTTCCATAGCTCGCTGAGCGACCTTCAGCTGGTGAACTAACCGTATAGTGAGTGTCCACGTCTCGGTTCCGTATGTCATAACAGGTAGAACGCACTGATTGAAAACCTTGGTTTTCAAACTTTGCGATATGGGTGACGAGAAAACGCGACGTAGTTTAGCGAACGCTGCCCAGTCAAGCTGAATCTTCCTCTTGGCTTCCTTCTCGTAGTTGTTTCTACCCAATCGCAAAATCTACCCAAGGCAAAAGTATTCGGAAACAACTTCAAGAAGGTGGCCTTCTATAATGAAATTCAAATTAGAGAATCAAAACAACACATTTAGAGTCTATACAATCTTATATGGCTCAGGTTGATTCCGCGTAACAGTGGAAGTGTTGAATCAATCGCTTTGGAAAAATATATAGTAAAATTGAGGATATACATTGATATATATACAGTGTGAAAACACGATTCTTAAAAATTTTCACACAAAAAAAATAACACAAAGTTACCTCGAAATTTTACAGGAAAACTGCTGTATTCCATAGATACTTTACGTAATCAATGCTTTTTTTTATATCAACTGAACTAAATAGAATACGTACTTATACGATATACAATTTTACAAGTGGCTTTAATTTCGATTGTAAAAAAATAAATTCGGAAATAAAGCCAGTGTCCCCGCTGCTCGACCCAAGCAAAATGAACCGTATTAGTACGGAAAAAAATTTAATTCTAACTGAGGTAGTAAAATTTTTAAAAGCCTAAAATCTATTTAATGTCTGTTTACCATTTTGAATGGTAATGAGATTGTAATTAAATATTTCTTGAAGCCAACTTAATAACTATCATTACCATTACACTAGTTTCTGAAAAAAGAAAAACAATATAACAAGCAGTCTTAAGAGTTGTCATTATGTTCTATCTCTGTTTAATAAAAATGTTAGTAATTATCTTATGCAATCGATGCATAGTGAGAGTTCATAAGGCTGAGTACAGTGTTTATATGTACGAGAGTTTAAAACCTAATCATGTAATGATTACATACAATACTTTTTCTACGAGTAAATTAAAATAATGAAACACAGCCAATATTCAATGTATATTCTGCTAATAATCCACGACAACAAACTCTAATGAAAACCAAACAAACGCTACGCATAGAAAAATCTGTGATTGGCCAAGTATACTTATTACGCTTATATTTTAACCAATCCGGAGGCAGTTTGAGTTTGATATTTTATATTGTTTATTAAATAGTTTTTTTTTTGCAAATTGTTACGCCTTTGTACCGGTTATGTAATATTTTGACATTTTATTTATTATAGGCATGTATTTAAATGATCATTTTAAATTTGCGAAAGCAGCAGGCAAAAATCGAAACGGTCATATTTTTTAAAGATTGATCCTTTTTCTGTGAGACATTAAATAAAATAAATCAATTACATATGTTAATCTGTTCTGAGCTACGCAAAAAAAATTTAATTTATACAAATTAACTTTAATAGTTTCATGTAGGGCCTAAAAATTAAGACAAATGAGCATTACAAAATAAAATTTTGATATATTTTTTTATAATTTGATTAACAAAAATTCAAATTCAGAAAAAAGAAAAACATTCCTTCGATCGGGTCGGATTCGATCCGACGTCTTCTAGCTTACCGTGCCAGACGCTATACCAACTAAGCCACGGAACGAACCAGCGGACCTCACGAATTTTTCTATGTGCTTGTGTCGTGTCTTTGTATTTGGCCGGATCGAAGGAATTTTTTCTGTATGTTCGATATTTGTATTAATAATTATAACAAACTATTGGAGTAATTTCACAAAAAACAATTGAATATGAATTCAATAAAAATTTAAAAATTCTTTTTTTTTGCACTTAAATTTAGGTACTTGCGGACTACTCATTTACATAAATATTTGTTTATAAACGTACAAAGGGTTGATTAAAGCTTAAATACAAGGATTAGGGCTAGATTAAGTGAATGAAATTGGGTCTTCAAGACAGGGAACCGAAAAGGCTAGGCGACGTTCCCCTTGGTATGACAATGCTTATGCCTTGGGTGAGATAACAATTAAATAATGACCATTGAACAAAAATTACGATTATGAGTTTTCATTTCAGATGATACATTAGGCAAGTATCGTCATCTTTTGTTATGCGCAAAGTCCAGGAATGGAATTCCTTGCTTGCGACTGAGTTTCCTAGCTGATACAACCTGAGTATCTTCTGGGCAAGCTTGTTCCATCGTAGATTATATTCTTTGCTCCAGGGCTAGGTAGTGGTCAAGCACAAGTACATTTACTTTAAAAACAAGTACTAGGGCTTAAGAAACTTAGTAGCAGTAGAGTTTCTTAAGAAAGACTTCATATAATATAGGTACGTATATGCCTTTAATGCTTGCCATCGTGGTGAAATGATACTTAGAAAAGGAAAGGGAAAGGGTCCTATGGAACTTGTCAACTCCTGTAATTTAAAGCATTGAGTGGCACTGTAACGTGTGTGGCTTACCCCAGAAACGACTTCTTCCTTTCGTCACTTAAATCATAAAAAATACCTTAAAAAAGTAATAGGAGTTACTAAAGTTATTTCAATGTATGTATATCTATAGCATCTATTAACATTCCCAATTAATTATTACGTCTATAGCATAGTGCTTAAATCTGCAATCAACTTTTGCTTTTGTCGTAGCCGACGTTCATCAACATTCAATCACGCAGTGAATTTAACACGACAACATGTAAATTTAAAGTTGGATTTCGTCGACATGTTCCGTTTTGAAACAAGGCCACATTTAAAATGATATATTCATAAATGTGCAATCAGCCATGAAAAGCTTTTACCACGCAATTCGAAAACAGTTTGTTCAAGCAATCGTTTAAATAATATCTGAAAAAGTTTGTATATTCTTCCCGTTTTACTTATTTCGATATTTGTTTTGCTGTTCACCGATCAAAAGTATAGATTACGTTTACCAGTTGAAAGAGAACAAAGAAAACGTAATCAGATACCGAGTGATTCCTTATCCTAGTATAATAACGTTTACCATATGTAGGACACCTCTCCTATTTCTGCCGCCAAGCAATATTGTGGCATTACTGCGTTCCGGATTTGAGGGGTCAGGGTGCTGGTGAAGTTACAGACACATGGTACTTGCCAACTTATCTCTCAGGGTAACGGACGCAATGTTCTGCCTTCCAGATCTTTTCGATTTAAACTGCAACTGTTACGGACAGACGTGTCGCTTACCACTTGGTATCATAAAAAAATACTGCACAGATGTATTATGGATGACCATAGTACCGAAAATTACAAATTTTGAGCTACATTTTATAATTTTTCAACTACATTATTTAACAGGAAACTATTGATATCAACTGTAGGTTTCATGGTTGATTTGTTTGTGTAAGCAATTGCGTAAGTAGATATTTTTAACTTAGATAACTCATAATGCTTACTGTTATGAACAGGCGTGTCTATAAAAAAGCACACGACAGGTTCGTCCCGGCACTTGACATCATAAAAGAAGCTGGACTCAAAAGTCTCTTTCACTCGGACACAGGATACCTAATAGCACAAGTACAGAACAATCAATTCACTACAAACAACACTTGAATAACCGTACTAATTAGTCTTATATATTAAATCCTATTCATTTGAGAAAAAATCTGTAATATAAATTATTGAAGTTCGCTCAAGAAACGACGGAGACGTGCGTAAATTTCTAAGGTTGACTTATATCAAATTCATACTATAAGTGACGGGATGAAGAGGGCGCTGCAACATTCCATGATTAATTGTTAATCACAGAATAACCAATAAATAATCCGTAAAGCAAATACTCGTAGATAAATTGGGCAATTTGTAAAGGTTTCGATAGCGATCGATAAGACGAGTTTAAAATGCACAGTGAGTACGTACTGTGAGCTCGCGTATACCTGACTGAATAAACATAGCCTCTACTATGAGTTTACAGTGACAGTTATCGCTAGCGATCGCATAACACACTTCACAATTTCGTATTGTAGCAAATTGTATAGTGCCCTTAGCGGTCACAAGAACGAATTTATAGTACTCAAAAAGTTTACGAGGTCGCTATCGACAACCGTCACTGAACTCATAGTAGGTGCCATCATAGACTTCGCTGTCACTATTTTCTCTTAATACGCGTACGATGTGCTTCAGGGCAGACCTTTACGTGCAATAAATAATTCGTCTTTATGGGATTTATAAGGGATTAAATTTTCAAGTTCATCATACCTGAGGACCTACCATAATCTTTCAAAAAACAAACTTATTTCAATGTAAGCTTTTAGTAAGCTTACTATAATATTACTCAAATTCGTACCATGACAAACCTATCAACCACGTAATGTATTATTGCTAAAGTGACTGAAAGAAAGAATGATTTCCCAATATCGTTTATTCCTTACTAAGGATAGGAAAGAAATAACGATAAATGAACTGTATAGTGCCATCTCTTTCTTTTTTGATGTTCCGAATCGTCCTATCCTAGTATAAATGTTAAAGTAAGTACTTAATATTATTTACATTCTGAGAATTTTGACTGCCAAAAAAGAAAAGTATGCAATAATTAAATCTATTAAAATTTTTATTTTATTATTTATAGCCCCGCACTAGGGAAAACCCTGTGCGCGGTTGCCATGGACACACACGTAGACAACCACACATTACACCCAAACTTATGAGAGAAATAAATATTTCTCCCGGCCCGGGAAACGAACCTGGGTCCTCTACGTGGCTGTCCGGCATGGTAGCCGTTCAGCCATAGAGGCAGTTTAAATTATGTTGGTTTCAATTATATTTCCGCATTTTCATGAAGAAAAATAAATAAAACAAGCTGTGTCTTGATTTCACATTGTAAATTCGGAATTATAGTCTAGTGTCAACCATTAGTATCGTCAAGGAGAATATAGATGTCGCTATCATAATTTTACGAAATAAACGTCGCGTATTTTTATTTAACGATATATTTTTTCCTACGTACTATAAATAAAAAAGTTTTGAAGAGATATATGTAAATAAATAAGATCAACTTAACTGTTAATCATTTCAAATGAATATTAAGACAATAAAACTGAAAATACTATTTTTCCATTGCATCCGGGTAACTATTTTAAGATGGCTAAATTTGACATAACAACAATATTACTTTAATGTTAAAGTCGCGTCATAGTACGAACTGCGTGAATGAATAGTTTGGGGCTATTCATTCAATAAAACATTGTAGTTTTACCATTATACCTAATAAGCTTACTTTAAGCGCGTCATGGTACGAAAAGTCAATGTAAGGTTAAAATAATATTGTTTTAAGAGGTTGTGGTAGACCCCTTGCTCATTCGTACGTCTTAATATTCTAATCTCGTTTTCTGAATATTCCATGTTATTATTAATAACCAATCAAAGGAGAATTTGGGAACTAGAGGGCCAGATTCAATAGAGAGACAGAAAAACTAGTGCCTGAGCCGAACATAATCGGGGAAACAAAATCTGCTCGACTTTTCTGGCTAGGACATGTGGAAAGAATGGAAGAAGATCAAGCTGCCAAAAGAGTGGGCCGTCTAAGATATCGCTGGAAGGATGAATTCGCTAAAGATCTAAAGGAACTGAATGTGTCTGAATGGTCGGATATGGCACAAGACCGACAGAAAAGGCGTACTTTGCTGTCGGAGGCCAAGATCCACTTTGGGTGGCAGAGCCAGCGAAATAAATAAGTTATTAAAGTATCGCTCGTAAATATTTACTTCACTTAGGAAATTAATAATATCTGAACATACTTTAGTCACCCGATTTAATTAGGCGTTTGAATTATAATAAATAATATTAATTATACTAATAATATTACGTCATAATCCGCAAGTTAGTACGCAAATTGATTTTCTTTTGAAAGTGATGAAGAGCAATTCTATAATGTTTTTTATTAATTTTAAATATATTAAAAACGTCCTAATATTCTTTAAAACTGAATTTTTATACGCGTGAATTTTTGTTTATACGCATCAGCCTAGATCATGGCAAGTTTTTCTAACTATTTGCAAACCGTAAAGAAAATTATACACACTTCCTTACAGTTTTCGTCTTCAGATAATAATGATCTTCATATATTAATAGCAGTAGAGCTCCTTGTGAAAGAGTTCGTCTAGGGATGTACTGCCACCAGTAATGCTCACATAAGTGTCTTCCGTTTTTGGAAGGTAGGGGTGCTGGTGAAATTACAGGCGCATGAGAATTGTCAACTTATGCCTCAAGGTGACGGGCACAGTGGCAATGCTACCCAGTAGGTTAGCACGGCAGGGCGCGACTTGTGAGAGAGCGACACAATGCGAGAGAAACTGCTATTTTCGCACATAGATTCCGTGCTGTATGTCGCTCTTACATAACAATTTTCCCGGATGAAGAAAAAAATTGTTTGCGTCATTTATACAGCATCTGATTTATTAAATAAAAATACGTAGTTTTTAGACATTTTTAATACATATGTATGTATGTACACTACGTATTTTAATTTATTAAACCAGATGCTGTATAAATGATTCTTTCTTCATCCTGTAAAATTGTGAAAATTGAGATAGAAGCGGTACTATTTTTTTCCAGTTCACAGTCGATATTTTCTAAATACTACTTTCCACCTTACACTCTTTGTATATTTTTGCAAGTACACAAAGTATGTGAGACTTTGTCGCTAGAAATTTATTCACTAAAGAAAGAATGTAATCTGCAATTTTGTAACGTCAATCTTTCTAAAGAATGTTCTAATAGAAAAGCTCGGAATGTACTTAATTTCAATACAAATCTCTCTCTCTCTTTGTCTGTGACGATATTCGTTTTACTTATTGCATTAGTTATCACACCCACAGTGTCACATTGGTTTTCAACCAATATAGTGTTAACGTGATGAGTACTCAATATAAAGTACTCCCGGACATAATTCAAGTCAACATGCGTTTTTATTTTCAACTCGTCACGCGTCCTAGAAACACAAGTATCTTTAACGTTTCTGGTAGAAAAAAAATGTATACAATTATTTTATAATAATTATTAATACAAAGATCGAACACTTAAAAACTCGGAATTCAAAGATGGCGCTACAGCATAAAGTCATTAAATAACTAAAATCAAACATTTGCAAAAAACACATAGAACAATTCGTAAGGTCCGCTGGTTCTTTCCGTGGTTCAGTTGGCATAGTATCGATCACGATTTGCTAGAAGACGTTGGTTCGAATCCAGCCGCATCGAAGGATTTTTTTTCTAAGTGGACTTAGAAAGAAAATTCCGAGTCCAAGTCCGATCTTTGTATTAATAATTACAACAAACTAGTGGAGCACTTTCACAAACAAAATTTAATATCATGTTAATGAAATATACTGACATTCAAGAAGTTAATTACAAATTACTTTATAAATTTAAATTTTATGGAAAATGATTGATGAAAACACTAAAACACTTTGATACTAGTAGGATGCTACAGCACCAAAATATGATTATTATTATTATTTCCTTAATGGCGGCGACTATATAGGCTAGTATTTACTATGCAGGATAGTATAGGACTATATAGGATAGTAGTACGTTGTCGGTTAAAGCCGGATTTACATTTGTCTGACGTGTCATGTCGTGACGCGTCAGAACGGTGTCGGTTTCATACGCACAGCATAAGCCGTCACGTCAGATTGCGACACACTAATATAAATTTTACCATATTAAATGTACGAAACCGATACCGTTCTGACGCTTCACGATACGACACGTCAGACAAATGTAAATCCGGCTTAATAATGATCGAGAATGCCAACGATTAGGCAAGTGCAATATATTTATTTTTGAAAGAACCTCTGCGACGGATTGCTGTTGTGAAGATCATACCTGAACCCAGGAAACGATCATGGACAAACATCGTCGAAGAAAAGTTTTCCCCGGTTTTACAAATTCAAATTTGATTTACGCAAATGACGTGATGACGTGTCGCTTAGATATCACCAGACACACGACTTGTTCGTCGCGTCACTTGATACCTATCATAAAAAAATCTTTGAAAAAAAAAATATGGAAGCAATGGGTCCTGTCGTACAGAAATCGAGTAACCAGGGGGTCTACTCTCGTCGGGGGGCCGACATCCGTCCGAAACAATTACTGTCAAATAAGTAATATTCGACAAAATTGAAAGACAAGTATCCAGTATGAAGCTTCATTCGCATCACGCGTCTTTTCATTTGGTCAAGTATTGCTTATTTGGCAGTAATTGTTTCGGACGGATGTCGGACGGAGATCAAGAGTAGACCCCCAGGTTCAAAATTGCATAATATTTTTTGATCCTCCTAACACTGAAAGTGCAAGGTGGTTCATATTATGTGTTCGGGAGTGTAAATAGTACATAGAAGATATATCTATATGATCATGGAAGAGACCAGTGTAGCCGTTTAGGGCTATAAATTGAGTTATCTGGTTTATTACAAACGCAAACGTAGAGGGTATAAATTGTAGGTCCCACCATAAACAAGCGGCTCTCTGGGCGGCTGTCAATCCTACACAGGGCGTCTGTATTGGTTGTCAACCTTTTGCTTGTTACTCCGTGGTATTTATTGTTGATATACACAAAGATAAAGATAAATTTATTTTGTTATAGCAATCTAAACGCAAGTAAAACAAATTTAAAGGAAACTATGACCATATTAAAATAAACAATAAAATAAAGCAACTTTAATTGTAATACAATCATCATAAAGTTAAATCTTATAACTCGTGTATTTGCGAAGCCTAAACTAAATAAATACTTATCATTGAGATTAATTTGTGAAATAACTCCACTATAGTCTGTTCCAATCCATTTTAAACAAAAAATAAACAAAACTGTTTGCTTAAACTTGTGAAGCAATCACTCAATAAATCGAATAAGCAACATTTGCGCGTATATTTCGGAGATCTCGATTTGATATCTCATCACTTTTTCGAACAATATTCATTTGAATAGTATCGTAAAATCGTATTTAAAAAATGGTAGCCCAAAAGTGAGATTATTATTCAACTATATACTATGACTTGTCTATGGTTGCACTATGCTGTACGAAAAAGACATTCAATCATTAAAGTAAAGATTTTGTAATCGATTACTAAACCGAAATTTTTAATCCCAATCTAACGAGTGTCTAAGTGTAAAGATTTGAAGGAAGATTTAAAATTCAGATTTCGGAAATTTTAAATATGCTTTTATAGGTTATGTAAGGAAAACCGCTAGACTCAATTAAACAAATCGATTCATTAAATTAATTAATCGATTTTTAGTTGGCATTACAATTGGCCATCACTAAACCGTCTATGGTCGGATCAGTGACTTGTTTACTGAAACGATATATAGTTTTGTTATGATTAATACAAAGATCCAAAGAAAGAGCGAACACACAGAAAACTTTTTAGGCCCGTTGGGACTTAAACCCACGACCATACTGCACCGTAGTATTGCTCTTGCCAACTGAGCCACAGGTCAAGTTACCGGGCTGTCGAAATTCTCCTATGTGTTTTTGTTATAGATCTTTCATATTTATATATTTTTTATACTTATAGAGCTTTCGGTATTCACCGCCGCTGGCGACATCTAGTGAGAGATTTCTGAATGAAAGCAGACTTGGGCTGTTACTTTTATGATACCTATCAAGTGACAGGACGAGCAAGTCATGCGCCTGGTGGCAAGCGACACGTCTGTCCATAACAGTAGCAGTGCCGCTCAGAGCTTTAAATCACAAGGATCTGAGGGGCAATGTAACTACGTCTGTCACCCAGAGACATAACTTGACCATGTGCGTATAATTTCACCAACACCCTAATCTTTTTAAACCTAAACGTGGTAGTGCTCATATAACTGCTTAGCGGCAGAAATAGGTAAGGTAAGTAAGGCAGTACTTCCCTGGACGAACTCTTTTACAAGGTACTCTATTGCTACTAAAAAGTAAGGCTATAAGTTCCCACGCGGGCGTAATGCGGATTGGGAAGTTCACACACATCGATAAATTGCTTTACAGATGTGTGCAGTTATCCTCACGATATTTTTCTTCGCCCAAAATGGTAAATTTCAAATTAATTCGGAAAATCTAATAGGTACCAGCCCAGATTTGAATCCACGCCCTCTGCTTTTGAGGTGGTCAAACCATTAAGGCTAAAATATAAACTAAGTAAAGGAGTACTATATTTTAAGTACCTTGAGACAACTTCTAGTAAGCCTTTTGTATCGTGATAAGTCTTATTTATTATTAAGCCAGCTTAATAAATACATTTCTGTATATTTCTATATTATATTCATTTATTTACTCCCTAGTAACAAGGAAAGACAACTAGTAATGGCGAACTGCTGAAACAAAAAAACAATCGTAAAATTCACGAAAAATGTTTTAGCTGTCCGAGTTTCACAAATTTTGGACAGCAGAAATACTTGCCAACTTTAAAATGTTTGTCTTTTTGTTTATGGTGACTGTTATAATGAACATAATCGCCGACTGACATGTAATCGTCCTACGGTTATATACAAAATTGTTTTTTTTAAATTGTGTTTATATATTATCTTATATAACAATAATATCATTCATACAAAAAACGAACAAACTTAAAGACAAAATTCGCTCGTTCCGGCTAGACTAAAACCAGACTTTTCTGCCAAACTGGATCTATCGCTCTCCCAACTGAGCTACAGAACGAACTATCAGACTTTACGGATTTCTTTATGTGCTTGTTGCAGATCTTAGTTATTGGTTTTATGGCTTTTTGCCGTAGCCACCTTGAGAAATCTACGAAAGCTTTTACCTCACTCAGCCAGTTGGGAGAGCAATAGCTGAGAAAGCAATAGTTGGTAGAGCAATAAGTAATAGCAATAAAAAAGTTGCTGCTTCGAGTCCAGCCGAATTGAAGGATATTATCTTTTTGTTTGTTCCATCTTGGTATCAATAATAAACACAAACCAGTGGAGTATTTTCAAAAAAATATATGAATACCATTGTAAAAACAACATCATGGTTTTCAACCAAATAAATGTTGCAATAATAATATCACTAACCGTTTTTAGTAGGTTAGCTAGCATGTGAAATGGTTTTCCTCACTATGTCGCATCCTCTCCACATAATATTTAACCCATCAACTTTCGAAATAACAAACAAACGGAGAAAATGAACTCAAGAATCAAGCCAAAGCAGGTAAAAATTTACTCACAAACGTGTTCAATGTTTATCTTCAAATCGAATAATACGCAAACAAATCGAATTACGTGGAATTTAAATTTAATTCTATAAGTACAGGGAAAAGCCTTCACAAGCGAGATTCGTGACGTTATTTGTATTGTAATACATACTTAGTTCGCCAAAGCACAACAAAAATTCACTTGAAGGTTTCCCCATAGCAAATGCAAATTTTCATACTGGTCACCTGCTTACTTTACACGGGTATATATTGACTGTATAGAAGTACTCAAATGGACACATTGTTTAAGAATAGATTTACTTTGTGATTTATTGAATAAAAATATAATTCTCGGAAGCGTGTCGTTTGAAAATTTTCCCAAAATAGAAATCCTTTTATTTCGTAGGTAAGCAAATTACGCTTTAAAACAGTAAAAATATACACTACTAATACTTATTCTCCTTAATAGAAGGAGTATATCTCTTAGGCTGAGATTTAAAAAAAGTACTTTGATTTCGACTAAGCAAAAATGGCGGGCTAAGCATGTTTTCCATGTACATGATGTACAAAACGATCTTAACTTTAAGCAAAAAATTACGAGTTAACGCAAAGGCCAAAATACCATTTTTTTAAAGTTCGTTTTGTAAATATGAAAAACTTGCTTAACTCGCCATTTTTGCTTAATCGAAGTCAAAGGCCGTTTTATAAATTTCAGCATTAGGGTTACTTTTTGTTGAAGCCTACAACTGCTACTCATTTGCGCCCGTTTACTATATTTAAAAATTTGGACTGAAGGTTGACATTCTGCGAGGAGTGTCGTGAAATATTGTCGCAGGTATCGCGTATTTCCATAGCAAATTGCGAAACGATAGTCGTTCATCATGTACGTTGACGTTTTTCCCATATCGAGTAGAATCTGTCAGAGTTACAAATGCGCACAAATTGAACTTGTAAATATTCTTTCCACCTTTCTTTCCAACAACACTTACTACAGTGGGTATGTAAAATATATGGATAGAATTATGTAACATGAACTAAGAATTTACTGAAGTCAAGTTTCAGTAAACAACTTTTATAAAAACCAAGGCAATGATGCCTTAATTAAGGGTTTACCAGAAGGATCACCAAATTGTAAATGTTCATTCAAAAAGTAAAACATCTTAATGGCGACACTGAAAATCATGTGGCCCGTCTTTACACACGGTTGACTGATGGGACCGTAAAAAACCCGTAAAGTTAATTTGTTTGAAAAAAACAAATGTACGCGATTTAGGTCCGATCATTACAGTGGCTCATGGTCACGGATGGGATCTGTAATGAACCCGAAACGATGGATAGTTTGAAAAACCAAATATACGTAATTCAGGTCTGAAAAATAGTTTTATTTCCAATGTATAACAACTGCGAAAACGTAATAACAATGAGCATCAATATGCGATCTGCCTTTCTGGTGTTCCTTGTGTGTAAACGGCATTTAACGTTACTACACATACGAAATTTACAATAATATTATTACATTTAACTCTCAGATGTAACATAAATGTTTCCCTGAAGGCACGTGCTGTTTTCCTATCACAGTTTAAATAAAAGTACGTTCAAAAACGAATCAATTCGATATAGTGCGACCGATGCTTTTTTTGTTTTATATTGCAGCTCGCATTTGTGCGGAAGGTTGATTTAATAAACGCCAGTCGATATTTATGACATGTGGAAATGATTTCGACACCATCATTTTTCATGGATGTTTTTGGCAAACATGAAAAATGTGCATATTATTGGATTTTATTGAATATTATTACTACCATGATATTCATTTAGAGACAGCTCTTTGTGTGAATGTGGTTTGGATGAGGGTTCCCCTGATCACATTTTCTTTGAATGTCCTAAGTTGATTTCCTCCTTGTATGACCTCCTTCCTCCCCGTACCCCCGTCCTATTAACCTTAAATCCCTTCTTCTTTAAGTTTCCTTTTATTAACATTTTGTGTCATTTTATTCGCTCTAATAATATTCTGCTTTAGTTTGTTGTTTGGCCACGAATCTTTTTTTTTCACCTCAGGTATGATCTCCACAACAGCAGTTCGTCGAAGAGGTTCTTTCAAAAATAAATACAATAAATACCTTGCTGGTTTAACGTTGGCGTTTTTGATCAATGAAATTTTTTGTAGCAGTAGAGCTCCTTGTGAAAGAGTTCGTCCAGAGTAGTACTGCCACTTTACCTATATATCTGCCGTCAAGCATAATGTCAGCAATGTAGTGCCCCTCACATCTTGGCAATTTAAAGCACTGTAACTGTTATGGACAAGCATGTAACTTACCATCACGCGCACGATTTCTTCGTCCCGTCACTGGATGCTATAAAACAAAATTAAATGAAAGAATTTATTTCAGAAAGTGGGTAAAAAAGTTACATGTATGTCCAAATAGTGTTAGTAGGTACTTACATCTATGTTAGTAGAATGTAAAGTGTTCATTTTCATGAAGAAGGATGGACATCCAATACTTAAGGATTGGGCTGTCCATCCTATCTGCTACCACCTTAACAAGACTGTTGGTGCTGCCTCTCACTCTGACCAACAGGGATGCCACTCTCTTGCGTACGACAGCCTGAAAACTATCAATCCTTGCCTCCGTGAACATCCCTGAGGAACTACAGTGTCGAGGCAGCCCCTGCAGTTCCCTGAGGGCGTTATTGAATTGGACAATATTAACTAACTGCATTCTCCGAAACTGACACTGGCCCAAGTCTAGTGACCGCCGTTAGGGAAATAGAATAGATATTCATTTATTTTTTTGTGAAATTCGAACACAAAGACAAATTCTTTCGTTTTTACCGAACTCGAATTTGCTACGTTGCGAAGGGTAAGCTCAGTTAGTAAAGCGATGGCCCTAGTATGGCATGCAGCGCAGGCTCATGACAGATCAAAAGAATTGTTCTTTGTGTTCGATCTTTGTACTAATAATAGTGCATATAGTTAATATGGTATAGCGAGTTCACATTTTGCATGTTTTACACTGTAAAGCATTAATGAGGCTGTAAATAAAAATATCTTGAATGTTATGAACAAGATTTGGTGTTAGGGGCTTAAACGGAAAATGAATTTTATGAAAATATAATAATATTTTCCCCGTGGTCGGTAGATAATTGTTAACGTTTAAATTGGTATACGTATCAGGGCATACGCAGCAGACATATTTAGGCCGACGACGGCTCCCCTGGGCAAGCAGTCGGCGACTCGACCGCTCATTAGTCATTGTGATCACGGCCCCACGAGAGTACCCGATCGACCCAACTTTACCAGAACCTATATTCCATTATTTCTTTTGTAATACACACACTCAATATAACTCTAGTGAAATTGTGTTTTCGTAAATGATTTTCTGATTCGACTCATTGAATGCGATTTCCCGTTTTGCCATTTTAAAATAAGAATCACCAGATAGAATCGTTAAGCAGTAGTAGCCCAGTGGGAGAAAGGTAGCTTCTCAATTTAAAAAAAAAAGTGTGCGTACATTTGTTTACTAGCAATACCTCTCCTTGATGGTGAAGGAAAGTATCGTGTTGAAACCTGCATATCGAAGATGGATCACTATTGTATGATACTACACTAATGTGTGAGTTCGACTTGAATTGCCTGAGAGCCTTGATGATGTCCTTGTAGAGGCTTATCATTTCTTGTCATATCAGGATCTATTTTAAAGACATACTGGTATCCTGTGGCTTCGACATTCTGAACTAGTAGCAGTAGAGCTCCTTGTGAAAGTGTTAGGCCAGGGAAATACTTCCACCTTGTCTATGTCTGCCGCCAAGCTGTAATGTAAGCATTACTGCGTTCCAGTTTTGAAGGGTAAGGGTGCTGGTGAAATTACAGGCACATGAGACTTGTCAACTTATGTTGTAGGGTGGCAAGCGCCACTGCGCACTGCGGCAGTGCCCCTGAAATCTTACATGAGATCTGTTTTAAATACACGTGTTACTTAACACCAGGCTCACGACTTGTCCGTCCTGTCACTTGATATTATAAAAAAAACTTCTCGGCATAAACGTATGTAAACAAATGATTTTCCCCACATTTTCATGTTTCTTCGTTGTAAAACGCACTTATGACATTTTTTTGACATTTAAACAGTATAAATTTAGGTATTAGAGAAATGGCACAACCTCTCTCTTCAAGAATTTTGATGGGATCAGGAATTAAATAAACATATGAATAATAAAAGAGAAGGGAATTCGAGAATGATTCAAAATTCTAAAAATAAGTGGCCAGGAATGAGAAAAGAGAACGATAAGATGGGATGATGATGAAAGAGGTCATCATCGTCACAAGACTATGGCCTAAAACTTGTCATTAGTGGAGACACAGGCCGAGATAAAAAAAAATCTATACAGTAACAAATACAAAACAAATCCATAAGCGCAGCTATAGTAGGTACGTAAGATGGTAAAAATATTTTTGGAGCAAAATTACTTGTAAGTAAGATTGAAGTAAAAAATATTTGCGTAGCCGATGACGCGTCCATGTTTTCCGATGGCCTGGAAGGTGAACGGACGACACAATTGTAGACTACGGACGATGTTTCTTTCATCACAAGGCAACGACGTCATAGCCCGGAGACTTTCTCAATTTCCGGGAGGTCGCGGCCCGGAAACACGCGGTGATTTGCCACATCCGGCTAACCGCGGCGCCACCTTCTATTAACAATTGTCTTTTGTATTTTTCTTTTCAAATGTATATTTGTGAAGACTTCAATGACCATTTCTTGCTTTAATAAAAATTTTATATTGGGGCATCAAATTTGTCCATTTGCTCTAGTTTCAAAGTGTAAATAAAGTAAATTACCAAGTATCTGATTTTCAAAAAGGTTCGGTTTCTGGTTTAACAGTATGGATTACTGTTTACTAGAACAGTAAGAAAAGAGTAGCTATACTCCTGAAACCTTGCTTTTGTGGCGGACACAGTGGCTCTATGTAAATAGAGCTGCCTATTTATATAGCTACATAGCGGTATTTATCAGTGGCGAGGCGAGAAAATTTTCCTTAGTTCCGCCTTGGCAACACTTAAATACAACACTTATAATCACACAAGATACTAGCTCACTTCATTTCACAGGTTAACTCATTCTATACGTAAAGCAACTATAGTTTTTATAGTAATTTACTACATTTTAAGCTGCCCGTCACGATACGAAAGTTTGTAATTAAACAAACTCATGAATGAATACTAAGTATTGCTATTCTAATTACCTTATTTATATAATCTCACAAATCTATAAAATTCTATGTGCTTTGTCATCATCAATTTGAAGAATTTCGGATGCAATACAATATAATTGTCTTTAGATTAAGAGAAACTCTACAATCTTAAACTGCCTCCATGGCCTAACGGCTACCATCCTGGACTACCACGCAGAGGTCCTGAGTTCAATTCCCGGGTCGGGAGAACCATTTGTATGGTCTACATTGATTTCTAATGAGTTTGGATTGTCCATGTGTATCACGGGTGCCATGGATACTGTACATGGATAGGTTTTCCCCAGCGCAGAGCTGAGAGTGTGTGCGTTATTATTATTATAATAATCTATACTTTTTCTGTACGAAGTGCAAATTTCAACTTTTTATTGTCCTGGCCACAAAAGCAAAATGTTAAAACTAATTAGAAAATGGTATCGATAGCCCAGAAGCAAAAATTATGTTACATGGTGATTATCTACCAGCAGATTTTACCGTACTTTCAGACTATGGCTTTGTGTGCAATATAAATAATAATAAATAAATAACGCACACACTCAACATAGCCCCGCACTAGGGAAACCCTGTGTCGCGGGTGCCATGGACACACATATAGACAACCACAAATTACACCCAAACTCACGAGAGAAATAAATGTAAGCCATACAAACATTTCTCCCGGCCCGGGAATCGAACCTGGGACCTCTGCGTGGCAGTCCGGCATGGTAACCGTTCGGCCACGGAGGCAGTCATAATATGGATTTCGGATTTCGTAAACCTTCGTATGAAATAGGTCATTTAAGTGAACGTGTGAAAATCACTAAAGTGACATCCAAAATTCTTTTGTATGCTGGCAGTTTATTAAGAGAACAAAAGGATGATGCGCACCGTTTGAACGGACCCGTTTTAGATTTTGCTACCCTGATAACACATTACTCAAGATGTACCCTATTGTGTCCACGATTTATATTTCTCTTCACATTCTAAAAACGTATTACATTTCTGTCGTCTATAATTTACATATTTTATTTCAGAACCATTAAACTTGTCGCGCTATAGAAATATATAATATAGAAACATAGATATTATATTTTTCAGAGTGTTCGATGTTTGTATTAGTAATTATAACAAACTAGTACAGTGATTTCACATAAAAAATAATTGAATATCAAATCAATAAAAAATAAATAAATAGATATTATATTATTTATTTTTTATTTAATTAATAATTGCACAGGAAAAACACAAATCACATTTAATGAAAGGAAAACACAAACAAAAAACTGCTTATGTCTAAAAGAAATTTGTTCCTACAGACCTAAACAAAGGACACAAATTTTATAATAACGGGCTTACGTGCTCAACATTACAAAGAATACAAAATTATGTAATACAAAAACAATATCAATAACATTCAGTTACTATAAGTTTGTAGTAACTGGATCTACCTTATCTATTTCTGCCGCCAAGCAGTAATGTCAGCGTTACTGTGTTCCGGTTTTGAAGGGTAAGGGTGCTGGTGAAATTACAGGCTATGGGACTTGTCAACTTTTGTCTCAAAAATTTGCAATTAAAAACGACTTGTTCGTCCCGTCACTTTAATAATAATAATAATATATATATATACGAAAATACGAGTAGCTAACGGTATGTCTATTTGTTAGCAGTAGAACTCCTTGTGAACGAGTTCGTCCAGGGAACTACTGTCTGTCACCTTCCCCAATTCTACCGCCAAGCACTGTAACGCTCACATTGCTGCGTTCCGGTTATAAAGGGTAAAGGTGCTGGTGACATTACAGGTACATGAAACTTGTCAACTTATGTCTCAGGGTGATGAGCGCACTGACAGTGCCAATGAATCTTTGCGATTTAAAGCTATGGGTGGCACTGCAACTGACAGTAATATCCAAAGGGACAAGCGTGTCGCTTACCACCAAACGCACGACTTGTTCGTCCCGTCATTGGTATCATTAAGAAATATATTTTCGTGTACTATTAATAGGAAGTGCGTTCCGAAGTCTGGCTGCATGAACAGTGAAGGAGTGAAAATAGAAACCGGAATTTAAGGATGGAAGGATGGATATTACGAGTATATTAATTGACTTTGTTTTAATTGAAATTAATCTTTTCTTTAATTTAATTTATTCCATTACTTTTTTGCATTTATACATAGATTAGAAGAAGCCCCATTCAAATAAGGGTCAAGTTAAATTCGAATCGGCTCTGTTTAACCAACGACCTTGTTTAGTTTTCCGATAGGGACAGATTGACGAGAATTCGATTAGTTTTGGAGTAGTAAGTAGCCGTTGCAGTAATAGACATTTCCCGTGGGCCAACATTCAGGAAAGATCAAAGTGTCGTCAAACAGGGACACCAATTTCCTTAGCAAATGCCCGGAGGTTATTAGGAAATGAGTATGCCGAGAAAATGGAAGAAAACACCTTGTTTGCTGACAAGTAAATGTTGCCAGGCTTCAAAATACATCAATCTCTAATGATGATTTTGTCACCCCCGAATTCTAAATGTTACTGGTGTAATATCTACGTAGATACAATATTTGTCACTATAACATAAAAGCCGGGACCGGGAGGACGGCATGTGTCCTAATTTAAGCTGTGTTCGTTAATTATTTACAATATACCCGGACAACCTTCGGAGGTGGATGGGCTGTGAGACCCGTTGTAATTGCTTGTACATTTTGGGATCCTCACAATTATACATGTACAGACATTGTGATATGCCTTAGTAATAAAGTACTATTGTCTATTTAGACAAATATCCTCTTGTTTATTTATTGAACATCATTATGGTTCTCTATTATTTTTTTTTTTGAAAATACTCCACGAGTTTGTTATTTATACAAACATCGAAATTTTTATACGTGTATAAAAATTTCTTCGATCACTTGATTAAGAGCGGTGGCCCATGTCAACGGACGCTTTAGTAGCAGTAGAGCTCCATGTGAAAGAATTCGTCCAGGGAATTACTGCCACCTTACCTGTTTTTGCCTTCAAGCAGTAAAGTGAGCATTGTATGGGTGCTGGTGAAATTACAGGCACATGTAACTTGTCAACTTATGTCTCAGTGTGACGGGCGCAGTGGCAGTGCCCCTCAGATCTTTGGATTTGAAGCTCTGGAGAAGAAGAAGATTTGGAGTAGCACTGCAACTGTTATGGACAGGCGTGTCGCTTACCACCAAGAGAAGGACTTGTTCGTGCCGTTACTTGGTATACACTATAAAAAACGGAAAAAACAGTCACTGGTTTGAAACCAGTCAAATCTAATTTTTTTTTTGCTTCTTTTGTTGAATCTTTATCAATAATAATAAGCATCGTCTTAGAATTAAACACAATTCACAATACATTTATTGTGCCAGATAACCTCATTAATTACCTGGGGTCTTACTATGAACTCTTATTACCATTTAGTTTAGGATAAAAAATGAATCGTTGTGAGACAGCGGTACATGAAGTGTATATCCATCTCGCTTTTTTGATATTACGAACCCTGTACTAATTCTGTAATAAGTGTTCGTGGTAAGACCTCTGATCTCCAAATTCCCTGTATTATGGAGTAACTCAATTCACTCCGAGGCACTACCCAAAACACTCAGATCAGAACCAATATAGAAAAATTCATTTTCCAAATTGCTTTTGCAATCCAACCCCGTTGGATCACAGAGATCGTCAAAATTATAAGTTAATATACAAAAAAGTTACATAGGAAGCGAATTTCATTACTTCGTTCGGTCGAACGTAGTTCCATGCACAAATGGACGGCGCGCATATAAAATGAAATGTATTTTAAATTTCAACTGAATTTCCCAATACTAGCCTCAACCCGTCAAAGCTGGCTATTATAATGACATTTATAACGGTATAGACTACAACACATTATGGCGTATAGGAAGGCTTTACTTACATCGTAAATGTAGGTGGCATTGAGTTGGCAAGATATTAGCAGCGAAGTTAAGTTAGGCTCATCATAAAGCAGATGCTTTGTTAACCGCCTGGCTTGAGGCTTATCGAGTTGACAGCACAAAATGGATGTGTTTGCGTCCCCTGCTATCCGACCGAGCATCACCACTCGCCTTCCCTTATGAAGTGGATACTATGTAGACTAAAGTGCCTAAAATAAGTCAGTGTCCTTGCTACACTTTACATGGGAATCCAAATAACATTTTGAACTTATGGTACCGTTCAGCTTTAATGTGTTCATAACATACTGTTTACTTGGTTTATATACACGGCGTCCCGGCTTGGACGGAATGTACAATCGTTGCCCTCAAATACATTTGGTTTTGAGTAGATAATCGTGAAATAAAGTGTTAAAGAAACTTAACCTTTAAGTTGTGAACTGTAATATTAATTTTATTATGACGTCCGCATCATTAATTAAAGACGTTTTAAATCTTTTACATATAAGCTGGAATTTTTGAGTTTATTGAATATCACGATGTTACACCACCATGATATTCAATTTTTTTTTGTGAAATTGCGCCCTTTAATAATAAAGTTTTTTATTTGCCATAATAATGCGTAACATGCGTAGTGTACAGTAAGTATCAAAGAATCAGCTGCAGCAGAAGCAGCTTATATGACAGCTGGTACTTAAAAACGGAAAACCTTCGCTATAAGTACCAGCAAACCCTCCAATTGCATAGTAAAATATACAATTGTCGTTATTTTATTTATACAAAAATGATATACACCAATACAATAGTACAATAAGAAAAAATAGTAACTTGTGGAGACAGCAAATAAGTAAAATTAAACTAATCTAAATTGTATAATATGCTAAATAATTCTCTCACTGAAAAAGTGTGCGTGTTTGCGCGCGCGCATGTGTGGCTTGAGTCTGTGTGGGAAAAAAGTGCGTATTTGATGTGAAAACACTTCATTGAGCAGCGTTAAGAAAATTTTCTATTTCTTCATATGACAGTTTTATAAGCCATTTGGTTATCATATTCTTATACTCATATTTATTTTTTAGATGAAACCGTCCCAAAAAGTAAAAGAACTTTATCTGAAAGAAGTTTTACAGATAACTCTCCGGGGAGTCTCCACTAGTATGTTATAAATTATAAAAAAATTATAACTTATAATTATTAACACAAAGATCGAATCGATCTATATAGGGGCTGGCACCGCACTATGGAAAATAGTAGAACAAGAGCGTAACAAAAATGGTTGACCAATGTCTTAAATGAGATACACATTTATTTTATTTAACAGTTTAGATGTCACACTTAATTATACTGAAGGTTTTTTAAGTTACATAGGTATGTTAATTTAATAAAAATACATCCAAAATGTCCTTTCCCGTACTCCTCTCGTTGTGCCGTATAATTTTGGAACTTTCGACGTCGCAATTCGTATTGATTTTGTTAGATAAGCTATGTGTTATTACATATTTCTATAAAGCATATCTAACGAAAATGTCAAAAATAGTTGATATTTTTCAAATTTTCAAATTTCACATTTGTTGTGTAATATAAAGAAAGTAAATCATAATTTAATATGGGGACATAAACCAATCTTTATTAAATTCATTAAAGGTTTTGACTGTTAGCATAGCCTTATCAAAATTTTATAAAAACCAGCTGCGGTTTTTTGCGGTTTCTAAAGATATCAAAAGAAATCATAACGAATGTTCTACCGTAGAAAGATACCCATAACAATGCAACGCGATAAGTGAGACATTCGGTTGCATTTATCTTTATCGATATTATTCACACTACGCCATTACTATATAATGCTTTGATAGATTAATTTCATAAATTTATTAATACAAGCAGTCGCTTGTTACTGAATTACTTTTCCAACTCCTTTGAAAATGAATTCTTTCAAATGTTTCAGAAGAGAACTAATACTTTGCTACATTGAAGGTGGAAGAAATGAATCGGCTCTAGCATTGACGTAGGTCAATGGCCTCTAGAAACATTTTTTTGAGATTGTTATGAAGTTTCGGAGGATAATGATGATTTAAAAAAAATCAGTTTAACAGTCGATGGAGCCAAGCATCACGAAAGAACCCTTTTTGAGGGTCAACAGTAATTGATTGTCCAACCATCCATATGTGGACCATCGATTTCACTCCATCTACTTCAACTGGAAAACGAGGAATACCAGTATATCTTATGAAAATTCTTCAGAATCTGGTAAGAAGTGCAAAAATACTACACTACATATTGAATATGGATTCGAACACTTCTTTGGTGCATATATTCAAGGACTGCCATCAAACGAAGATAGTAATGACGGTATTACTCGTGGAGGTATTTAGGTTTGTAGATGCAGATAAAAAAATATTAGTGCTAAAATTGATGGACGATTGCAATCCAAGCGATTGCAAAAACATCCAAGCGATCAAGAAACATTAAGTGTATTTATTGAATTGAATTTGACCAGTATTTGAAGAATATTATCGATGAACGGAACTGTTTCTTACTACCACCTTATTACAAAGTACAAAAAGTAAATAGAACTGTTACCCATCACCAGATTGTGCATCAGCTATTGAAATTACAAACACATGAGCAAAAATGTTATCGCTACAGGATTTATTAGATTTTGCATATTTCGTACAACCTTTCGTTTCAAAAACGGTCAGCTACGAGTGACGAAAATAAACGAATGAAACAAGAGAAAAAAACTATGATACAAAGATGCTTTCAAGAAGAGCTTGGATTAATAATTCATAAACCACGACAAGGAGGTGGTAATACCAATGACGGTAACACAGCGAAAAGGTTTTTTATAATGCAGTCCGCTCTGCTGAAATTACAGGACTCTATGCTTCAAGCCTTATCGCCTGGCATAATGATAGATTCTCAAAAATATGGGGAATATGCTTTGGAAACCGCACAAGAAATAAATGTGATTGGTATTATATCTTCGGTACACAAAATTCACAGAGAAGGTATAATGAACCATTTTGCAGTGTTACCCATTGGACAACTTTCAAAAGACGCTTAAGAATCTCGTAACAAAGACTACACAAAATTTAGATTATGAAAGAGAAAGAGCTCAAGATCTGCTGCAAACGAAGATGTAATTCACGTTACTTTATACTTCTTATCCATACATTTTTAGTAACCGAAAGCCTTATATTAAAAATTAAAAGTGGACCAACTCGTCACTGATTCTGAAAACGATATTATATAACAGTAATAATAGGCCATGATAGAAGAGTGAAGCTAGAATCTAAAACAGATATCCGAAGTAATAACAAATACGATTTCACGTTCTTTTTTTTTATTCTATATTTTTTTAAGTAAAATTTATAATCATATTTAATTTATTTTATGAATAAAGAATTATCGTAACACGGCGTTCCAATTTTGTTTTTTAAATAAGTATTGAGTAGTATTTACCAGAAAGAGATTTAAGATTTTGCAATTTTTTCTCTCTCAACTACGGATAGTTAAATAAAAATATATATGCGTTTAACCGTCATAATTCCTACTAGGTACAAAAAAAATGAAAGGTGTATCTCGAAAAACAAAAAGTTACAGGTTTTTGATCCGTAACTGACCTAAATTTCCCATAATGCACGGACTCCAAAAATAACTGATTAGATACTGTAAATATTTTACTGCTAAAGTAAAACTTCAAACCGATCAGTACGTAGCACATACCAATAATAACATTTTATTAAAAACAAATAATATAAAATAATAATATTTTATTAAAAACATCTAGTAGGTTTGGACAAGAATTGTCACGCTGTAACTACATAAATAAACCATAAATGTCATTGACTTACAATAAGTCAATGATAAATGTAGATAGATTGATTAATAAGTAATTATTACAACACTGTGTACAAAACGTAATAAGACAAATAGAGTTAAATCTGTGTTTTGTTATTTTTTGCTTTTTAGTGTAGTGACTGTTTGTGGTTTTTGAAGTTGGTTGAATTTTTTTAGTTTTTATATTTATTATAAATATGGACATTTTCCCTCCCCACCTTACTCAAATATTCACTCGTAATCGCTGCTATTCGCTATACTATAATATTATAATATACTACTCAAATCATGAAATATTATAGATATTATTTGAAACAAAAGTAGACATATTATATAGCCCGAGCAATAGGCAGTTTGTATAAAATATGATACGATAAGGTACTTTCTACTTTGTTTTCCTGTCTCAAATAACTCCGCATCTCTATCTAAACCACAAAGCCGTATAACCGGAAAAAGGGATCATAATGTCAGAAATGACTGTATCAACGCGCGTTAATAGATAGTGTCGGGGTCACAACAACATAGCAAATGGGTGGATAACTAACGAGTGCTGTCATGACCAGGCAGTAGGATTAATGAGGCCGGCGGCGGCGGGCTCGCCACGCCAGTCGCACGCGCCGCCACAGGCCATAGAACGACCTTCATAATGTTACACGTAAGTGCTGCACATCTCCAGGTGGTCCTTCGAAACCTTTCTCAATTTTTTTAATTGCGCCTATCACCCTGAGACATAAGTTGACAAGACTCATGTGCCTGTAATTTCATCAGAACCCTTACTTTTCTAAATCGGAACGTAGTAATGCTAACATTGCTGCTTGGCGGCAGAAATAGGTAAGGTGGCAGTACTTCCCTGGACGAATAGTTTTATTGCTACTAAACAACAAGTTACCAATATGAAAAATTAATATTGTCACAATTTTTTTTTGTAATACTAAGTGACGGAATGAACAAGTCGTGCGCCTGATCGTAAGCGACACGCCTATCCATAACAGTTTCAGTGCCACTCAGAGCTTTAAGTCGCAAAGATCTAAGGGATACTGCCACTCCCGTTACCCTGACACATAAGCTGAAAGTCCCATGTGTAATTTCACCAGCACGCTTACCCTTCCAAACCGAAACGCAATAATGCTTACATTACTGTTTAGCGGCAGAAATAGGTAAGGTGAGAGTATTTCCTTGGACGAACTCTTTCAAGAGGAACTCTGCTACTAAATACGAATATTCATTTATTTAAAGATACTTTTTAAATAGAGTAAATAACGCTAAAATGAGTAACACACATGTGCCAAACGAACTCACAAAAAATTTATAAAATTAGTCAGTTTATAAGTTGCTATATTAGACTGTACCTTATTTTATACGGGTGGCAGTGCCGTTAATTCTTAATTTTGTTTTTACACGTTTTATTTGACGAATTACAGGTAGTCCGAAGTCTTGAATAATAGATGAGTGGACAACAACCAGAGGCCTTGACCCAGTAGCGAGTAGGAACTAAAATAAATAAAATATTACGTCGAATGCCAACGAACGATATTTAAAAAAAAACTAAAAGCTTTGGCAAAAAGATATTCGCGTAGCATTAAATTGCTTCAATGTTTTCGTTCCAGAATTGCTGAACGGCGACTTTTCCTGATTTAGAGCGGCATCCATCCCCTCTTTTCACTCTCCTATAATCAAGAAATTGAATCAAGACTTGTGACACAAACTTGTGAGATATAACCCTGTTTTCTACAAGACAATTTTTAAGTAAAAAATAGTAACATTTATTTTGTTACCTGTTACCGGACCCTCGTCAAGCCCATATGTTTGTTGTATTAGTTCAAAGCTCGACACGTGCGAATGGAATTTGTCATAGTAACGTGATCCTAGTTTTAATATACCGTGAAATCAAACTAAACGTGTGTTGACTAGACCATTAAATTGTGAACAATTTCTATTAAAAGTAGGGGCTTTGACTTACATTATACAAGGTAAAACTTAAAGTCTTTAAATTGATACAACAAGCATATGGCTTGCATTAGTCCAAAGCTCGACACGTGCAAATGACCTTTGCCATAGTATAATAACCTGATCTTAGTTTTAATATACCGTGGAATCAAACTAAACGACTATTGACTAGACCATTAAATTGTGAACAATTTCTATAAAAAGAAGGGGTTTTGACGTACATTATACAAGGTAAAACTTAAAGTCTTTGAATTAACACAACAAGCTTGTATTAGTCCAAAGCTCGACACGTGCGAATGAACTTTGTCATATGATAATAACGTGA
>NW_020654748.1:6548778-6599547 GCF_003589595.1 Hyposmocoma kahamanoa
CGGACGCTCACGCGTCCAAAGACGCGTTGAAATGACCCTTATTGTGCCATCGATACTATATAAGGTATCGATGTATTGTGCAACACTATAGTTCCCTTAGGTTATGCAACTACTTGTTCTTATTCTACTATGGTAGTAGGGCGGAATTTGATGAGCTTTCCATCCTACCCAATGGCATCCACTCACATGTTTTTGTCCATAATTTTTGCCAAGTATCACAAAAAAATAAGCACCTCATGGCATGACGACATTTCATAATCTTGTTATAATAAAGCCACACGTAACCATACGTCAAAAGTTTTTTATCACATGACAGTCATAAAAATAATACGAACTACATAAAACAAATAATCTCAGTATAGAGTACTAAAAAAACCGACCTCAAAAGTACGTAGAATTACGTCTATTCGTTAAGTTTTATTGAAATATCCCCTAGTTCGCCACTATACAGGACTTGACACTGGAGATAATAAAAATGGAAATAAATCGGTTCTCAGTACTCAAGGTACGTTGAGAGAAAACGCCTTGAATGGAGAAATAGCAAAATCAACCATTAAAATAATTGCTCCTTAAGTAAAATTTAGGCGCTATTTATAAAAATGAATCTTCATGCGTGAACAGCCACCCTTAGAGATGGATGATTTTCTTCAAAATGAAATGTGACCACTATGGAAGTACCCCCTTTCCAACAAAAAAAGAATCATGAAAATCGGTTCACAAATACCGGAGTTATCGCGTAACATACATACAAAAAAAAACAGTCGAATTGAGAACCTCCTGCTTTTTTGAAGTCAGTTAAGAAGTCGCTTAATTATGCATATGTGAAATTTTATAACCCTCCTGTTTAGATTGTTTAAGTTGATTAGAGGAAAAATGTACCCACTATCTCCTCAGACTTCGTGGAGTCATTACTCCACTACATTTCTGTCACTACTCGACTACATTTAGTCGCGACAGGTACAGTAGCGTCGTCGGTGTTGCTGAACGGAGCAAAAAGTTCAATCCCGTCGGTGCTGTGCCACACAGGTTACGGCTGGTGGGCTTCCTCTTCCTCTTCACCACCTTTGTGAAGCCGTCCTCGTCGCACTGATGCACCTGGCTCTGTGATTTTGCAACTTTGGAGACAGGCACACGGGGATTACTTTTACTCTTAGCCGACTGTCGCCTCTCGAGTTTCGAAGTGGCGGGTCGGCTGTTAGAAGCGGCTACAGCGGAGTAAGCACATGCAGGGGCTGACATGCATACGCGTGACGTTTCCGTCGGCGGGCGGAGACGCGGGCAGCAAGGCGCGGCGCATCGCGCGCGACGGCAGCAGCGATCGGTGACGCAACTATTTGTGCCAACTCGACACTGCTGATGGATGCATTTTGCGCCTCACGTCGCGTGTTTACATTAGAGACTTCTGGTGACCTACATACCGAAGCAGCGTTGCTTAATAACGCAACTTGGGCGCGCAGCTCACTTATGGTGTTATCTGAAGTCTCCAATCTACACTGCAACTCAACTAGGCTTGACTTCAGGGAAGTGATATCCTTCAGCAGCCTGGTAATATCGACGTGGTCGAACGTTACGGGGGCAGTTTGTGCAGCCTTCGCCTCGAATGTAGGCACGACGTCCGGGTCAGTCTCCTTCAGGAGACTCTTCACGCCTCCATCCCTCCGGCGAGATGGCATCTGCTCAACTTTGCCGAGGCTCTCGAACAACAGCATCTTGCCACTGCAAATATCATTCTCGTTGAAGTTGGATTTGCAGATCTGCACGATGCTAACTTCGACCATGGTATCGATGGCGTGTTGGACAAACGCCAAAAGCTCATTGGCTATGAGTTGTTGGAACCCCACTATCACTAACGCGCAGCGGCCTATGCCGCGCGAAACTTGAATTATAATAATTCGCACTGCGTATTGGACGCATCCGTTTCCCAATGCGCACCGAACTGCTATGCGACCCAATCTCTTCCAGGAATCATAAAATCTTCTTAGATTTGCTAAAAAGTTCTGGAGCAACTACGCCGGAGATTGTAAGTAGGACATGTGCGGCTGCTTTCTTCTCTTCCGTTTTTTATAACCCTGGTGCTCTGCGCCTGGTGGTAAGCGACACGTCTATCCATAACAGTTACAGTGCCATTCAGAGCTTTAAATCACAAAGATCTTAGGGTTCCCGCCACTGAGCTCGTCACCCTGAAACATAAGTTGACAATTTCCATGTGCCTGTAATTTCACCAGCACTCTTACCCTTCTAAACCGGAACCAATCATCTGCTGAACATAGGGCATTATAAAGTGTTTATTATGTAAATCATGATCAGTTAAAAAGGCAGTCAAAGCGCGAAGCGCCTTTTATATTTAACAAATTTTCGATACCTAAAAACCGTAAAGGTTGTCCAAATGTTGTGTATTATTGCTGTTGACCATCGGTAAGGGAAGAACACTGGGGTCCTGGCCCCTCGGCGTCCCCCTCCGACCCCTTTCTGGCCAGTTCATCTGCTGCGTCATTGCTACATAAGCCGCTATGTCATTGGACCCTCTGTAAGGTTACGTAGTTATGTGTACATACCTGCTTTAGTAATTTGTGACATCTGCAGATAAACCCTAACTTCATGTCATAATTGCTCAGGGCTCGGAGTACTAACGTGTTACGTGTTATTTTAATTTGATAATTTATTTACCTTCATTCTTCTCTCACGATAGACGACCGAAAATACCTGAGTATCTCAGCATAAATATCACTTGTCTTCATACAATTTATTAATTCAAAATACCTCGAAATAATTTTCTATTCTATAGCAATGTAAATATAATATAGATGAATCAGCAAATACATTACGTTCAAAGTCGAAAAATAAGTTAATTATGTTAATAAACGTGTATACATAAAACTCAAACGAAACTGGATCAGAATTAACTTCAAGTAACGGTTAAAGAGTATATAATTACAAAGCTGAGAGAATGCTTGCTTTCTATGCAGGTGGTCCTTGGTTGGATCTCCAGTGTTTTCAGGTAAAAACATTCGTGGGATTTACGACAATTGCTCTTCGAATGCGTGCAGTGCTCAACCCACATCAGAGTATGCGTGATTCTTAGAAATGAGAGTGCCTAGCAGTGGGACATACATGAACTGATGATGATAAAGCGATAGCTATTCCTATTTTATTTTGTAAAGCGACTACAGTACATCAGCGAGGCGCGCGCGGTACTGCTCAAATTGTTTCCAATATCTTTTACGAGCATTTGACAGTCGAGTGAAAAATTACCGAAGGATTCCATGCGATACTGTTATTTCACGCTGCGTTATTTATGCGGGAGTAATCCCTCAGCCTTTTCGTTACAAATGGGGGTGAATGTTTTCAATAGTTTGGGAAATGTGCTGTATAAAAAGGAAATAGAAACTTATTTGCCTCCTAATAAAGTGTGAACCAATTCTAAATATTTTAGGATTTCGAAATTATAAATAAGAATTCATAGAGAATACGAATATTATGATAAATTATAAATAAACAATATCACATACGTTGCTTTGACTCAAAAGTGAGTAACTAAAGCACTTATGATGTATGTGATGGAAATCACATACTACCATGTACCCACTCAGATGCGATGGCGTCACCATGACAACTGGGATGCACCACGGAGATCATCAATTTGTGGATTTTAACCCTTTTGCGGTTTTTTATAAATGATAATTTCTAGAAACATGTTCTTTGGTCATTATGAGTAGAGATATCAAAATGGCTACATACTATTGGTTGCTGAACCACAACACTTTGAATTTTTTTTTTTTTTAATATATAATAGACACACGCTTGGCCACAATCTCACCTGATGTTAAGCGACGATGTGACCGACGATGGGACGCGTTTGCCTAAAAAATGCCTATTCACTCTAGCCTTGAATAGCCCCAAATTGTACTTTTCGGGAAATACATATGCCGGTAGAGCATTCCATTCCTTTGCCGTACGTACTATATAATATACTTTGAATGAATAAGTGATTGACTGAATGATGTTTATTTAGTAAAAATATGGTTAAAAAGGTGGTATAAATGTACATACCGACAGTTTATCCTCGTATTTTACCAATATTGTCATGCAAAATATCTTCTCCGCTATCATTCTAAGATACCTTTAACCAGTGGCAATGTTAAAATACGTTACTGCACAAAAAAACGGATGAAACAAGCATCGATATGTGCTTAAAGAAACAAAACAATGTCCCTCAATGTAGCTAAATAGTAGATACAATGTGACCAAGCCAGACCGCAAACATTTGCCTAAGCGGTAGGTTTATGGTCCAAGTTGTAACATTTACCAACAGCAAAGAGTCTGATAATAATGCTTATTGCACTACCCTATTTCTAGGGCCCTGTGTCAAGGATGGGCGTGACACCTAGTTCATGAGCCGCTCATTATAGCTGCCAACCAGGCCCTAACTCATTCTGAATGCGAGCGTCAAGAGCGTTGTACGTGTTACTATTATGGCGTCATCAAAGCTTATATTTGTTGTTATTTCTCATGGAAATTTTTGTAAATTTCAAATAAAACTTTAAAGCCCCCGGCCCGAAAATCCTTATTAATATAGTCTTTGTGATATTTTTTCCGTAAATAGGCTATGTCTTTGTTCCTGTCTATCAGGCACAACTAAACTTACTTTTCTTTACTGCTCGACCGAGTGCCCTAACTACCCTAGGTGCAGGGCGCCGCAGATTGGTTCGCCCTCAGTCGCCGTATTTAGGGAAACTAATTCCCTATCTTTTATAATAACTTTCTAAGTTAGCGGAAGGGTGCCTTAAAATTGGGAAGTATAACTAAATTAGGTAGGTTGGACATAGGCACAAACCTCGTATAACCAAATGGCGGTAAATAAGACAGTAAAACAGAGCCTACAAAATATTTTATTCCATTTTTGGCAATCAAGATTATCGAAAAAATTCTATATATAATAGGCCGACTGACTACGTCTCACCACTTCCCCCGTTACCCGGCTAGCTGATGGCATCGAATTGGCTGAAGGTAGCAGTAGAGTTCCTTGTGAAAGAGTTCGTCCAGGGAAGTACCGTCACACAACAACAGTAAGAGAGCTGGTGAAATTACAGGCGCATGGGACTTTTCAACTTAGTCTCAAGAGTTACGGGCGCAGTGGCAGTGGCCCTCAGACCTTTGCGATTTAAAGCTCTGAGGGACGCTGCAACTGTATACGAATCGACTTGTTGGTAATAAAAAAAAGGTCGCGCTGGTATCGCAGGGCGGTTAGTGGAAGTGACGATTGGCTGGCGGAGCATGGCTGCGGGCTGGCCAACGTGACAACTATTTTATTTGAACGGTACAAGTTGTCCATTGCCGAGTTACATTATTATAGTTGAATATTGCCTACTGAACCACCATCACTTTCACTCCTATGAAAGTTTAACATATTCCATATTGGAAATGAAACAAGTTTTCCGGATTTAAATCGCGTATATTTGTTTTTTCAAACAAACCCATATTGTTCCAATTACACGAATTACCATGTAACTTCAACTTATATAACTTGATTGCGATCAAGTTATATAAACATAGAATAATTAGAAATGCCAATGTGCAAGCTAGAAAGGTATATTGTCTCTAATTTAGAGATATCGCAAGTAAGGCTCAATTTACTGTGCCGTGGAACGGAGAGAAAGCGAATTTTTGAGACCATAATATAGTGAACAATTGACATAAAGATATCATATTTATTTTATTGAATATAGTGATGTTTGTACAACCATGATATTCATATATTTTTGGTGAATATACTCCAGTAGTTTGTTATTATTATTGTCAAAGTCCAAAGTCAAAATATTTGTTCACAAAACAACACATTACATTGCCTATAGGTAAGTCAAATTACAGGAAATACAACCTTAAATTATACAGGTAGTGTTTAATAAAGCAAAGTGCCACGATATGTCGAGGAAATTAATATTCATTTATAATTGAATCCTAAAATTAGTTGATTTTATAACAAGCGTGATTGATTGATGCAAAGGTCGAACAGACAACAGCTAGCTACATCTAAATTAATATTTTTGTGATAATGTAACTTGGGAAAAATACTAGGAATAAGATTTTTTTTATAACATCAAGTGACGGGACGAACAAGTCATCCGCCTGATGGTAAGCTACACGCCTATCCATAACAGTATCAGAGCCACTAAGAGCTTTAAATCGCAAAGATTTGAGGGGCACTGCCTCTACGCCCGTCACCCTGAGACATAAGTTGACAACTCCCATGTGCCTGTAATGTCACCAGCACATTTCAAAACCGGTACACAGTAACACTGACATTACTGCTTAGCGGCAGAAATAGGTAAGGTGGCAGAACTTTTCTGGACAAACTCTTTCACAAGGAGCTCTACTGCAGCTAAAAGTTGACATTTTGCTGATGTGACTTCGTGACATTATTAACTTTTCGCATTCTATATTGGTAACCTCACTTCCGAGTTGGTTACCTACGGGACGTGTTCCTACACTAGACATTAGCTCCTGCCAATATAACACGTATACAATGTATCATAGGTATTAAATTAAAAATAGTAATTTTAGAATGTAATAAATAATGTTATTAATTAAATTTGATACTAAGTTTTTAATTCGTGTGTTTGTCAAATTAAAGTTTTTCATAATTATATACTGTTATAAAGTTGGGAGGTCTCTGGTTCGAGTCCAGTCAAATCCAAGGAATTTTTCTTTGAGCTTATTCTATCTTTGTATCAATAACAACAATAAAGATGTCAATTGTGTAACGTACAAATTAGACACAAGCCAAAAAACAGATCGCGCGTCTTCCAGAAAATTCTCGAAAATTGTCGTGTTTTTGTTTTAAAATAATAAAGGCAAATGAATTATTCGTCTGTTTTATGTTTTTGAAAATAATTGTTTCAACGATCGTGGTTTTGTGGTTAAGCCGTCAATAGAAAAACAATATTATCGCGCAACCGATTTCTGTTACAATCTAGTTCTATCCGGTTTCTCTGTTAAGAATATCCGCTCTTCGTTACTGGCATTGTTTGAAAGGGTGCACTCTCGTGGTGGTCCCATTGTCACCAAGGCAGAATCTGATGAAATCGAGTAAAATCCTCAAATTTAAAAGACGTGTACATTGACATGCCGATTTCTCCATGAATTGTGGACCGATTTTGAAAACTCTCTTTTTTTGTTTGAAAGGGTGCACTCTCGTGGTGGTCCCATTGCCACCAAGGCAGAATCTGATGAAATCGAATAAAATCCTCAAATTTTAAAGACGTGTACATTGACATGCCGATTTCTCCATGAATTGTGGACCGATTTTGAAAACTCTCTTTTTTTTTGTTTGAAAGGGTGCACTCTCGTGGTGGTCCCATTGCCACCAAGGTAGAATCTGATGAAATCGAGTAAAATCCTCAAATTTAAAAGACGTGTACATTGACATCCCGATTTCTCCATGAAATGTGGACCGATTTTGAAAACTCTCTTTTTTTGTTTGAAAGGGTGCACTCTCGTGGTGGTCCCATTGCCACCAAGGCAGAATCTGATGAAATCGAGTAAAATTCTCAAATTTAAAAGACGTGTACATTGACATGCCGATTTCTCCATGAAATGTGGACCGATTTTGAAAACTCTCTTTTTTTTGTTTGAAAGGGTGCACTCTCGTGGTGGTCCCATTGCCACCAAGGCAGAATCTGATGCAATCGAGTAAAATCCTCAAATTTTAAAGACGTGTACATTGACATGCCGATTTGTCCATGAATTGTGGACCGATTTTGAAAATTCTTTTTTGTTTGAAAGGGTATACTCTCGAGGTAATCTCAACGATGCTGTTCCGGGTTCGTTCCAGCTATCACAAATTAAAAAAATATTTTCCGCAAATAAAAGTCGACTTTTCACTTGACACAATACATGTAATCAACTCACCTCAAATCACCGTCACCGGGACAACCAGAAAAAAAGTATAAAATGTACAAAAGAGTCCGCAATAGTCCCAGTGTCACTAAGAAGTCAGAATCTAATGAGGGGATCCCATGGAAACCGGAAAAAGCCGATAAGCAAACTTTCGAGGTCAGTTTTTTTTTCAATGAAAAAGTTACAATTATTAATAAAAAGTTTTCTTCATTTCATATATCAACGTGAAAGGTCGACAGAGTTCAACTAACATCAATTACGGAGTACCAACTTCTTTCACTTTTTCTATTCACATCATCGTCAGTCATCGAGAAAAACATAAATGTAACAGAAAAAAAAACGAAAAATAAGAACACGTTTATTGGCAAAATTCTTCGAGACAAGCCAGGAACTTAATAATCAGTACTGAGTACTAAAAAAACCGACGTCAAAAGTACGTGGAATTACGTTTATTGGCTAAGTTTTATTGAAATATCCTTAAATTCGCCACTATACAGGACTTGACACTGGAGATAATAAAAATCGGTCGGCACTACTCAAAGTATATGGAGAGAATAACGCCTTGAATTGGAGAAATAGCAAAATCAACCATTAAAATAATTGGTCCTTAGTAGAATTTAGGCGCTATTTATAAAAATGAATCTTCATGCGTGAACGAACAGCCACACTTAGAGTTGGATGATTTTCTGCAAAATGAAATGGGACCACTATGGAAGTACCCTGTTTCCAACAAAAAAGAATCATGAAAATCGGTTCTCAAATACCGGAGCTATCGCGTAACATACGTACAAAAAAAACATACAGTCGAATTGCGAACCTCCTCCTGTTTTGAAGTCGGTTAAAAATAGAACAGAAAAACACGTTTTTTGTGTCAAATAAATATCAAGAACGTATTAAAATTCTTGTAAATATTTTTTATAATAATGTGACTAATGTGAATATCAATTTTTTACGCTTACTTTGAAGAATTTAATAAAGGCATTTAATTTATATTCAATTATACAATACCTAGTAGGTAATAATAAAGTATAACTAATTTTGATTACTGCGTTTAGTTTTTGAAAATGAACGAATGAGATATTCTTTAGTGCACATTAAAATTACGATGACGACCTACTTTAGATTCCAGCTCCCTCACAAACTATTAATCAACGAATGCAACTAGTACTTGTATGTAAACAACAATTGTATTTTGTGATGGTAGAAAATTAAAATTTTTCTATTTCTACCTAAAATCTTTTAACTTGAACTCCTGACCTATTGTTATTTATAGCAAGACAGTACACAGAAGCAAAAGCGAATGATTCAATTTCTATCGGCTTTGAGGATTCCTGGAATGCCGAGGCAACAATATAGCACTATTTCGAATGTTCCATTGTCATAGTTTCATACAATTATCACCTACTTAACTTACGCCTAACCTAGGCATTATAAAGTCACATATGATCATATGTCAAAAGTACTTAGATATCATAGCTCCGCATTAGGGAAACCCTGTGTCGCGGGTGCCATGGGCACACTCACAGACAACTACAAATTACACCCTATCTCACGAGAGAAATAATGTAGGCCTCACAATTTTAAAATCTCTAAGAGACCCCCCAAACCAGGCGTCCACGTTGATACGACTATGCCCGCGCCAGCGCGGCATATACCCGACTCTTGGCACTGTTCAGCAGTTGCTCATTCTGGTGTTACGTCCACAAGTTAGTTAGGGATACTACGTGAGGCCAAGTAGACGCCGTGCGTGGCTTGTCAAGACGCTGAAGCTTGAAAGACGCTTGTGTGGGAGTCTCTAAAATGACAGAGCATCATGGTAACGGAGACAGTTATTACGATGGCTAACATATCCCATGCACAGTCCAGTATGGCGGCTACTTGTGACGTGATCAGTTTGGCTAAATTCAGGGGCGCAATAATATAGTGGCATACACGTCGATACGACAATAAGACACTATAGATACACGTAATGTAGCCGATCGTTGTGTATCGTGGACATTATTAATCTTGATTCCAAACCCCTAACTCGTTATTTATAATGTTTTAGGTCACGTACCTAAATATTCCCATCTACCCACTTTATCTACTTTTCGACCTAATATGGAACACAAAGCCGGGACTATATTTCATGCTGAGTAACCCAGCTGAGCAGGCTAATTTTAAACGACCCAAACGCCCATTCATTTTTCGCGCAACGTGGCTTGTTAGAGATGAAAAAACATTTGTAGTTTAACTATATTTTTGACATTGGTTTGTTTAATATTAAGTTCCAGTAGCAGTAGAGCTCCTTACGAAAGAGTTCGCCTAGACAACTACTGCCACGTTACCTATTTCTGCCGCCAAGCAGTAATGTGACCATTACTGCGTTCCAGTTTTGAAGGGTGTTGGTGAAATTGCAGGCACAACAGACTTGTCAACTTACGTATCAGGGTTACAGGCGCAGTGGCAGTGCCTGTCAGATCTTTGCGTTTTAAAGCTCTGAGTGGCACTGCACCTGTTATGGGCAGGTATGTAGCTTACCGCTTCTCGAATTTTATAAAACAAAATTTACTAAAATTCTCAATGTTTCACTTACCATGATATTCAATTATTTTTGTGAAATTACTCCAATAGGTTGTTATAAAATTATTAATACACAAAGAAATATTTCTTTCGACCCGACTAGACTGGAACCAGCGACCTCACTATACCGGAACTATCGCTTTCCCAACTTAGTTACGGAACGAGTCACCAAACGTTACGACTTTCTGTATCTGCTTATTGCAGGTCTTTATTCTTGGTTTTATGGACTTTTTTGCCATAGCGCCAGCTGGAAGAAATCTATGAAAGTTTTTCTTTACAAGATCTGCAACAAACACATTGAGAAAGGTCAGCTGACTTGTTCCGTAGCTCAGTTGGGGGAGCGATAGCCCAAGTTCGCTGGTGCAGCCGGATCGAAGTTTATGTTCGAACTTCGTATTATTCATTGTAAGGTCTCTTTAATCTTTGTCGAAAGTGTGTTGCTCGACTTACTATGAAATCTCAATAATAATACATAATTACGAATTTCTGAACAACTTAAGTATATTGGATGTGAAACTATATTTGCCTTTTCACAAAAAAATTTTTTTGCAGGTCACACGATGAGTGAGCAAATATACGCGACTAAAGATCCAAAAAAATAGCTTCATTTCCAATGTGTAGCAATCGCGATTTTATGTTCTTTCCCATGGTCACTGAGATGGTAAAGTCATCAACCCTATCATCAATCCCATTCTGTACTGAAATTACAAACGCTTATTATTTAAATACCTTATTTTTAATTTACCAAAGAAAATTCTAATTTAACAAGTGTATTTTAACCCTCTTATTTAGCAGATGCGACAATAGGTACGTTTTTAATTTTTAGTTTAATTAAACCGTGTTGTATTTTTCTAATTTATACTTTTTTTTCTTTGACTCAAATACAGTTCTTTCAGCTGATATAAACATATTACGAGCATTTATTATGTAACAACGAGTAGACCCTCTCGATAAATACTCTTGACGTCATTGTCAGGTCCAATCAGGACTTGTGCCCTGACAGGAATGCTTTCTCAGTTAATCAAACCGAGTCTAACTACGAAATTTTTACCAACTACCTTTATAAAAGGCGGCTGCCCACGGTCCGTGATGTCACGGGCCTCGACACGCCGCGCCGATTTGTACGGGCGTGCTTGCGCCACAGGCCCATACTTGCGAGCCCACACCTCCACGGGCAACACTCTTCTAACGGCGCGTTGGCCCGAGCTAGCGTAGCACAGCCCGTGAAACCACAGGCACAGGCCGTGGGAAGCTAGCATAAGATAGATATATACATAAACACTTTATTGCTCACACACAAGAACAAAAACAGTACATAAACAACTTAAAACTAATGTAAGCAAAGGCGGTCTTAACGCTAAGAGCGATCTCTTCCACACAACCTTTGAGGTAGAGGAAAGTTCATCTGAGCGGGAGACGTAGTGTGCCAATTTTACAAATAAAAAAAAATTGTATACATAAAAATAAAATAAAATAAAAAATGTATAAAAAACAGTAATTTATAAAATAGTTATTATATAACGATATGTTATACCTACATAAATATATGTATATATAAATATGCCTAAATAAACTTACACTTACTAATAAATATGTACACGTTGCAGACCAGGACCGTGTTAGAAGATATTTACGCAATCCGGTTTTGAAAATAGGGAGTGACTTAGAATGTCGGATTTCACATGGGTTTCTCCAATTTCCGTTTCAAATTGTGCAGCCTTAATCGTAAAGGCATCTTTGTAATACTCAGCGCGAGTGAAAGGAGGCTTCAGTAGGTTATCCATTTGAGACCTTGGTTCACGGTTGTGATCATCCCCGAAACGAAAACGGTCCTTAAGGTATGACGGAGTACGAGGTTCATATAGAACAAGAGTTCCTCTACAAAGTATGACCCAAATGTTACGATTTTCAGAAAGTAGCATATCATTATTATTCAACGCGGCCACGTTGAGGCGACACACGCTGGTTCGAGCCCAATCGTATCGAAGGGTTTTTCTTTTGTATGTGTTTTGTCTTTGTATCAATAATAATAACAAACTAGTGGAGTATTTTTACAAAAAATAGATAAATATCATTGTAGTATATATTCAATAACAATAAATATTATCGTATGATATTGGCACGTGTTTGCAAAATGTCAAAGAGAATAGGGGTGTATATCAAAATTGGTTCCCAAAATATGATCCAATCGTAGATACAAACAAACGATGTAAAATAACCATTTAAAAATAGGTAAGTTAACTTGGAAGTTCTTCGTTTGTGAAATGAAAATTCAGTCTTTAAAAACTCGCAAAAACAAAACGTAAAAGCTTTCGCATAGCGGCGAAAGTAAAAATACCAATAAGTCCAACGTCATGTCTGTAATCTATATAAACGCATTAATTACATCCCTAAGACAGGCATGTTCAGGTGAGAAAATGAATACTTTATACGTGCAATTACTTCGTTGATGATTCGTTTACTTCTCATTAAAACGTAAACGTGACGTCTACTAAGATAAGTAAAGTAGTCCTTATTCTGAGAAGTACAGTTATAGATAACGTCTGACCACTTGGTCATTATTTTAATACATAGGTACGTATCGAGTTCTTGGGTTTTCGTAATTGTTACACGTAGGAAATGGCACTATTTTTTCGGATCTAAATTGCGTATATTTATTTTTTTAAACAAACCAACGTTTCTGTCGTCCGTGACCGTGAGACTTGTAAAGGGCCCGCAGAGTTAGACGCGATCTAGATCCGAAAAGAAAGCTTTATTACCTAGTCATTAGTCTTGAAATAGCATGAATACAATTTTCTTTCACAGATGCCTACTAAAAACATTTTACTTCAGGACGTTTCGGGATGGTGAATTTGGCAGCCACGCAAAGCTTTATACAATTAGGTAGCTTCTATAAGTCGAAGGTTAAATGTTTTTTCCTCTATCGCGTAGGCGGCGAAATCCGTCACTACTGGTCGAAAAATTATGTTTCTATTTTACACTTACACGACTTCTCCCCGTGTTACACAATGTACTCAGTTTGCTACAAAGTTGGGAGAAACTTTTCCAGCTTCGGTATAAACTTGTGATTGCCTTGTTTTCCACTCCATTCGTACGAAGATGACGAATAAAAACTTGACGAATTTGCGCGCAAGTAAAATGGAAGAAAAGAAATAACGACAGGAAACCTGAATGCGGGCGGAATCCTACACAAGGCAGCCACATTTAAGGATTTGTTGGATCAATATAGAATATGTAGTAGGATATCCTGACCGGCTTCTGCATCGTATTTTACCAACTGACGCTTTTTGTGAGTTATGTATGTAGAAAGTTACACCCTTTCCTTATTTCGTATGTAGGTCTGGCAAGGTTTCTTAACTTCGCTAAGTTTCTGGATACAACAATCTATCCAAAAATCTCTAAGCCTTATCTGAGAATTAGAAATTGGTCAGTTCAAAGTAATTGATTCGACTTGACCTACTTGACATAATAATAATAATAATAATTAATGTTAGTCTATATATAGTCTAACACACTACTGGGCTACACATATACTACTGGGCACAGATCTCCTCTCACACTCAGAGGATTATGCTGTCGTTCCCAGGCGTGGGAAACATCCCAGCGTTATGGCGTGGAAGCCATCCCCTCTTCATTGAACTAGACTCCACACGTTTGTGTGAAGACGTCAACCCGCATTGGACCTGCGATAATACTTTAATCCTCCCCTTAGAGCAGGGTTTCTTAACCGTTTTCTAGGCATGGACTCCTCTTAAAATTTCAAAAACCTCACGGACCCTTTCCGAAAAAATTAATAAGAACTTCTTACAGTGAACGAATAAACCCACGCAGATTTTTGTTGTGCCGCCAGGTTTAATAATAAGCATGCATTTTATAAAAATTTTAATAATAAATAAAATAAGAAAAGCTCGTGGGTTGCATTGACTCGCGTCTTGCTCGCTCCTATAATGGATAACCGTCACAGGACGTGAAAATTCAAGAAGGTCTCGTGCATATTTATTATTGTTGTTGTTTGTTCAGTTTGCTTGAATATTAGCAAACTGAATAAACAACAACAATATTTTTAGTATCGAGTTCTTAGGTTTTCGCGATTGTTACACAGAGGAAATGAAACTATTTTTCCGGATTTCAATTGCGTATATTTGGTTTTTCAAACAAACCGACGCGACGTTTCGGGCCCCTTACATGTCCCATGGTCACGGTTGACTAAGGTGGTACAGTCTTCAACCAGTTATGTCTAATATTAATGCAAACCACCCTGTTTTTTCACTATAATTAAATAGTTATTAATTAAAAACCCTATTTTTGATTTTACAAAGAAAACATTCCAATTTACGCTACATTAAGTTTTACAAATTATTTTATTGAATGAATTTTTATTAAGTTCAATTTATTATTAATTAACAATAGAAATTAGAATAAACTAAAACATATTATTAGGACTACAGTATTATATCTGTTTGGGATTTTTCATCAGAGGAAATACTGGATCCCAAACTGGTACTTTAGAATTGTGGTACTTTAGCTTTCTTAGATGTTTTAATTAAAAGAAATCCTAATAACACCTTACGCCATACTGTGTTTCGAAATAAAACCAATACAGATAGGTATCTCAATGGTAATTCCCATCACCAGGATGTTAGTTACCGTGGGCAAATCTTTGTTTCAGAGAGCACATGGTGTCTGCGACAGTAATCATCTGGCAGGGGAACTTCAGCATATACAGCAAGTCCAACATGCGAATAAGTTGAAGAATCCACGCCAATGCCGCAGGCCCCGTGTGAAACCACCAACAGTCGAGCGAAGACCTGCCATTTTACCTTACGTGTGAGGTGTTACAGACAAGATCGGAAGAGTCTTCAGGCGTGCATCTATCAAGACCTATTTCAAGTCCCTGAGGAAGATTTCTTAGTTCCTGAGACCCGTAAAATGTAACATCCCCTTACAGGATGCAGGAGTTTACAAGCTTGACTGTAAGTGCGGTCTCTCTCATATTGGACAAACGAAGCAAAGTATTTGTACCCGCGTCAAAGATCATATGGCTAATGTCAAACACCGTCTCGTAAACAAGTCTGCAGTCTGCGAAAATGTCATGGATAAACCTACACATTCAATGAAGTTTGAGAAACCCCAGGTCCTTGCAAAAGAGGTCCGTTATCTACCCAGGATGCTGCGAGAGGCCATTGAAATTAAAAAACATCCTAATTTCAACAGGGAAGATAGTTTAAATCCGGAAAAATACTTTCATTACCTTAATATTTTTAGTAAACATATTTACTACAAATCTTAAATATTACCAGTGAAATTGCTTTGCCTAAAAATGGCGGCACAGGTCCATGTAGATTAAATAGATTTTTTTCATCATCAACACACAATCACTTTTAAAATTTTAACATTAACTGATCCCATCCATTTAATATGACATTTGCAGAGAGGCTTTAGTTTCAAACAACCGTCTGGAATACGAAGTGTTGTAGTTCTGCTGCGTGCCTCCGTGGCCAAACGGTTACCATTAGAAGGTAGTTTTTAGTTATCTCTTAAAGTAGGTCAACTGAAGCCTCTATGGACGTCATGTTAAATGTATGGAATTTTGGATATTTCTAGTTTAATTTAAAAAGTTTATTTAACTCTATTCATTAGCAGTTTACTCAACGAAAGAGCATAACTATATGCTCATTGAAAAACAAATATACGCGAATGAGCATAACTATATGCTCATTCGTTAACGTACTATCGATATCAGTTTAGCCTGGGCGCGCTTAACGATTACACCTTGTATACTTCACATATATAATTGTATTTAATAGGTAAAAACGGTATACAAGAAGCAATCTGGCGTTGTTATGCTCTAATGAAAGTTTTGCTGCCCGCAAGCCGGGTTGTTCAGAAAAATGAAAAGCGAAAAATATATTTTGCAAAACTATATGTGATTGTGTCAACTGTCTACCCTCCCTGTAACCAGTTAACGTAAATCGGTTGATCATTCGTTTCTGTCAACATTTTAGCAGTACATTAAATATTACATATATAACAAACACACTAACATGCAGACTACACCGTCGGTGATTTATAGAAAGAGCCAAAGCGCCATTTCGAAAAATTTTTCAGGGGGCATTAATTAGGTTTATACAACTGTTTTAAAATATTTACGTCCTGTTTCAAAATTAAATTTTGGTTTTAATTAAGTTTAAGATTTAAAATTGAATTTGAAACAGGACTTAAATATTTAAAAACAATCGTGGAAAACCATGAAAAAGTAAAACATGCTCCCCTGTAAACGAAATTTTTCGAAATAGCGTTTTGCCCTCTCCACAAAACACTGGCGAAATGTGTATATCACATGGAAATAATGCCCTAAAATAAATAACACTTTAATTAAAATAAACAACCGCCGATACAAAACAGTGTGATTTTTATAGAATTTTACATTTTACCACCGTGTGATATTCATTCATTTTTTTGTGAAATAACTCAAGTAGTTTCTTCGATCTTTGTATTAATAATTATAACAATCTTATTATAATTCCCCTCTTTTTGCGATTGGGGTTAAAAATGATTTTACCAGCCGCTACGAAAATGTTAAAAAAACAAGTAAATAACAATAATTTCTATCTACAAAAAGTATACTGCCAAATGTTTCTGAATCAATGACGTTCTATGTAAAAGTTGAATGTGATTTCTCGAAACCAATATATTTAACGTTAGAACGGGGCGGCAAATAAAATAAAGTTTCGACGCCTTTGATAGACAGCAAAACGTGAACTATTCGTAACTTCTTAGAACTGATCTAATTTAATCAATTGAATATTAGCTCTGATGAATGTCTCGAAATACAAGTTGGAAAGTAATGTCCTGTTTGAATTGAAGGACTATCTACTATAAATAAAACTGACACTTTTTTCGGATGAAAATCGTATTTCCTGTACCTTTACTGTTTGTTTTATGATACTCAATGACGGGACGAGCAAGTGGTGCAAATGGTGGTAAGCGACACGCCTGTCCATAGCAGTTGCAGTGCTACTCAAAGCATTCGCAAAGATTCTAAGGAGCTTTGCCACTGCGCCCGTCACCCTGAGATATAAGTTGACAAGTCGCATGTGCCTGTAATTTCACCAGCAAACTCCATGGCCGTTGGTTTATTTGAATAATTATTGTACTTTTCATTGAAAATAAACGACTTCAAAAAACTTTAGCTTATCGGATTTTTTCCATTTCCATGGGATGCCCTCATCAGATTCTGAGTTCTTGGTGACAGTCGGACTGTTACTCCTTTGTACATATTATACTATTTTTTCTGGTTGTCATGGCAACGGTGTGATTTGTTGATTCCATGTATTGTGTCAAGTGAAAAGTCATCACTCATCAGATTCTGATTTGGTAGCAATGGGACCACCACGAGAGTGCACCCTTTGAAACAAAAAAGAATTTTCAAAATCAGTCCACAACTGACGGAGAAATCGAAAAACATTCACAAAACATACATACAGCCGAACGTATAACCTCCTCCTTTTTTTTTGAAGTCGGTTAAAAAACAAATACACGCGATTTAACGGTTACCTTACCTAACGGTTTCCAACTGCCATGCAGAGGTCCCAGGTTCGATTCCCGGACCGGGAGAAATATTTGTATTGCCCACATTAATTTCTGTCGTGAGTTGGGTGTCATTTGTGGATGTCTATGGGTTCCCCTACGTGTGCGTCTGTGCGTTATTTAGATCCGAAAAATAGTTTCATTTCCTATGTATAACAATCGCTAAATCATAATGAAGCGTTATCGAGGTACGTACTTAAAATTACGTGAAGGCAGTAGGTACTGTATTAGGTTCCATTTCGATGTTCCTTTTGCTGAGATTGTATCGTGGGTAATTTTCATATGAGCGCATTAAATGTGCCGCTAATGGTCCATAACAGAAAGCTCGCAATATATATGGGTTCATGGGCCGGTCGCCCCGACTCCCGCGGCCGCTCTCGCTCACGGTAACAAAACACCCGGCCAAACTATTTGCGATTTATTGCTAAACGCTTAACAAACCATTCCGATTGGAAAATACCAAACTATTGAGTAAAACCTACTTTATGGCTACACTTCGCAAATGTAACACATTACTGTGATTTAAAATTTATTTACACTATGTAGGTATTTCTTTACTGTTGATATAAAGAAAAAATCCTTCGACTTGACTGGACTCGAACCAGCGACTGTTGCCTCAACGTGGCTACCGTTCTGTCAGCTAATAGAGCCAGCAGATCTTACAAATTTCTCATTTTAACCGACTTTGCAAAATGGAGCAGATTCTCAATTTGACTATACTTTTTTAATGTATGTTACGCGATAACTCCGACGTTTGTAATCCGATTTTGGTGACTCTTGCTTCCTGGAAAGAGGGTACCTCAGTAGTAGTCTTATTTAAATTTGAAGAAAATATTCCTCCACTAAGGGTGGAAAACTAGGGGATGAATGACTTTTGAGGTCGATTGTTTTAGTACTTTGTACTGAGATTATTAAACGGCTTTTTCATCGTAACGCCACCTATGAGAAATTGTGACAGTTTATTCACTCAGCCAGATACGAACAGCTACCAGGTTTACATACAAGTATTTTCAGATTTTTATCACAACTCTCTAGTTCTTCCAGCATAAACATAAATGACCAGCGTCCAGCCGCCATAGATGACCAACGGACTGGCAAGAAAGACAGACTCACTGGACAAGAATTCGAAATTAGAACGACTTTCTTTTGGTCAAACGAAGACGACCGACTTCCTTTCGACAAAGAATGACGAAGGCAGTCCTGCCTAAACCTTTGACGCAAACAGACGAGTTCTCCTGACTAAATTTGTACAATCAGACCGTACAATGGTGTAACACAATAATAATAAAACGGGGCATCTTCATATAAAGGTATTATATACAAAATGAGTTCAAAAAATATCGAATTAAATCTCGCAACACGTCTCGAGTATTTCCATTCTCACGAAACATTTCCAGGCGAGTGCTCCCCCAAACATTTCTCAATTTAGAATTTAATATAAAACGGAATTAATTTATTCTATACAATATTATGCTGTATTCAGCCCAAATCCAGCATTAGGTATTATTTGTGTAGGAATAATTGGGCATTTAATACTATTTATGTAATTTTGTACAATCAACGTAGCCTGTACAAACATTTTGTTACATCTGGACTCGTTCTTGAAAATATGTAATAGCTTTCTTAACACATAAATTATTAAATTGCAAGAAAAATATTCTATGTAGGTAGATCACAAGCCAAAGGGCGGTCTCTGATCTTTAGTATATACCTAATTAAAAAGTAATAAAATCCAAAAGTCTTAGAGAATGGAAAAAAAAGTAATCATGTCTGTCATGTCTGCGAATAGTTCTTAGAGGATGGAAAAAAAACATTGACTTACAAATAAATGGACGACGGGTCTAATACAAAAACCACGAAAAAAATGTCCCAAGTCAACCTATTCGAAATTTAAATTGTAATGTCATCGCAGTATCGCGCTGTCAGTAGAACAAATGAAGACTAAAGCGGAGTGTCGCGCTCTGTATACGATTTTAGCGCCTTACAAGTGCGGACACTTTTTAGCGCGGACCCGACGTCCATATAATTGTAAGTCAATGAAAAAAAAGGAATAGTTAATGGAAGAATAGACAATGAAAAACATGATTTAATATTCTCCTTATTCGTGTGTCAATAATTTCGATGACGGTGAAGAGCTCAAAGTGTCAAGCCATGTTAGACGGAATTTCTGTTTTATTTTTTCCATCCTCTAAGGTTTTATTGCACCTTACTATATTATAATACTATCTTGTTTGCCGTGGTAGTATAAGCGCCCAGTTAACACGAGGAGAACCACGCCTTCGTGTACATTAAAGGTGAATATTAATATATATTTATAAATAGAAGTCAGATTTTTAATTATTTATTTATTTTTAATAAAAATCTTGGTCGAATTTTAATTTAAAATTAACCATGAGCTTTTCGATGAAGGAAAACATCGTTCACACGTCGAAGAAGGTTCACAACCCTCGGAAAACGTATCATAGTCCCCAACCCGCATTAGGCCAGCGTGGCAGACTATGGCCTAAAACACTCGCCTGAGAGGAGACCCACGCCCAGCAGTGAGACGTATAAGTGGGTTGATGATGATGACCATTTTGTTTTGTTTTTCACCACACATTACTGTTAGGGAGTTCATAGTCTTTCATAAGGCGCTATCGTCTTTGTAATTGAAACCGACCCTCAATGACCAACCGCGGAATACAGTAAATTCAGACCTTAGCCGAGATCGCTCTACAAAGCCGTTGTCGTAGCCTTAATCCTGTTTTGGAAATGCACTTCGACTAGTGTTGCGCAACGATAATTTAACTGTTGTCCGTTGACAAGAAAAACTAGTCACATTAAGAATATGTTAACGATATTTATGCTAGAATTGATACGACAGAAAACTATGTTGAAAAGACAAATCCATATCTCCAATGAACACTACGCCAACTTAATTTTTTGACTTGTTCTGTTTTTATTTTTTTTCAAAATTCATTTTATTGCTTTTTTCGGATTTTGTTGATTTTTTTTTTTCACAAAATTCGGGGAGCTTAATATTAGTGAATAAATATGGCTTTTTTCTGTCATTTACAAAAACAACAGAAAATGATCAAAAAATAAAGTTGGCGTGGTATTCATTGGAGCTAAATGGCGGAGCGCATGAACCGTCATACCTCAGACAAGGTGACTAGCAAATTGTAAGGAGTCAAGGGAATCAATGGGAAATTAGGACGAGAAGAAAAGTGTCCCTGCAGTTATCAATACGTGTTATTGCATTCCAATGATACTGATTAAAATTGTAATTTTAATTTAGTTTGTGTTTGTTGTTTTGAGATTGCCGTCAACACTTATAATTGTTGTGTTTACAATGCAGTCATATACACAAGATAACTGACCCCCCAAGCCGACTTTGCCGACCTTTTGGTTCTGAGCACAAAAATGCGGAGAATATTGATAAACAATATTATTATTATTATATTATTATGATATTGTTAAACAAACTTAATCATTAACCTGTGAGCCGTATAATTTATTTTGGTATGACTCCCTGGTCGTCTCATTTGTGAATGACATTGTAAGAAAGTTTTGAAGCCAATTTGATATGTAAGGTATAGTTCTTACTTAAATACAGAATACAAATTTCAACCAGCTTTAGTAAAGCCGTTGTGGCCAAGCGGTATAAGGATTAAATGATTATCACTGTAAGAAACCTGATATTAGTGATAATCATTTAGTGAATAACCTATATGGTATAAGGATTGTTTTGCAAGTTAAGGCAAGCATGTTTCGAGTCACATCAAAATAAAATATTATTTAGCTATGACTATTATATATTTTTTGTTTTTAACTTCTGGATAGGTGTAAGGAATGTCAAAGTCTTGTTCATACAGAACAATAATTTCTAATATATATATAAATAATAATTCCGTTAAGTGTTATGTTAATGGTAATATTAAAACAAGAAAGAAAACTTTGAAAGTAATTAAAACTGAATGGGAACGAAACGTGGAACATTGTTGCACGTTTCGTTCCACGTACAGAAGACACGATCGTATGCAAACTGCAGAGCGATTTCGTCATTTGTTAATCTATCCATACCCACCCTACACTTTATTAATAATATCTACCCACCCACCTTAGGCAAATTCTAGTGAGCAAAGATTGTGATTTGTCAACGTTATCATTAACAAGAACAATTGAACAATACTTTTAAAAATATAATGTTAAAACAAAATAGTGCTCGTGGAATCGAACCACGGGTATTGTAACTGGCAGTCCATATAACAAGCCGCTCGACCAATTTACTTAGATGTCAAATAACGAAATTTAGTATTGGTTTTCAAAATATGTTGATTATCTTCAAGCAACACTCCACTGTATCACTTATACAATAAAATTGAATTTTCTTTGTTCAATACGTAAGATGGCTCTCAGAACCAAAAGGTCGGTTTGGGCATGTTAGGGCGTCAGTTATATGACTGTACAACACCCAAGTCAAATAAAAACGTGTTGTGAACATAATGTTAGTAGTATACATAAATAAATAAATTGAAAAATGATATCCTTCCTATAGATAGTCGTATCAAAGTTCTAACTAGTTTCCAATTTTTTTTTATAATACCAAGTGAAGTGATTAACAACTCGAGCGTGACATAGCAGTTACAGTGCCACTCATTAAATCGCAATGATCTGAGGAACACTACTACTGCGCCTGTCACCCTAAGACATAAGTTGACAAGGTGGCAGTAGTTCCCTGGACGAACTCTTTCACAAGGTTATCTAGTGCTACGACATAGCGGTGGTATAATTTAACCGTTCATTATTATTAACCGATAGTTTTACAATTGGCGTACAACACTATTATCGACTGATGTCGTCGTCAGTGTTTGCGACCCAACTATGCTGTAGACAATAAAAGATAAAGTTGTTTGCACGAGTACGATTGTCATCACGAATATGGTGGCTTCTTTTTATTATCACCTGTTTAGAGGAATCAAAGTTCATTGACAATTTTGTCATAAATGTGATGTCAATTGTCATAAATGTAAATAGGCGGCAGACTAGTAGATCATAATTTTGACTGTATTTTACATTCTATCGAAGTTTAAAAGGTGTTAAAAATTAACACTAATTCAAATGTCTCTCTCGTATTTATGACATTTTGGGAACCAAGTTACACTATACTTTCTTTATCAACCTATACAACTCCAGATATAGATCACCAAACGTTTCTTACGAATTCCTTAAAGTTAATGTAAAGGTCTAAAATTGCTATGGTTAGCAATCTTTTCAAGTAGATAGGGAAGTCTTTTCTACTGTATGTAATGTATGTTGAATATAACAAGAGTAGGCGCGAAGAAAATAAACTGCACGATACAAAACTTTGAAAATGCTCGAATAAAAAGTCGTAACAAAATATTTTTCCGCGAACTCTGTGTGGAGAAAAATATAAAAATATTTCAAAACATACATGACTGGCATTAAAAAAGAATGTTGCTATTTAGCGCGTACTTTTACCAAACTGGTGGTAAAGCTATCCCGGAATTTCTCATTTGACACACGATCTATTCGAGTCTATATGAAGTAATATACATAGTTTAACACTTTAGTAGTCGAGTTCTTGGTATTACCACTTTACCTATTTCTTCCACTAAGACTTCCACTACTTGCTGTATTCCGGTTTAGAAAGGGAAGGGTGCTGATAAAATGATAAAATGACAAGCACATGTGACGTGTCCAGTTTATATTTTTATTTTTTTTTAGTACTGCCACTTTACCTGTTTCTGTCACCAAGCTGTAAAGTGAATATTATTGCGTTCCGAATTAAAAAGGTAAGAATGCTGTTGAATTTACAGGCACGTGGCATTTTGCAACTTTACTATAAAAAAAAGCTCCGGTGGCACTGCAACTGTTATGGACAGACATGTCGCTTATCACCAGGCGCACAACTAATCTCGTCGAAGCTTTGAAGGGTTTCGCAGACATTACCGTGATATTTATTACGTCGTCGTGATGGCCGTAGAGACAGTATCAGGACATAAACTTAAAAATATTTCAAGCCAGACTATAAAAAGGAAAATAAAACTAGTATGTACTATACACGAGTCACCAGTATTCGTTACTTTGTTTTATATGGGGTGAACGATGTTATTCGGCGGTGAAAAAACAGAGAGCCCAACTTGTTGAGTGAAATATTCAGTATGAGGGTTCCCTGAGGCGCTTGATCTTAGATCATAGAAACAGGGAATGCGTTATTATGCGTGATTTGAACACTTCCCCTTGTTGCTGAATTTATACTTTGCACCTGAAATAAGTTTATGGAGATGATACATTTGTAGAAATACTTGATTTTTTCTATAACATTGTACGTTTTTGTTGCCACATCTATTTTATTTTTATTTATCTTATTAAGGGAGCTTATAAATACTTTTCAATACTTTTCAGAATGGATATATATATATATATATAATTACACATTATATATATACATATTTAAATATGATTCCGATGCCAATTGAAAGCTTCCACATACGAACATGAAAATAACATTACAATAACACAAACTAACGCATCTACGAGAACGCAACAATCGCCTTATCTGTAGTGACTGATAAGGCGATTGTTGTGTTGAAATAATAACTTCTTATCCAGTGAGATAAGAAGTTATTACTTATAATAGTTTATATTCTTAAGGTGAGTCACCGGAGGAGAAGCGGAAATAACTGTTTTGCTAGTCAAATGGTTTCGGTATTTACTATTATATAACGGTCTTACAAGAAATATTAAACACACACACCTACATTACATTACATACCCTAAAGATATTGTCCTAAGAATGTGCTGATATGTTACACGATAACATGTACTTCGCCCGATCACATAAAATCCTGAAAATAGATCAAAATAAAAGTGTAAAACAAATTAATTAAAAGTAAAATATCTAACTTTGCACATACTTTTTATATGGAGATATTTCACTTTAAATACTACAGAGAACCTGCTAAATGTTTGTTTTCAATTGAAGACCTGTAGTTATTAAATTCACATTTATACCAAAATTTTAAAATTGCCTAGCGGTGTAACGACGCGCCGCGCGGCCTGGCTTCTCCGTCTGTCGCCATCGCGCGCTTGTCGATATCGGATTTGTGTCAAATTTTCTCCGTCTGTTCTTATTTTATTCCTATTAATTTTCAGCGCGCGGATTGCGGGACGCTAAGGGCGATCCTCCACACCTCACCTCCGTAAATGTAGTCCCGCGTTGAAATAAATGTAGTCCCGCCCGAACGCTATTACAGAAGAGGTCTATGTGACCGTCATCATTGAGTTGGTTAAATAAATTAAAAGTTATCTCTGGTTTGTCGGCAAAATAATCTTGTTAATGCAACATCTTCTTAACGTTTTCGAAAATAGAATATATTGTTCAGAAAGATGGTTCAAAAAATTATCTGAGAGTGAATCTGGCACACAAAGCCGGTGAATTGTATACCAACCCAAAATTGTGACTTTATTTTTTTAAGCACTGGATTTTGAATGCAGTTATACAATAAGTCAAATGTGAACTATTTTCTTAGAGCCACTTCTCATAAAAGCAGCGATATGTATTAAACAATGCAAAATAAAGTAATTGCAAGTAGGTATCTGAACTTTGTAAGTGCATGTTTAATAAATGATATTATACTTTTAAACAATGCTCGCTGGTTCAATCACTCATTTACAGAGTTCTCTCTAGCAGAGAGAATGCATTACATCCACCCTTGAGGCCCCGGAAGTTCCTTACGGAACACAAAGTTTCCTTCCTCATTTCAGAGCTTTGGTTAAATTAGCGTTCAATTAATACTCGCTACATTAGCAAATTAAAAGCAGTTGAATACGGTCAAAGTCTATAGTCTATAGTTTTTCTCATTTTATGATTTATTTATTTATTTAGGACAACTTACAAAACATACACAAATAAGTGGCGAAAACAATAGATATTGTGCCTCGAGTTATTGTGTTGTTTCATTTAGAAGTTGCCACGGCATGAGTTTATACATAGGAGTGTTAAAAATAAAAATAATTGACTAGGCACTATAAAATAAAACGTAATTCGCATGTGATGGTTCATTTCTCCAGGCAGAGTACAAAGGGAAATAACCCGATACAAAAGATTCCGCGCTTACTTATATACATTTTTTTCCTCGCTAAAACCGCCAAACATCATCGAGGAATAGCTGTTTTGGCTGTGACCATCAATAACACCAAGAGATGACAACAGATGGCAGATTACAAGCAAAGCCTATAGTTAAGACACAGGCTGTGGCATTAAGAGATATTAATTGGCAATACCCATATATAAGAGTAAAATGTCATCTTTTATTCAGCTATTTCCATTCCCCGTTTTTAATTTCCTTTTAATATCCAAAAACCCACGTCAAAGTTCCACAACAACAACTGCGACGACAATGATATCCTGAAGTCTCAAGAAGGAAGAAAAGATTTATTTGGAAGAATTATCAAAAATTGGCAACCCAATCGAAATTGCATATGGCCAAAGACTCGAAGCCATAGTGCCAAGAAACCAGAAAAAAAATCTGCTTCATAGGACGCATTAAATGAAGTACGTATTTTAAATTATGTACAAATAATTGTATGTTCATGTAGGTCAACGATCAAGGTAGCCTAAATATCCTTTAAAATTCGGCTTTGTACTTAATAAGGTCACGCGAATAAATGTCACTGTCAAATTTTAACGCCAAGTTGTTGTAAACTACATGGTGGTTTTGCTACTGGGAGAATTTAGGCCAAGATTAACTATGGGAAGGGGCGACATAAAACAGGGAGTATTTGCTTTTTCGTGGCAGAAGGGATGTTAAATTCAAAATTAAACTGTAATTGGGGACAATCTATAAGACCGTTTGTAATTTTAAATAGAAATGTTTGATCGAGGAATTGCCTTCGTTGTTTTAGACTATGCGTATGGAAATAATGTAAACGGTATGTTTTCGATCAATAACACAGTATATAGTTGTAGTAGTTATAACACAGTATGTAGTATATAGTTATTTCGATTAAACTTGATTGGGTCATTCGTTTATTGGATCAGTAACAGAATAATCTAACATTCATTCGACCTCACGTTACTCGACCAAATGAATTTCGATCTTGGGTACGGCACTCGAATCAATTAAATGATAATATAACTGTTTTGAAATAAAAAAAACCTATCTCAAAAGTTATCTTTTTTCGCTGTGTTCATTTCCGCGGTCTCCTCAACGATAATTAAAACTCATGTGGTAGTTCTCGTCATAACAGATTATATGAGCCCAAACACAAGGTAGCTGCTGTACACTGTTCAGGAGTTCCTCCCATTTGTCTGCAAGTTCTATCATCAGATTAGCTAGGTCACCATTACATTTAATTCCGTGATCGAACGGTTACCATGCTGGACTGCCACGCAGTGGTCTCAGGTTCGATTCCCGGACCGGGAGAAATATTTGTATGGCATACATTTATTTCTTTCGTGAGCTTGGGTGTAATTTGTGGTTGTCTATGTGTATGTCCATGGCACCCGCGATACAGGGTTTCCCTAGTGCGGGGCTATAAGTTAAAAAAAAATTACTTTCATTGGAATTACATAGGGCGCACTATAAGTTTCCGGAACTGGCCACTTACATAAACAATATTTAAAAAGTAAAAACAACATTTGAAAATGGAACTCTTTGGCTGTAGAATACAGTTTGTTTCATCTGACTGTTACTTGTTTTTACATTGTAGCGTCATTTTAGAAATTGGTTGTCTACATCCTACATCACCATTGATTTAACTCGTGAAAATTTTCGTAGTATGATTTTTTACGACTTTAGGTGTAATTTAACAGCTCAGCGGACCTTCGCTCGGATTCAAACTGCTTTTGGCGATGAAGCACCATGCAAGACAACTATTTATAGCTGGTTTGTAGAATTCAAACGCGGACATGTGAATCTCAGTGACGAATTTTGTGATGGTCGCCCGTCCACTGCTGTAAACAACAAAAACATCAATGCTGTGGGCCGTATGATCAAAACAGACAGGCATGTTACATACCATGAGATTCGGGCATCTTTAGGCATAGGCATGAGTCAAATACAATCAATACTACACAAATATTTGGGTGTGAAAAAGTTGTGCTCTCGGTGGATCCCACACAATTTGACTGAGGTTCAAAAAACGGATCGCGTCACTTGGTGCAATGCCATGCTTACCAGATTCAACGAAGGGGCGTTAAATTTGGTGTGGGCCATAGTAACAGGTGATGAAATATGGATTTATAGTTACGATCCCAAAACAAAGCAGCAATCGAGCGTATGGGTCTTTCGAGATGAGCCGAAACCAACCAAAGTGGCGCGCGTGCAAAGTGCCTCTAAGCGGATGATTGCTTCTTTTTTTAATAAAACTGGACATGTGGCCACTGTTGCTTTGGAGAATCGTTGTACCGTGAATAGTGACTAGTTCCCGACCATTTGTTTGCCGGAAGTTATTGACAAACTCCGTAAAAATAACCGTAAACGCCGTATCATCTTGCACCACGATAATGCCAGTTCTCACATGGCCAGACAGACAGATTAACTTTTGAAGGTGAACAACGTTGACCTTATGAGCCGTCTCGCGTATAGTTCCGACCTGGCACCTTGTGACTTCTATTTATTTCCAAAAATTAAGAACCAGTTACGCCGTCAACGATTTTCATCACCCGAAGAGGCTGACGAAGAAATATGTTTCAGAGATTGTCACGTGGGAGTGGCATAAATGTTTTCAAAATTAGTTCATTCGTATGAAAAAGTGCATTAACGCTAATGGAAAATATTTTGAGAAACAATAAATTCATTTCTGATCATTTATAGTATTTTTTTCTTATTCATTCCGGAAACTTATAGTGAGCCCCACGTATATATAAAAACTTGGCAAGTATTGTTGTGGATGTGGGTAAATTTAGTAAACCGGCTTCATCCCCTAACTTGCCACTCCTAGAGGTTGAATATTTTGTACAAATTTGAATGGGATCACTACAGCATTACCTTCTTTCTAACAAAAAAGAAACATCAAATAAATAAGTAAAGTAAGCTACTGATCAAATAAACCTACTAAAATTCATTAAAAGATAGTCGATACCTACTTGTTTATTAATGAAAAGTTATCGTTAAAATCTCAGCGGCTCACAATGGTTACACAAAACACAAAAAACTAAGATACACTTGTAGACTTTAAGAAGAATAAATAAATACTACCTACTTAATTAACCCATGGCGTTTCGCCATATTATTCCTCCGTGTTATTTTAGTTCCCAAACAGTTAAGAAGCGACAATGGTAAAGGTTTACAATATGCTCCAACGCATTTCAACATTATTTCAGCCGAGAAAACAGTAGGTCCTTGTGTTTAATGATGTGTTATTTATGAAAATGGGCTTATGAAAGTGCCGCGCACTTTAACAAATGGGTTTTATTCATTTATCAATGTCATGATTCTATATTTTCCATTGAGAAATAAGTTTCTTTCGTATATATATACAGTCGGAGTCAGTCATAAAACTCAATAATTCAACTGTAATGTGCAAATCAATCTTTGGGAACATTTTTTTATTCCGAGAAATGAATAAATATTACACACATTTACCTCCTTGTATCAGCCCACTATAGTTCGTATATTAAGACCATCACTCTTGAGGTGGAGGCTCCGATACGATTGAGAATATAAAAGCCAAGATTCAGGATAAGGAAGGCATTTCTCCAGATCAGCAGCGATTGATCTTTGTTGGAAAACAGCTGGAGGATGGTCGTACTTTGTCGGACTACAACATTCAAAAGGAATCTACTTTCCACTTAGTGCTTAGGCTTAGAGGAGGCACCATTGAACCTTCTCTCCGTATCTTGGCTATGAAGTATAACTGCGATAAAACAATCTGTCGAAATGACTATGCCCCGCCTTCACCCGTGTGCTACCGACTGCCGCAAGACTAAAGGTCGTATTCTAGAACTGTACTCAATGCTCAAGTCAGGACTTGAGTATGATTCAAAGCACTATAAATCATACTCAAGTCCTTGCCATTAGGGTTGTATTTCCAGTGCTTGAAATCATAGTCAAGTCTGCTTAAATCCTGACTGGAGCATTGAGTACAGTTCTGGAATACGACTCTCAGTGTATACTAACAACCTGCGCCCAAATAAGAAGCAGAAGTCTCAGGGTGCAGGGCGCAGTGGCAGCGTCGCTCAGATCTTTGCGATTTAAAGCTCGTGTGTAAGTGTCGCTTACCACCAGGGGCGTGACTTGTTCGCCCCGTTACTTAGTATTATAAAATAGCTGGATTTTTAATTAGAGATAACGAACAGTTCGTAAAATTTAGGTTGATTAGAATTACAAGCCGAAAAAAATTAGGTCGACGTGAATTTGTACACTTAGTGCGTTTGAGACTTTCATCATCATCATCATCTTCAGCCTATCGCAGTTGACTGCTGGACATAGGTCTCCCCCAATGTGCGCCATTTCACGCGGTCCTCAGTTCGTCGTATCCATTTCCCGCCAGCAACCTTTCGCAGATCGTCACTCCACCTAGCCGGAGGGCGCCCTACACTGCGTTTGCCGAGTCGCGGTCTCCACATTAGAACTCTAGAACTTTGAGACTATACAAATCTAAAAAACTCGGACCCACTTCAAATGTCGCTTGCGCACTAAGTCCGATTCAAATCGGAGAAAATACGAATATCGCTTATACACCTAGAGATAAAATGATACCTCGGACACCTGTGACGTATTGCGCAAACGCTCTTAGTATAATAAAACCACATGTGATCACACATTAAAAGTACATTTATCACATAAAACTCGTAAATATACGAACTACATGAAATAAATTACATAAATTTCAAATTATATAACTCTAAGTTATATATGTATAAAATGTAAATAAAAAATAAAAAAATAAAAATAGATATGTACGAGGGTCATGCCAAAAGAACTTGGATACTCTTTAATCACTTGTTTGATACTGGCAAGTTATACACCGTCGTAAAGGCAGGTTATTTGCTAATAAATTTGAAAATGGAACACGTCTTAAATCGACTTCGTCAGCGCCAACAACTGACCTGTGTGTACGTCTCCGTATAATAATATTCTGTATTATAAAAATATTCTGTATTTATTGTAATAAAGATAGTATCTCTAACAATGGGGACGGTTCCTTTCGGTGGTGTGGGAACAGCAAAACAACTAATTACAAAACAAACGAAATCCCATTTCATCGGTAATTAAATATGTAATTTTGCAATTTAGGTCCATTAGCAAAGCTCAAGTTAAACTGGACGATTTGAAGTGAAACAATTGACGGGTGTCGTCAATTGTTTCAAATTCCGTCCAACCAGAGCGCAGTTGACACAGTAATCATTTGGCAAAATAGTTTTCAAACAAATTAAATCAAAGTCAAAGAATCATTTATTCCATAGGGAAAATAAATTTACACTTGAAAACGTCACAATTAAGCTACTGCTCGTTCACTATGCTGACTTCCCTGAAAAGAACATGCAAGATACTCTAAGGATTGCTCTTTTCAAATAAACTTAAATGCTGTGAAATACACTTTAAATCAAATTTGTGTGGATTCTGGTGCCATGTCGTCTTTCAATACATCTTTATTTAACACGTAGTCTTCAATTTTGTAATATGACTTTTCAATCAAAAAAAATTTTTAAAGTAGTTTTTAAACTTAGGAAATGATAATCTTTTATAATCTTTTGTAAAAAATTACTTTAAATGACATTTCATCTCTCTTTCTCGTTATATAAGCACTCGATGGGTAACAACGATCGTTGAACGAACGAATGACATCACTACCATTCCACTGACTGAACAGACACTACAGACACTACAGACACTCGACTACCATTAGAGGGCTTTACATAGACACTCTTTCGCACGTGATATAGCAATCGTGCGCGATTAAGCGCACGTGTAAAGATGTTGGAAGGAAAAGGGAAGGACTGCGCGATTGAACTCATCAGTAGCACGTGCAATCATGCGTTCCAAAGGTGCCTTTTACACGGACGATCTTCCGTTGTAATAAAAACAAACACGAGCAATCGCGAGCGAAAGAACAAAAAAAATAGCTTTACAAAATTCAAACAGGTAATCGCGCACGATTGCCCGTGCAGGCTTTATGTACGCTGTACACTCTAATCACGATAGAGTGAATATGTAAAGGGAGCTATTATAACTAGATCTTTAGCAGAATAATAACTATTATCATAATTGCAGCAAACATAAGTGGATATCCGTAGTATAGCTGTTATATTATTCATTCATTTATTAATCTAGGACAAATTACTTCCCCCATAAATCGCTTTGATCTACATAGATAAGAAATGTTACATACGAATAATGTGCCAAGTTTCCTTATATTTCTTTTTAGACAGTGTTAAATTGAAGGTGTATTTTAATTTGTTGGTTGTAACACGTATACGTTTTCAAATAAAAATAAGTTATTACCTCCTATAATCGCGGTACTAAATTGTTTTCCTTTTTATTTTTCAATTGTGAAAGTATACTTCTAACAAGAAACATGCTTGTTGAATTTCTTTTTTAAATATTTGTAAATATAAAGATGATATTGGAATAATTTTTTTTATACAAATATACAACATACACATACACACACAGACATATACAATAGACAATGGAGCATGCATACCTAAATAATGCCTATTCACTCTCGCCTTGAAAAGGAACAAATCTGCAGGCAGGGAATTCCACTCCATCGCCGTTCGCTATATAAATGTGGAAGCGTAGCGTTTCGTGTGAATCCGTGGAGTATCAATAACACTGGGGTGCAACCCCAGCCTCTAGTCCCCCGATGACGGAAATGGGAAGGCGGAATTAAATCGTGATATTCCCTTGTCACCATCTTTAAGCTAATAACTCGTGGAGACCAATTTAAAAAGCCCAATCACGATAGTTCTGTTGTAAGCAGAGATGGGCAGTGGTTTAAAACCTAATCTATCCGCCCAAGTTTTAATCCTGTATTACCCACCGGGTTTTAACCCATTTCTGCCCGAAATCATGGACAAAAACGTCGAATGTAAAATTTGGTATAATTCCTTTATATATTTCAAATTTATTTCTAAAAAATCTTTTTCAGATGAAAAAGATGTAATTACACTATATCCACCTTGCACTTTGCACTCAATTGTGTAGCATATTACGATTATATTTTTAAAGATCGATTCAAGTGCATACGATCTAATAATTTTTTGTATCGATTTATTTCAATGCGATTTTCAAGCGAATCGATTCAATAGAAAGGCACATCGTATCGTCTAATTGTGATCAGAAACAACAAACATTTTAATAATACTCTATTTTACAACAAATATTTAGTTGTAAATAGTTTTTACCCTCGATTTCGTGGATTAATGGGTTTTACCCCGATTGAAACCCGGCGTTTATAAAGCGACCGGTTGAAACCCAGGCATTCACCTATCTCTAGCTGTAAATAGTTGAGGAGGTGGGCAACTTGCAGACTGTTCCGGTCGCAGCATCAGTAGTATACCAATTGTTAAGCGATTTTGAAACAGTAGGTCTACCGAAACAATGACTGTCAAATAAGGAATACTCGACCAATTTAAAAAGACAATGTCAAGTACGACGCTTCATTCGCATAACGTGTTTTTTTAATTTGGTCCAGTATTACTTAATTGACCATTGACTTACAAATAAATGGACGACGGGTCTAATACAAAAACCACGAAAAAAATGTCCCAAGTCAACCTATGTAAACGTAGTGACATGTAAAGGAATTTGAAAAAGCTAAAGCGTTGAATTTAAATTGTAATGTCATCGCAGTACTGTCTAATTTTGCTTGCTTCGCTGTCAGTCGAACAAAAGAAAACTAAAGCGTGAATGACGCTCTGTATACGATTTTAACGCCCTATAAGTTCGGACACTTTTTAGCGCGGACCCGACGTCCATATAATTGTAAGTCAATGTAATTGACAGTAATTTTGTAGCAGTAGAGCTCTTTGTGAAAGAGTTTGTCCAGGGAAGTACTACCACCTTACCTTTTTCTACCGCCAAGCAGTAGGGTAAGGGTGCTGGTGAAATTACAGGCACATGAGACTTTACAACCTGTGTCTCAGGGTGATGGGCGCAGTGGCAGTGCCCCGCAGATCTTTGTGTTTTAAAGGTCTGAGTGGCACTGCAAATGTTATGGACATGTGTGGCTTTCCATCAGGCGCACGACTTGTTCGTCTCGAAGTTCGGCATCGTAAAAAATAATTGTTTCGGTACGGGCCCAACTAAGTGAAAATAAAATAAACATTAATTTTATGACTAAGATCCCTACCCTAACAGGGAAAAGAGCTTTGATCCTTAAACAGTTGCACAGAATTTTCATCAAACATAGCTTAAAACCATCCCGATCAAATAAGCCTTCAAATAACATAAGCCGCTTTGAGATCGTTCCCTCCGTTTGGGAGCTACGATGCCACAGGCAAACACACAGATCAATGCTTTAAACTTATAACTTCTCTCTTTTTGCGTCAGGGTTAATGAAGCGCAGGCCACACCGCGAACGAAGCTAGCTAACGTAGTTTAGCTCACGTAGTTGCATGCAACCAACTATGCCAGCTAAGCTAATTTAGTTCACGTAGTTGCATGCAAAATTAAGCTACGAAATGGTTACGTGTGGGGATGATGGGCGACAGAAGGGCGACATAATTTTCATATCTAGCGGGATCGTTAGATCAGTTTAATTAACTCGGTTAACTTAGTTCGCGGTGTGAACCGAAAAGATGCCCCGGCGTGAGCCCGACGTGAGCTAAGCTAAGTTAGCGTAGTTTCGTTCGCGGTGTGGCCTGCGCATTAATGGAAAACAAACAGAAAAGTAAGTCCTTGTACGTTTTTAATAGTTTCTTTCAGCACTCTAATAACATAAAACAATTGCCATAGATTGGCAAATGGACACACGTCCGGGTCCTGTCAAATCAGAATTGTGTTCGATTTTTGTATTAAATACATTGACTTACAAATAAATGGACGAAGGGTCTAATACAAAAACCACGAAAAAAATGTCCCAAGTCAACCTATTCGAAATTTAAATTGTAATGTCATCGCGGTATCGCGCTGTCAGTAGAACAAATGAAGACTAAAGCGGAGTGTCGCGCTCTGTATACGATTTTAGCGCCTTACAAGTGCGGACACTTTTTAGCGCGGACCCGACGTCCATATAATTGTAAGTCAATGATTAAATATCTAATAAAAACAATTAAAACAAAATTAAATTTTTATCGAATTGATATTCAATTATTTTTTGTGAAATTACTCCACTAGTTTGTTATAATTATTAATACAAAGATCGAAAACTCAGAAAAAATCCTTCGATCCGGTCTTCTAGCATATTGAAGCATCTATCTTTATATTAATAAATATAACAATCTATTTTTTTATTTTTTTTAATAAAAATTTTACAAAAACAATACTTAGAGAATACCCATTACTTTTGAAAAATTTTTTTGCACCGCAATTCATTGATGGAAGCTTGTAATGAAGCTGACAAACTGTTTTGCTTACTTGTTACGTGTCTAGGGAAGTAATTTCCCAAAAAAAAATTAATGTCATGGAAATAAAAAATCATGGTATTCAATAAAATTATTATAACATAAAACAGTTTTATGTGAATTCTAAGTATTAATAAAAAAATAATAAGAACAAAAATTAAAATAATAATAACAACCAGTCTAAGACATTATAGATTTCCATGCAGCAACGATCAAAATGAAATACTTTTTTTGACACTAAATACTAAATGACGGGACGAACAAATCATGCGCCTGGTGGTAAGCAACACGCCTGTCCATAGCAGTTGCAGTGCCACTCAGAGCGCAAAGATCTGACTGCGCTGCGCCCGTCACCCTGACACATAAGTCTGCAAGTCCCAGCACCCTGTCAAAGACGACAACGCCATGTAAACCCCCTAAGTCAATGGACATGCTTGCCCATAACTTATGTATAGCTATTGCAGTGCTACTCACAGATCTAAGGGGCACTGCCACTTCTCCCGTCACCGTGAGACGTAAGTTGACAAGTCCTAAGTGCCTGTAATTTCACGACACCTTTACGTTGATTTAAAAACAAGTCAAGCAAGGACTATCAAATATTATTTTCCATTTTATTTGTGCAAACTGCAAACATTACATTTCTGTATGTGCAGTCAGCTGTGTTTACGTTGAAATATGAAGAAGTACCTCTGGGAAATAAACTGAATAATGTCGCTTATGATACTTTACCGTACACTCGCTCTGCAATAGCTACACTAAAGTCACGAAGGAAACGATCTAAATAAGTACACATTTCACCTCGTTACTTGCAGTTGTTTTGTTTCATGATTCGGTGGTATTCTGCCCTCAAAACGAACGAAGGCACAAGTAAATTATTTGTTAAAATTGAGTTACCTATATCATGGTAATATTAAAAAAAATACGAGTGTGCTTTTTGCGTATTATGTTACGCGATTACTCCGACATTTGTGAATCGATTTCGATATTTTTTTTTTTGTTGTCCAGAAGCGCCCAGTCACACAACGCGAAAGTTTACGCACGGCCGCCGCGCGGCAACCGCCCAGTTACCACGTCTTCATTTTTGTTCATAAATACATTAATGGCGTATTTGAATTCTATTTACTAGACAACAACATTTAAATTCCTCTGAATAATACTTCTTAATAATAATAATAAATTAATGTTTATTCTTTTAAAAAAAACTATAGATTTTATTTAACAGAATTACAAAAAAACACATAAGAAATATTAGATGTATAGTTTGTGTATAAGTGGAATTTGGTATGTATATGTGGCCTAATTCAGTTATACTTTTTGCAATCAGTTCCAACTTTATAGTTGGGAAATAAGTAGTTTTTTCTTTTCTTTTTATATATAATTAAGTTTGTTTGATAGTTGAATGGTGTTTGCATACATAACATAATATTATCAATTAATTATAAATAAATTAACAATAGGTATAGATATAGTTAAGCATCACACATTTTGTCGCATCATAAATTCTTTGTACGCATATTGCGAATTTAAATAAGTCAATGTTTTTGTAGTATTAGTTTAGTGCGCCTGTGACGCACTCCCTGGGCTCCGCATAATACCAGCGACGTGGCTGTTCTCAGCCACGGCACATGCTGAGCGGTGCCCATTCAGTATCAGTAATTTTAGTTTTTAAACTATTTTTATGTACATACAATTTAAAGGTACTGAATAAATGTTTCTTTCTTTCTTTCTTTCTTAATACAACCACACGGTCGCCGAGCGGAGTCCGCGTAGATCAAATTCAATCCAGCCTCGCCCGCGTGACCGGGACACTCATTTAAGTTAAAACGCAAACGCCAAATAAATAGAGTGCATTTTGCCATGACAGTTAGACGCACGCGATGAAATTCGTGTCGAATAAACGCGCGCTAAGGGTGACAAATTAGGAGATGAAACCGGTTTATTGGATTTCACCCACTTTCCGTTAACTGATTTCAAAAAGAAACTTGGCAAATAGGTGTAGTTCCACAAACTTTTCACGTCGGCTTTTTTAATAAAACTGTTATAATTATTATATAATAACAAACGATGAGACGAAGAAATCGTGCGCCCGGTGGTACCTACGCTACACGCCTATTCATGACAGTTGTAGCACTCAAAAGTTTAAATCGCAAAGATCTCCGGCGTTTTGCCACTGCGCCCGTCACCCGGAGACATAAGTTGATACGTTCCATATGTATATCCGCTCACGCGATGCGCTCCTCCTACCGCAAAATGGCGGCTATTTGGTTTCGCAAATTAGAAAAGAATTCAGTTTAAATACAAGTTTTTATAAATAAAAATTATTATTCTGCATTGCTAAGTAAATACCCTCCGTACTACCAACAAAAACATCTCAAATAAAATGCAGTAATACACCGCAAATCCTGCACTTAAAAAGCACTAATGAAATTTTTGGTGTACTTGGATAAATATGATAATATTCCGTTTGAGTGGTTCTAACGTTTACCATGAAATTACTCCTTAAAGTATAGTTTATAAACATTTATGTTCAGGGTAAACTTAAAAAACGCTACTTACGGTATGTTTTCAATGATAAACACCGAAATCACCGGCCCAAACAATAACACACAAGTTTGTCGTGCCATGTTTTTGAAGTTGTCTATTTTTTTTAAATGACAGACCCAGGCATTAAAAACTTTATGGTTTGCTAGAGTAGTTACCGAAATAGCAATTAATATTAGTTCTTTTACCTGTTATAACTTCGATATCCGATAAATCGGTATAAAATTATCACCGGCACATCTAGATGTGGTATGCGTCTACGGCTGCATGTATCGCGTGAGCGGATATAATTACACCAGCACCCTTACCTTTCAAAACCTGAACGCAATAATGCTCACATGCTGTTTGGCGGCAGAAATACGTAAGGTGACAGTATCCCTGGACGAACTCTTTCACAAGAAGCTCTACTGCTACCAAACGTCTTATTTATATTTAACTAAAATATATTTTCACTATTCTTTTTAAAAGAAAGTCCAAAAAATCTTTAAACTCATTTATGTCCGAATTCTGAACTTGCCGCTTATAGTTGGACCAATTTCTTCCGAAAGCAGTAATATATTCAAAGTCTACGGAATTTATTATACATACATAGGAATATTAATTTTCACAGCTTGTAGATATACTCGTAAATTGTTCTCTCCCGTCACGCAATATTAAAAAACCTCCATCGAGTTGGACCAATTTGTCGTCGTTTTCATTTGTTTTTTATTGTCCAGCCCGTAAGGATTCCAGATGTATTTTGTTTCATTTTCGGCTTTATGGGTTATTATTTTTGTGGCCCATAACTGCGTTAAGTGTAATAAGTTGAGTTCTATTTTTCTTAGACAAAATAAAGTCTCGCTTTGTAACTGATGGTTGTGAGTGTCACCAGGTAACTTTCCATTTGTAAGATGGCTGTATAGCTGTCTGCTTCTTGCCGCAGCGTAGATTAGTGCGACGGGCGGGTGACCTAGAAAATTTAAAATTTACCCTTGCATTCCTCGCAGACTTTGACTATTACCCTAGTGTGATACAGTTACTCGTATTTTTGTACTTATTCAAATCTTCGAGAAGTTGTAAAGCCGCCTTTATACATTTGCGGTACTAAGGCAGAGTAATCTTTAATTATCAAATCATCATAAACATTCAAATATTATGTATAAAGAATGGCTGCTGAAACAACAGAAGACTTCGTGCTGTTGGTTGAAGGTAAAGTAGGTTCTGCTAGGTTAATATAATAAACTAAAATATAATTATAATTAATAATATTTAATTAAATTTCACTCTCTGCCTATTCTATTCTATATAATACGTAATAAAATGCTTTTACATTTTTTGCTGCATGGTCGGTGCGTGTATCATTTGTTAGTTTGGTATAAAAAAAACTGGAATTTCTATATATATATAATAGTGTATAATTGCGGTGAGTGAGGTGCATTCTTAATTATATATTCAATTAGAAACTGCATACTGCGGTGTCTACAGCGACGAATATACTTCAATTGTGGTTCTAAATTATATATAAGGTGAAGCCTGAAAACCAGCAATTTGCTGAGGCTACCTTTTCTTCAACACTATTTTAAGTTTTTTATGTATCGTTGTAGTGTGTAGTGAAGACTAAAGTATTTTTATTTGTTTTTTACTTGAGAAAAATAGGTAGATTTCGCTGTTTGTGTCCAACCCTTGTACAATTCCGCACTGCTATATTACCTGAATAATTTTCACATCAATTTTGACAATTGCAATTTAAATTCAACTCTATGCTCCTAGAGATAAGAATGGTCCAAAGTACAAAGTGTCACACTTGACGTGTTCTTGACTGTGTCTACCTGGACCTTTTCAAATGACCAAATAGAACTATCTTCAATCTGATGTATTTTGACAGTTATTAAAGGTATCGGTCACAAAAATAAACTCACAAGTATCCAGCAACTTTTGTAAGTAAACAGGGCGTTCCACGGCAACAGAATGGGAAATTAAGATATTGTGTTACTTATAAAGAATTAAGCCTTTTAATTGACTCTTCATAAAAATAAAGAATGTTTTATTGTCACATTTGGTCGGTTTGATTCGAAGATGAAGCAAGCAACTTTGTGGAAGACTGAATACAATATTACTTTCTTTTATAAATAAAATAACATATCCATTAAACAAAATACTGCAATATTGAAAGTACTTTCCCCTCTGTGGTTTATAGCTGTCGGACGCCCTGTATAGCTTTTTTGTTTTTATAGTACCAAGTGATGGGACGAACAAATAGTGCGCCTGTTGATAAACGACACGCCTGTCCATAACAGTTGCTGCGCCACTCAAAACTGCAAATCACAAAGATCTGAGAGGCACTGCCACTGCGCCCTTCACCCCTGGGCCATAAGTTGACAATTCCCATAAGCCTGTAATTTCGCCAGCACCCTCCCTTCTAAACTGATATAAGTAAATATAGAACAAGTAGATACGTAGGATTATCATAGTCAGCTGTAGATTTTCAATGAAAACTTAACTTTTTTTAAAGTAATCCAATGTCGCCCTAAATATCCGGCCCACGGAGTGAATACAAAATAGATTTATCGAGTCATACATTCAATAAGAATGGTGCCCTCTTCCTGGCACGATCAACATCGACCGGCGCCCGGACAAATGTCCTCACAAATTGTTTTCAATATCTTTTATTGGAATGTGATAGTGAACTACGGACTCGATAGAGGGAATTTTTCATCGTAACAATTCATTTCCCACTTACCCACTGCCAACATTAATCGTTCCGTCGATATTAGGGTTCTTTTTATCGCTTTTGTAACACTAACACATACAAACCACTACTTATTGTCCCAGAGAATTTCAAAAGAATTTTTCGTGTCAAATTCGAACGGAGACAAATAAAGAAACATTAATCTTAGAACATGGAACAAAGAATTTTACATTAAAGAGCGGCTCCGGAATCGCAGAGTTTTAAAGTAACTGTCCTAAGTAAATATTATTTTCACCAGAGCTCTAATTTCCCCAAAGCTTTTAAAACAGTTCTTAACGCCAAGTTGAAGCACCTGACGCTTTGATGTAGTAGACTATAGTAAAAAACGGTTCTACTTAAAAACATCTATAAAATATTTAATGGCTGCTGCCCTACGGTAAGGTTAGTTTTAATTTTACAAACTAATGTACCAAAAATCCTCTGAACTATCTTTCTTTCCAGGACAGTGGTCCCACTAAGCGTAGATTATATACAATGACTTGGGTTTCTCTACAAGATATGAACTCCAAATCAACATTGATCTCGCACGCTTTCAATAACCGACGCGTGCTATATAAACACACAAACCTTCCGTGGCGATGACATCAAACAGTCTGACTTTAGAATCTCAGATGAATTCACGCTCGGATAGGCAGATGTTGCCAAGCTAAACGTTGCCTTTGAAACAATTGGCGGATGCTGTCATTGTCAATAACAAATGGTTCAAGTTATCACATGTGCGCATACTGTAGTAAAGCAGACGGGAGGCATCCGGCCCCCCGTCGAGCCCTCAACGTGTAATTCATGCAAATTCTCAATCCCATATGACATGTTCATTGTTCACGGTTCACCAAGTGGCAATCCGGCACGTTGTAAGCGGGAAACTACGTACATTAACATGCTTATACGGTAAATAACATAGCCAATTAAACTTTAAGAGAAAAATGAATGACAATTGACCAAATATAACCGAACACAAAACGTCTGTTGTGTAGTGCCAATTTGCAATAATGCTTTAAGTTTATACTAAAAAGCATTCTCGAAATTGTCTTTATCGTGCAAATTCGTTCGTGACAATCGGCAAAAGAATCGTCATCTACTTAGATAAAGACAAAAAATCTCATTAACTGTAAGTAGAGGTCCTGGCGTCGTACCATTAGGCAAGTAGCTAATAAGCTCCAAAAAGGACAGCTAGGGAATTTCCAGGTGATGAGACGTAACGAAATTGTGTCGTTTTGTTAGGTGAACTCGCTTTATCACGAGACTCGGACGGCGCGCCCTTCCAGTCTGTCAACCTTTGTTTCTCTCGCGAGACCGATGCAATTTACATTCAAAGCGGCTGAAAAAATAAAGCCGGCTCAGTGGCGTTATTAAGAAAGGAATCTCAAACGTTCCTTGTACACTTAGCATGTGCGAGCTATATTGGAAATTTAATAAAGCCAAGGCTATAAGACCATACGTGTAAATTTATTTAAGATTAGATTTTCATTCCAGAGCTCATAGCCCATAACGCCATCTGATATGAAGTCTGAAATGGTGAAGAAAATTTTATGGGTAGCTAGTTAGTCCTTTATTTTATTATATATAAAACTTGTACAACATTAGGTTGTTATTAACCTATGACAAAATTTTGCTTTGGAATTGATACTCTTTTTTCGGAATTAAAAATTGCATATATTTATTTTTCAAACAACCCTACGTTTCGGGCTCTTAGGTCCCGTTGTCACAGCTGACTGAGATGGTGTTAATCATTACTAGTCATTAGCTAGACATGTCTAATATATTAATACTTTCTTATAATAAATATTATCCCTATATTATTAACCCTATTTTAAACTTTAGTTTATTCCTTTTTGAAAAGGAAAGATGTAGAATTTTATTTGATGGGCTAGCGCTGCGTGCAGTGCCGGTTTTGACACACCACTACGTAAAATGCCTTCTATCTGATCGGATTCGAACCAGCCTCTGTTTGCCAAACCTAGGCCTATGTTTAAACCCAATAAGGTGCATTGTCTCGATCTGTAACTAATACGACCCTAATGGCAAGGACTTGAGTATGATTTCTAGTGCTTTAAATCATACTCAAGTCCTGACTTGAGCATTAAGTAGAGTTCTGGAATACGACCCTAAGAAGCCTAGGCCCCCGTTTGGCAATCTGACACTGGAACAACACAATGTACCTAATGGTACAACACAAACACAACATGGTACGATGAATACGTGACTTTAAGGTTAAATAAAAACTTTTTTCGGAATTTATATTTCTTAATTTAGAACTCCATATCGGAATTTTGAGTATTCCGTTTCTCACCTGCAAACAGAACATCAAAACTTGTCGAAAAAACGATGATTCACATTAGACCGTGCCGGGCGCGAGCCGTGTCCGAGTCATTCGAGCCTCAGACATGCTGCATATTCATATTCTTCACATTAGACCGTGCCGGGCGCGAACCGTATCCGAGGAAACCGAGAGAGGCTCATACGTGCCGCATGATCTTAAATTAGACAGAGTAAGAGAGTGTTCATATTCCCGAGGCGGGACGGGTCGCACCCGAATCTCGGACGAGCTCGGAAGCAGCTCGGCCGCTCGTCCGTACCACGGACGCGACGCGTTGTAATGTGAATCACTTCATATACATATAAAATGTACGCAGCATTCCCAATCCGAGTCTCGTACGTGGCTTGGCTCGCGCCCGGCACGGTCAAATCTTAATAGTTCTTTATGGTACGAACTATTGCCACCACATTTGGTCAGATTTTTTTGTTTTTACTAATTTTCATCAAATGAGGAAGTGACAGCTGAAACAGAGGCTTATTTTTCAGTTTAATAAAAAGTATTTTGTTGATTGATTGAAGTTGGAATATCGCTGGTCAAGGTGGTATAATGTTAATATGATATAATATGATTACGTAAAAAAATAAACCATGATTTAAAAATAAAAAACTTTTTTCTTCTTAATGACAGACCGCTCTCGTATTTTAAGTTGTGTGTAGTTTTTAACTTTTAGTTTTTAGTCTTCGTATTGATTCTCTTTTTAACCGACTTCAAAAAAAGGAGGAGGTTCTCATATCGATTGTATGTTATTTTTTGTATGTATGTTACGCGATAACTCCGGTATTTGTGAACCGATTTTCATGATTATTTTTTTGTTGGAAAAAGGGTACCTCCATAGTGGTCGCATTTAATGTTGAAGAAAATCATCCACCTCTAATGGTGAACTAAGGTGTCTAAGGGTGGGTCACGCATGAAGATTCATTTTTATAAATAGCGCCTAAATTTTATTATAAGGAGCAATTATTTTAATGGTTTATTTTGCTATTCACCAATTCAAGGCATTTTTCTCTCTCAATATGCTTTGAGTAGTGAGAACAGATTTTTATTATCTCCTGTGTCAAGTCCCGTATAGTGGCACACTAGGAGTAATTATATGTAATTCCAAGTACTTTTGAGATCGGTTTTTTTTAGTACTCTATATTGAGATTATTAGCATAGCAGCAGCACTGTGGATGTGAAACACACCGCCATTTTGCTACGCTACAGAGTTTTTATCTTCCACCGCAATTGTCTGGAACTAACCTGTATTTGTAGTATATTTTATATTTATATACAAATATATTGAAATATATTGGAAAGCTTTTATTAGTTTATTATATTTTTAGATTAACTGCGAGTTAAAATTTGCAGGTTAGGTACAATAAAAGCTTAAATACTAGAAACTAAAACTAGGATTAAATTGGTCCCCGCGGCAGGTGCCCAAGTTGCTGGCAGCGTTCTCCATTTGTATAGCTATGAATTGAGCAATGTAGCCGGCCCTTGGGTTTCTCAGACAGTCTACTATTTTTTTGGATAAAACTTTGTACAGATGAATAACTTTCATTCATTCATTCTTTCCTCCAGCTCAGCTGCGGAACCAGCCATCTATTCTACAAGAATTGCCTAAGTATTTAATCTACACTATTGTGCCAATATTGATGACAAGCCCGTTACACCATACGGAGAAATGTACAGTTGAAATGAAAAAGTCGCTAGTAGAGGTGTTGTTTCAGTTTATATACTTGCTATACGCATGCACATATTTAGAGGAGTGCTAAAAGCAGGTTGAATTATAATAACGTTCATATTGAAAACTATTCTCACTAAATAAAACTGCATATACACACTAAAATAATATATTCCTCCCGAAAAACCACTACACTCCCCGATCGCCGCCATTAGAGCCAAGCTCTTGACAGTTCTCGTGCGTAGTAGCAATTAGCAACTTATTTTATTAATACTTAGAATGAATGTTATTATAATCATATTCCTTATATGTAAATTAATGAAACATTAAAATAACTTCATTCCTATTGCGTATCAAACAAAATAAACAGTATTTCAATTACCGATTTCCTTTAAGAAGAACACAAAAACTACACTATTTACGACCCATACAGCTGCAATTTACCTTTCATTTTTAAGTAATCTAACAATAAATTAAAACCAAATTCGCTCAAAGACAATAAACACATCGCAATTTGCTAACGTATATAATTAAATAAATAAATTATTGGATATATACCAATTGAACTCACGTAAATATAAGGAAACTGTATTGAAATGACTTTTAATGATAAATTACAATGACACAGAAGCACTTTTGCAATTAACCTCTTAGGTTTAAAATTGGCCAATTAATCTAAATTTTATATATACATATTTTTATTTACATAAATATATTCATGCTGTTATCAATCAGTACATGAAATTTCACAGGCAGAAAGACACAAACACAACCCAAAACACACATACACACACACGTTTCATTTTAGTCATACCTAGATGTTAATTATTTTTGTTACTTTAAATGTTATTTTTTGTCTTTGTTTAAATTCAGTTTTATTAAAAGTATGTCTGCGTTATATGTCGACTGTATTTTGAATAAACATTTTTAGATTTCTGATATGAACGAGAAAACGACAACGTTTATTCGAAATTAAAAGACGTCATTCTTTTTAACCGACTTCTAAAAAGGAGTATGTTACGCGATTATTTGTGAACCGATTTTGATGTATTCCTTTTTTTAAAAAAAAGGAATAAGTACCTCAGTATTGGTTTTGTAAATTTGAAGAAGATATTCCACGCCTATGGGTGGCAAACTAGGGGATGAATCCGGTTTCGCGCGCTTTCCGGTAACCGATTCAATGAAACTTGGCAAATATATTTAATTCCACGAACTTTTGAGGTCGGTTTTTTTTATAAAATAGTTATAATTATTCAAATTAAACGTTCTGGTATTTCTTTAGCATTTCTTCTCATACAATCATTAAATATGTGTGTGTATTATATTACAATGCTGATGCAATGTGGCTGATGAGAAATGGATTCTTTATTTTGCATAAAGTTCTCTATCTGAGAAAAACTCATTTTTTGATTATTAACTTTTACAGATTAGTAACAAAATGAAAATTGCATTAAAAAAATGTAGATTTCATTGTCATACATTTCTAAATTGGGTGTAGAGAGGCATAATTTGGACTTGCGTCAATCGATCAATATACCTTGTACGTACAGCCAATGGCCATTACAAGAAGATGTATCGATCAGATGGTCCATCTATGGATATCTATACATATACTATCGGTGTTGAAATATTAACTAACTGTATTTACTACGTATAATCGTAACAACGTGTTAGACAACCACACCAGTTACCTATCTCAAACTAGGGAATTCTATGAGTACCAGAGTAACGGAATTCATTCTGGAGCACTACCCAGAACACCTAGGTCAGAACCAACGTAGAAAAACGCCCACAATGCAAAGTGATGGCCTGCCTTCGTGTTAACTACCTCTGTGGCCGAACGATTACTATGCTGGCCTACCACACATAGACCCCGGGTTTAATTCCCGGGTCGAGATAAATATTTGTATGGCCTACAATTATTTGGGAGTAATTTATGATTGTCTATGTTGTGTGTTCATGACACCCGCGAATTTACAGCCTACTTTGAATGTACAGTCAACAGCACATCATGCCATATACTTTTGATCAAATATTACATCCAGTGCAACGGAACAAGATCCGTTAATGTATAGCTCGATGTGTTGCCGTCTGTACCTACTTGAAAAGTCTGTGCGTTGGTCGAGGAAGCGAAAGAGATGTCAAAAATGTGTAGGATGAATATACATATAGTCTCTGCCTATTTCAGTAGAAATCAGTCGCTATAGTATTACATCTGTCCTTTATTACACCTTACGTACATCAATTTCAAAGTTCTTACAAGCTATCTCTCTAGACAAGGGTTGCCACAAGTACAACGAAGCTATATTGCACAAGGCATGATAGATAACGGCTATCTCGTTGGCAAAAAGGGCGAAATGAAGAAATTTCTTGTCATAATAATATTATGGCCGTGCCATGTGTCACGGCGCGTTCGCAGCCCGCCGCACTCCGTCAAGCTTCTTGTCCTAAATCGTGTCGCATTAACCCCGCGCTTGTCTATGAGCACCCTTATATTTCTGTGAAAAATATACGCTTATTTATCATAATATGAACTGCGTTACAGGGCGTTCATCTATTAGGTTCGAAGAATATTGAAATGAACGAATTAATCAGAACCTCTATGAAAACCTACACTTAATCTGCAAAAACAGAAACCTGCAATATTAAAATGATACTTTTTACTAATTAAAATTATTTACGAAATTTAATTTTATAAAACCCCAATACAAAAGACCGAACCCTAAAAAGTCAATAAAGATACCATCTGTCGACTTATTACTCATCGAGACCATGCCCCATATCTTTCTACATTAGTTTTGATTATAGTGACCCTCCCTACCGACCCTTAGGGTCGGGGGTCGGTAGCGAGGACACAAGAAGGGCACTATAACCTGTGCGTGCACAGGAATCTTCTAAGTTCATGTTCTGAACTGAACCCATATCAGCCAGTGTCTGTACACTGAGAATGTCTGGGACTTATCTCGTAACCCTTTGGTTACTCATCGAGGTCAGTCCCTTCATCCGGTTCTCTGTAAGACTAGTGCCTTAGGTGAGCCGCCTCGGGTGCACGTACAGCACCCTCCCTATTTTCCACATAGGTACCGGAGCTGCAGGCACGCTCACTTCCCGTCGCGCTCGACACGACTAACGGTTGCCACCGCTGCGCCGCCGACTCTAAGTCGACTACCAAATCTTCTCATTGGTCATACTCATCGAGATCAGTCCCATATTTCTACATAAGTTTTGCTTATAGTGTCCCTTATTTGATTTTTAATTCGGGACTTAATCACGTGTAAAACATATTTTAATTACCTCGACGTTTCCAACCACGGCGGAAAACTAAAGTAAAACTTCCTGACGTATTAAAGCAACCAATGTTCATGCCTCACGTGAAAGTAATAACGGACAAAATCGGTACAGTACTAAAAAAGTACTCAATAAAAACTGTGTTTACGCCGTTATCTAAGGTCACGGGGCATGTCAGATCACCTAAGGATGTAATCCCCTTTCAATCTCCGGGCGTTTACAAGATTGATTGCAGTTGTGGGAGTTCCTATATTGGGAGCACCATAGCGGAAAAAGTTAAAGAACACATCGCGACTGTTAAGAACCGTCAGCTCAATAAGTCTGCAATAGCCGAGCATTTGCTGGAATCAGAACCAAACCACTGGATTGAGCTTCATAATACTAAGATCCTTTCTACAGAACGTCATCACTATAGTAGAATCGTACGTGAAGCTATTGAAATTAAAAAACACCGTAATTTCAACCGAGAAGACGGTTTTAAGCTTTCATCGTCATGGGATCCAGATATCAGCAAATGTAAACGACATGAAGTATCGTCCGGCAAGTCGCCAGATGTCGTGAATGTTGTGTGTCGGTCTAATGAGAACCCTAGTGCACAAATAAATAATGAACATCAAGTGCGGGTAGTTAGAAAAACTCACAGGGCTGAAGATGCTGACACCCGCCTCTTCAGTCCTTTCGAGGCCATGGACGGTGCAGTATGTCCGAAACGTCGAGGTAATTAAAATATGTTTTATACGTGATTAGGTCCCGAATTAAAAATCAAATAATATGTGAAAATCGTGAAAGTTTAAATCAAAGTATAGTGCCCCTCCCTATCTACCTTTTGGCTATGCGGGAAGGGCACTATGACCTGTGAGGGCGAACCCGCACAGGGAGTTAGCCCGCTCATCGAGATCCGCCTAACGAGCAGTAATTCGATGGGTCTGCCTTTAAATAAAGCTTAGTAGATCTCCTTGTGAACGAATTCGTCCCGGGAACTAAAAAGGAAAGGAAAGGCGGCTGTACGCCTTACCTATTTCTACCACCAAGCAATAATGTGAGTAAGGGTGCTGTTGAATTTACAGGCACACGAGACTTATTAACTTATGTCTCATGGTGACGGGTGCAGTGGTAGTACCCCTCAGATCTTTGTGTTTTAAAGGTCTGAATGGCACTGCAAATGTTATGAACAGGTGTGTGGCTTTCCATCAGGCGCACGACTTGTTCGTCCCGTCACTCATTAGGTATCATAATAATCTCAGTACAGAGTGCTACAAAAACCGACCTCAAAGTTCGTATAATTACATCTCTTTGCCAAATTTTATTGACATCGGTTACCGGAAAGTGCGTGAAACCGGGAAAAATTGAATTGGAGCTAAGGTAGTATCGACTCTTAGGTACAAAAACTGGTCGTAGATCATTTTATCCATTTTGAAGCTGCTATGCCACAGACAGACTATATAGGCTAAAATATAAAGTAAATTTTGTTTTTTGTTGTATTTATGATCAAATAGGCACAATACTTCATAATGGTTATTTGAATTTGTATTAAAACTATACTGCCTATTCAACATAGTAATTTTCATGTACTATGTTTGTATTTACATGTACATTTTTATTTACAATTACATTTTAGTACATTTTTATGTATTTGTATGTACATTTACTATTCAACAACAGTTATTTTCACGAAAGTGGACCTTTTGCTTCGATGAAAAAAGTGATTGAATGTTTAAGAAACAATTTTAATTTGATTACTCCTTCATTACTAAAGTTATTACTAAATTTGTACATACATAGCTATCAAGTTTAAAGTTAATTGTATTAAACAAGACGTTTGCTTGTCATAGTCAAATCACCATTATAGACTTAATCAAGTTTGAATTAACTTTATCAACGGATTCATTTTATCATTTTATACATTTCTCACAGATGGCGTTACGGGAAAACAGTCGTTAAAAACCGAAACAAAGATCTACAACAAGCACATGGATAAAATCGTGAGGTCCGCTGGTTCGTTCCGTGTCTTAGTTCTTAATGTCTGGCACGGTTTGCTTGGAAGACGTTGGTTGGAAGTGAATTTTTCTAAAATTTCGATCTTTGTGTAATAATTTTATCAAAGAAACTAATAAAAGTGATTGAAACGAATATCAGCCTTTTAAGTTTCATGTGCTTTTACAATTATTAAGTTATTAAGGTCAACTTTATTCCGCCTACTTAAAAATTTACTGTTCATCAAAGTGCTACTACTCTGTAGGCGAGTTCTTGAATGACGATTGTAAATAATTATCACAAATAATGTAACATATCGGAATATAAATCTAGATATATTTGGAATTTTAAATTAAATAGAATAATACATGTGTAACAATGAATAAATAAATACATAAACAGAAATATAAAATCCATCTTAATCAATTACGTTCAAGTCTAAAATGTATCTTAATTTTAGTTCTAATCTTAATTTTAAGTATAATTTGCTACACCCTTACGGTATATCACACGAATGTACTTACTAAAATAGTCCTAAGGTTATTGCTGAAGCGAAGATTATGTTAACGCAACAAAATTTGTGCGCCTGACGTTTTCAAAATAGCAAACGCACACAAGGCAACTTTAGCTCAATTTGTGTCGTGATAAATAAGATAAAACCTTTAGAATAACGGTTTTATTCCACAGAA
>NW_020654748.1:6599557-6652410 GCF_003589595.1 Hyposmocoma kahamanoa
AAAGTTCAAAATAGACATTAGAAACTAAAGAGTTAATATTATGACATTCTATCAGCCTTGAAAATAATCCTCGAGGTGGGCTGGTGGGTGTCGCACTCTTGCAGACCTTCGAATCTCTGGTTCGGTGTCCGCTGGAGGTTCAGGGTGGTCTATGTCTTCAGTCTCATTTTCGGAATCAGAAGATCTGGTTTCAGAATTTTGAGATGTAGGATTAGGGTCCTCCACTTCATTGGAGTTTTCGTTAAGAGCCTCAATATTTGTTGTTTCATCTACCATTATCTGACTATCTAGGCTCAATGGTGCTAAATGTCGGTTGGAAACAGTTGTCTCTCGACCGTCCTCATAGCGAACATAGGAGTAGTCTGGATTTACGTGCAGAAGAGTCACTTCTTCAACAATAGGTTGATACTTGTTAGTACGATTAAATTTTCTCATTAATACTTTTTCTGATTCCGTCAGCCAGGTAGGTATAGATACTCCATTCGATGACCGCCTGGTATGTGTAAACATTCTTTCGTGCGGCGTACAACAAGTCGCTGTGCACAACAAAGATCTGATACAATGTAAAGCTTGGTTTAGAACCTTTTCCCAATTTTCTATTGGTAGGTTCTGCGAACGTAGAGCCAATTGCACTGATTTCCAAAGAGTTCCGTTAAAACGTTCAACCTGTCCATTTCCTCTTGGGTTATAAGGTGTAGTTCTGCTCGACGCAATACCACGTGAATTTAAGAAGTTCTTTACTTCAGTAGATATGAAACAGGTTCCTCGATCTGAATGTAGATAAGACGGCATACCGAATAGCATAAAAATTTCATTTAAATGTTTGATTACCGTTGAAGAGTTCATGTCTGGGCACGGAAATGCAAATGGAAAGCGTGAGTATTCGTCTATTACTGTAAGAATGTATTTATTGCTCGTATTAGAAGGTACTGGTCCTTTGAAATCGATACTCAGTCTCTCCATAGGCGACGTAGCTTTTATCAAAACTGGATCAATTGTAGGTTTGTAAAATCTTGGCTTTATTTCGGAGCAAATTTTACACGACTTAGTCATGTTTTTAATTTCTTCCGTAGAATATGGTAGATTCTTTGATTTAAGCCAGTGGGTCATTCGTGCTATGCCCGGATGACATAAATCATTGTGCAATGAATATAACTTTTCATTTCGTGTCGATATTGAGCTGCATACGCGTGAGAGTGCATCCGCTGCATCATTTTGTTTGCCTGGACGATATATAATGTCATACTTAAATGGCGCCAACTCCAGACGCCAGGGTTGTATTTTCTCATTCTTTATTTTGCTCGTTAGTTTATTGTTAAACATGAAAGATACTGATCTTTGGTCAGTGATAAGCCGGAAGGGTTTGCCGATAAGAAAATGACGCCATTTCTTCAGCGATTCGACGATAGCGTAAGCTTCTTTTTCTATCGCCGAGTGATTATGTTCACTTTTGTTTAGCATTCTGGAGAAAAAAGCAACAGGCCGAGAAGCCTGTGACAAAGTTGCTGCGATAGAATGATCTGACGCGTCTGTTTCCACGGTTAATGGTGCGTTATGATCAATTGCATGAATACTTGATTTGGCTATATCTGATTTGAGTACATTGAAGTTTTTGACTAAATTGTCGCTTAATGGAAATATCCTTGCATTAGTAAGATCGTGAACTTTTTCTGAAAAATTTGGAATCCACTTGCTATAGTGTGCAAACATTCCGATCACTCTTCTCAGTGATGATAGATCAGATGGTGGTGGTAAGTTCAGAAGTGGGCGCAAGCGGTCTGCATCCGGTTTGATAATGTTGTCTTCTATGTTATAACCCAGAATATTAATAGAGTTTTGTGAGAACTTACTCTTTTCTTTGTTGAGAGTGAGGCCATATTTCTGGGCAGCTGCCAAGAATTTCTTAAGTTTTTGTCATGTTCAAGCTGGGTCTTGCCACAAATTGTAATATCATCAAGATAAGCGAACGTTCCCTTGAGATCTTCTTTTCGGATTACCCAATCAATCGTCCTTTGAAAACTTGAGACGCCGTTTGTAACGCCAAATGGAATTCGGAGAAATTGGTATAAATTTCCTAAAGCCTCAAAAGCCGTAAAATGACGTTCTTCGAGCAAAATAGGAACTTGATGATAAGCACTTTGCAAATCTATAGCGCTAAATATACGATATCTAGATATTTGTGACACCAGCTCTTCTATGTTTGGTAGAGGGTACGCATCTAAATGAGTATATCTGTTTATAGTTTGGGAATAATCGATGACAAGACGCTTCTTATGGTTGACATTTTTTGTGATAAGGACTTGAGCTCTCCAGGGGGACGTGCTTTCTTCGATTATTCCATCAGCCAAAAGTTTCCTGACTTCCTCTTTTATAAATTCTTTGTCATCCTCACTATGTCTTCTCGATTTTATAGCAACAGGCTTAATTTCAGGACATACATTAGAAAACAGTGGTACGGCAGGCACGGTAGCTGCAGCAACACTGCATACATTAACTTTGATAGGTTCCTTCAAACCACCAAAAGAGAACTCTAGTGAAGAGTGTTGATGCAGAATATCATGTCCAATGATGAGATCAGCGCATAAATTCTTTACTATGAGTAGATTCAGATTTTTGTACTCATAATCTCCAATTTTGGCAGAGACGCTAGTTTGTCCCTCTACTTTGGAAGTAAGAGTAGTCGAAGCCATTGAAATTCTCTGGTTACTCGGTTTCTTTTTTAAACGACAGAGATTAAAGAATTCCTCATCCATAAAACTAATTGAGCTGCCTGTATCGATTAATGCTTGGGCGCGTATCCCTTGAACGTACGCCGTTACAGTAGCCTTTCTAAGCGAGTCCGGCGATGCCGCTATTATACAAGCACTAGTTTTATTACTTTCAGTTTCGACTACTGATGCAGCAGTCTGTTTCTTGCTACGACATACTTTAGCTAAGTGTCCTTTTTTTTACAAATCTGACAGGTAGAGTCGAGTGCTGGACAATCTTTTCTAGGATGCACGCGACCCCCACAGAAGAAACATTTTCGCTTGAAGAAAGACGCTGCTGATGATTCTTCTTCCTTTGATGAACCTTGTACAGCATTCAAATTTGAAGATTCGTAACTCTGTGAATTCATCTCCGCCATTTCTAACGATCTCGCCTGATCATAGGCTTTGTCAAGAGATAGAGTTAGATTTTCAAGCAATCGCTGCCTGATTTTACTCGAATTGAGACCAGTAATAAATGCGTCTCGAATATTATCGGATTTATTCGTTTCAGCATCAACCTTTCCAAATTGACAATCTTTCGCTAATAATTTTAGCACCTGCATATAAGTATCAATGCTCTCATCGTGCTTTTGTCTCCTAGTAGCTAGTATATACCTGGCATAGACTACATTTTTTGGTTTATTGAATAGTTTGTCGAGTATGTCTAGGGCTTCTTCATAGGTAGTACATTCACTTATGTATGCGAAGATTGTTGGAGATACGTGGTTTATAAGTATGTCTATTTTCATACCAGCTGTTTCTTTTGTAAAGTTCGATAAGAAACTCTCGAACGTCCTCTTCCAGTGCTCCCATTCCTTGGAGGCGGAATTACCGGTTGGATCAATGTTCAGTTTATCGGGACGCAGAAACCGTTCCATTTTATTTATTCTGATAACATTTTGTGGAATAAATTGATAAATAAGATAAAACCTTTAGAATAACGGTTTTATTCCACAGAAATATTTGACAACAATGAACCAAAAGACTATCAAATGTAAAGTTCAAAATAGACATTAGAAACTAAAGAGTTAATATTATGACATGTCGTCAATTAACTAGCTTATTATATTATACTCAGTAATATACGGTGTTCCCTTTTTTTTCACAAGTCTCTTTTATTTAGAACTTCGTGAAATTCCCAACAGTTATAAATCTGTACCACCCATGTGAAATTCAGAATGAATAAATAAATAAATAAGAACATTTTCAAGTGCTTAAGTATTTTAACTTTAACACTGCAATCATAAGTTATAAGTAATTGATTTAATCAAGTTGTGATTGATTCCATCAAGATCTTCTTTTATTTTTATTATGCCAAGCGACGGGAAGATAAAAACATATTATTCAATATTAAACAACATCACATACTGGTCCCAAAGTAAACAACTGAAGCACTTACATTATGGAAATTGGAAACAACGACGGTACCACAAACACCCAAGACAATATAGAAAACTAAGCTTTCTACATTGACTCGGCCGGGTAATCGATCCCAGGATTTCAAAGACGACAACGCCATGTAAACCCTCTAAGTCAATGGACATGCTTGCCCATAACATACGCATAGCCATTGCAGTACTAATCACAGATCTAAGGGGCACTGCCACTGCTCCCGTCACCGTGAGACATAAGTTGTCAAGTCCTATGTGCCTGTAATTTCACGACACCTTTACCTTTCAAAATCGGAACGCAGTAATGTGAGCATTACTGTTTGGAGGCAGAAATAGGTAAGTGGTGGTTAGGTAATAATACTATATATTAATGTCATTGCATAACGAATTAACATTTGGTGCTTTTACTACGTCTGGCAAATTATTAAATAATTTAGGAGGTAATACAAATGCCGTGGCTCCCTAAAATTTTGTATTAGAGAGTTGTTTGGGCGATATACTTCTATTTTATAATTTCGGATTTCGAGGATATCTGGATTCTACTATTTTTGACAACCTCCGTGGCCGAATGGCTTGCACACCGATTTTCATGGTGTCGCCGTCTCCAAGGTCCCGGGTTCGATCGATCGAAATATAAACTCCCGGACACATAATTCGCGCCACCTTGCATTTTCAATATTACATGCCCTTAGCTTAAACAATGCTTGATTGCTCAAAAATGCTAATGCAACTTTGAAACTGGTATCTAAACGTCATTTCCTTAAGTCCTTATTGAATATTTGAATTTAAAGAACTGGAGAAAACTTTTTTCGATGATAATTATATTTTTATATTCTAGCCCATTAAGGATAAAAATGCAAAATAGCTCGAATTATGTGTTCGAGGTGTACTTGTCTCGTAAATGTAGAGCGATGCGATGGTAAGATTAAGATATTCTATTCCCTAGAGTAACTTACTAACTTAGTAATAACTTATAATTGTATATAATATTATGTTACATGTTTGGTGCGGGTAAGCGAGATAGTTGCGTAGGTTACCCTAGGAAATAATTAATTTGATCCTTAAAGATATAATTGATCTTAGAAGTGTAATGTATATTATAGCTGTTTCGTCTGTATTAGCTGATCTATATTCGGATAAATTATAAATGACTGCATTCAAGGTAACTCTATCATTATGTTTAAGCATACTAAATTAATATTTGATAGAAAAAAAAATTATATTTCATCCTCTTTTTTCATATAGGTCAAATCGGTCGCGCCCTCCATTCAGTACGTTAAGTTTTGCCGCTCGTCCTGTCCTCCACGACTCTGGCGGGACTGCACCGCTTAGGGTGCAGATGCAATGGGGGCTGGGGTGTCTGTAAGCAGATTCTCCCAGGTTTAGAAAAAGGCTAGTATATGAAAAAGCAGCACGAGCCGGCGAGTGCCAGAAGCGAATATGCTTGCGTTTCCGAACATAGTTTCAGGTCAAATTAAATTATTATGAATATAATATTAGATTAGTATACAAATATTTTAGTAAGTAAATCAGAACAAAAAAGTATTTTAGGAAATCTAATTATAAAAAAGGAGTAGGTATCTGAACATTGACTTACTAAGTCAATGTATCTGAACTTAATTTTTAATGCTCATTTGTCTTAGTTTCGAGGCTCTACATGAAACTATCAAAGTTAATTTATACAAATCAAATATTAGCTCAGAACAAATTAAAACATACATTGATTTTATTTATTTTATGTGTCAGAGAGAAAGGATCAATCATTAAAAAAGGCTGCCATTTAGATTTTTTGCCTGCTGCTTTCGCAAATTTAAAATGATCATTTAAAATACATGCCATATGTAATCAATTAGATATTTTATCATCTTACTAGTGTTACTAGTCATATACGTCAATGACCAACAAATAACGTTACGTAAGATTTTTCATTTTTTTCCATCCTCTAAGCGTAAGATAAACGATATTTGAATTTAAACCTATGGCATACTTGTAGTTACGGCCAGCTGCCAAAAGCTCAAGGAGATGTAAAGACTGATATGCAAACTTCACAGTACTTATCCTCCACAAGACGCTTTTTTACATTGGTACCACTGTCCTAGTTCGATATATTCTTACGTGCATCTGAATTTTTAAGCAATGTAAGAACGTAATTACTTCACTATCTCTGAGTTAACAATAAGAAGGTAACACAGCATAGAAAACAAATTCATGAGAGAAATTGATTGATTTCGAATTAAAATTTCATTACAAGTTAATTTATTTCATTGTGAAAAATGAATTACATTTCGAATCACTTGCGGAACCTATTCAAAGTTTCATTATCGTTATGCAGACAAGTTGCGCAATCTCTTATACACTATACCATTGCGGTCCAATAAAATAAGGCTAATCAAAAAAAGAAAACAATCCATTACATAGTTTAAAAGATCCAATACAAATGTTAATTAAAACGACGAAAAGTGGCGGGTTTTTACAGTTAGATGATTTAACACAAATTAATTTTAAGTCAAGTTTTATTACGTGTTGAGTTGCTTAATTATTTGTTACCTGTTTAAGCTGATGGCTCTATAGCCAACGCTCAATAAATAATCGCATTCAATTAAAGAAAAACAATATCTGTCATCTATCGAGGTAATTGAATCAATCCTTTCTAATTTCAGTTGCTATTTCAAGAACGGCGTATTTTACTTATCTACGTCAGCGGGGGACTAAACGTAGGCTGGGGTTCACACGAAGCGTTTCGTTCTTACATTTATATGGCGATCAGCTAAAAAGTTCCCTGCATGTAGACGTCCCTAAACAGTATAACTGGGCCTTTTCAAGGCGAAATTGAATAGGCATTAATTAGGTGTACATCGTCGTCTTCATCAACACTTTCCATCAAGTGACATGGAGGTCAAATGAGCACTTATTATAAAAAAAGTTACTTGCCTACTTAGAGCAGTACTACCTATTGAACCCTTTCCACTAAGTCTATCTTATAATATACAACAAAATCTTACTCTTAGGGTCGTATTCGAGAACTCTACTCAATGCTCAAGTTAGGATTTGAGTATGGTTTAAAGCACTTGATATCATACTCAAGTCCCTGCCATTAGGGTCGTATTTCCAGTGCTTGTGTTGCCAGTGCAATCCTGACTTGAGCATTGAATAGAGTTCTAGAATACGACTCTTAAACACTATTTACTTTCGTAAGCCGAATTTCGGACGTCATCGTGGATGAACAGAGCTCACAGGCTGCTCACAGGCTGGCCTAACGAAGTCATCTAAATGCGTTATAGTCGTATGAGAGAGTCTGATAGAGCGACTACCTTTTATATCTTAACATCTTGATTTATATTTTATACAGAGCCCGGGGTAAATCGATTCTGGGACTTCAATTTCTCTGTAGATTGGTAGGTGTATCTGTAATAAGTCTTTAATAGAGAATGGAATAATACAACAATAATTTACAATTACTGTTACAAGTTTTTTTCTGTATAATTATTTTATACAATCGCAAGTGATATTTCAGTAGATAAAACAATTATAATTACCGGCAAACATTTGAAATTGGAACGGTTGGCGCCATCTGTAGACGTTTCATAGAATTGCTTGGGCCATGTGGAAAGAGAGTAGGTAGGTAATTTTTTTAAAAACTCCAACACAGACGTGCTTGTAATACACTACTAAAGACCATTTGTTTAGGTACTTAACTAAATGGAAACAATCTTGAGATGTCTACTTAATGAAATGAAATGAAAAAATTTATAAAATAATGTTTACTTACCTTCAAATACAAAATACAAATACTTAGCTTGACATGAAATTGCATGCCTGTTTTTATACCTATTGATTTGTAAAGCATAATATGTTTCAATAAAAAGAGGAATCAAGATTTTTTACATGATAAATGGACATACCACACCAACTTTTCGGCAAATGTCATCACTATGAATAATGGTCTTCGGAGTTTGTCTATGCTTGGCTTGTCATTGTCATTACTAATGTCATTTGGCAATTTTATTTTGGCATTAGTGTTTGGTATTTTGTATATCAGGAGTAGGAGTATCTAAAGCCAATTTAAAAAGAACATTATTCTACCTTTTTCTGCGTTTTTACTATTTTTTATAGTAAAAAATAGTGTTTTATAGCAACAAGCTAAGTTTCAAGATCAGATAACATGACTATGCGACCAGATGATCACCGTAGAAAATGGGACAAAGACGAGTTCGAAAGAATCGCTGCAGAGAGACTACGAGAAGAAATAGAAGAAGAGGAACGTGCTAAAAAGAAAGGTACATAAAGTAAACAAAATCAAAAAATGTATATGATACGAGAACTGTTACGAAACATTAATAAAATAACTGACATTAAAGTTGTCCCTCCAAAGTATTTAAACCAAGGTCAGTCGTAATTCCTGTCAAAAACTGTAATATCCAGGACTGTCTACGATTTGTTCATTACTTGGTATCATGAACGGTAAACACAAATAAATTTTGATGCTGTGAACAATACCGCTGCTGCCACACTCAAAATAGGCGCTTTGACGTCGAGTTGCGGACACCAGCCCGTTACACCAAGTACCGCTGCTGCTCTAAATGCTGCCTTGCAATTTCACTGATTACTTACCAACTTCCTTATTTAGTTATAGTTACACCTGATGTATACATGTCATACATATAATCTGTCCCTGTGGACTCCTTTTCCCCCATGTAGTGTCACATGCCAATGCAGCATTGTATTGAAAACTCGGTCAATATGTTTCAAGCCCAGAATGCTGTGTTCCATAACCCTCTGATCTGTCAGAATCAGTAGTGTCCTTGAGTTCAGACTTCTGGAACTTGGTCAGCCATGTCTAAATCTTTAAATATGAACTTTGTAATTTACAATTTTCAAAAGTGCATTCCTTTCTGGGCCACCCTGTAGATGTTTATCAGTAACAGTAAACTTATCTTAATGCTATTTTTTAAATTGCACATTAAACATTGCAGCTCCACCAATCAAACGAGAGCTTCTCAAACAGCGTGATTACAAAGTTGATCTCGACTCAAAACTTGGAAAGAGCGTTGTCATCACAAAGAACACTCCAACATCGCAATCAGGGGGATATTACTGCAATGTGTGTGATTGCATTGTAAAAGACTCTATTAACTTCCTGGACCACATCAATGGCAAGAAACACCAAAGGAATCTGGGCATGTCTATGAAGATTGAAAGGAGCTCTTTAGAGCAAGTTAGTAAAAAAATAATAAAATAAATAATATTAATGCATCTAACGATATTTTAGTTACCAGGGCTTAATGCAGAAAATTCTCCCTTGTTACCCATACATAGCCAAGTAATTATTCCTGCTACAAAATCAGGTAAAGTAGCAGATATGTAACTACACCAACAAAACACTCTGAAAACATTTCACAAAAATACTCTGGGCCAATTTAGGATAGTTCAGTAGAGTACAGTTTGAAACAATGTAGAATAATATTATTTTATAGTTTTCGTATGAGCATCAAAAAGGAAACTACAAAAAGGTTACAGTTTTATTCTTTAAGATTTATTTTTATTATTTAACATTTCTAATTTATTAAAAGAATAAAATTGTGACTCTTTTGTAGTTACGTTACTTTTATGTTTGTATTGAATTTGTGTAGAATTTACTATACAGAATGATGAAAAAATCACTTAGTTTTTTTTCCTGTGCATAAGATTCGGTAATACAGCACATTAATGAAATAACATAATAAAAAAATCCCTTTTTTTGCGTTTTTAAAATGTCAATATTTCCTAATGATTTCTAACATGTAAGTTCCTTAAAATTTGTAAATAATAATCAGTTCTTCGAGTGACTGGCCTAGTACTGATAATATTTTGCATATTGCAGGTAAAAGCAAGATTTGCTCTAAATAAGAGGAAACTAGAGGATAAGAAAAGGGAATACGAGCTCGATTCGCGATTAAGAGAGGCAGCTGAAGAAGAAACCAGAGTCAAGGAGCTTCGTCGCGAACGTCGCCGGGACAAAAAACGCAAGCTCCAAGAAATTGATGAACCTGAAAGTACACCTGCCCAATCTGAATTAGCTCAGATTATGGGCTTTTCAGGATTTGGAGCTTCTAAAAAATAATAGTACTGTAATGTGTGCTGCAATGTTTGTGTATTACCTCATAAAATCATCTTTGAATTTTCAAAAACGTATCAGCACATACATTTTTGAATTTTCGGTTTAAATTAAAATAATTAGTGTTAATTCTTCTTTGTCTCATTTTTATGTTATCATATTTACATTTTTAAGACTCAAGTTATTTATAGGTAAACCCCGAAATACACTCATGGACATCAGAGGCACCACTGGCCACACAAACAAGAGTGTTTAAGATAATTCAACCTTTTTTAGCATTATGTCCAAGAGTATGGCATAAGAACCCAGTACAAATGTACTTTTGGTTGTCTGATTTGTGCTAAATAAACAAGTTTTACAGAAGTAAGAACTGAACTAGGCTCAAAATACATTGCTGTGGAATTTTTGTAACCAGAACTTAATAAACTTCGGCAATTGTGTAACATACAAACTGGATATGAGCTACAACAGGTCGCGTGTCTTCTGGAGAATTGTCGCACAGTATACAGCATAAACGTTACGAAATTGACTTAGTTCATAATACTATAATATGTGCTATTTCGTTGCAAAAATTAGCTTCCATTTCGTTCCGAGGGAATGTAAATTGAGCCATGCAAATCATATTTTACCAGTTTACCAGACTAATAACTATGGTCTTTATTACCGGTTGTGGTACTGAGTCAGATGTAGTATAATAGTGATTGTAGATCTGTGAACATAGCTCGCTTCGTGGCCTCACTTACATAAAACCAAAATCAAATTACTTTTCAAGTAGGTATGTATGCAAGTTAAAAAAACTAACTTAAGGTAGTAGGTAGTCGTATTCATATTCGCTTTAACAAGACAATGCGTTAAACAAACACTTACACAGACTAATAATAAATAACACACACACTCAGCAGAGATATAAAGAAGCATTTGCGTACTCCATTTTCCTTTCCGTGTACGAAAGAAAAGAACATTTTTCCACTAGATTTCCACCCTTTGAAGTGGAATATTTTCTTCAAATTTAAATGGGGCCTATACTGAGGTACCTTCTTTCCAACAAAAAAGAATCATCAAAATGGTTCACAAATGCCGCAGGAGTTATCGCAGTCTGACTACTACAGTCTGATTGAGAACCTCCTGGAAGTCGGTTAAAAAAACCGTCTAAACCCAATACAAATATCTGCAAGAAGCGCAATTAGAAATTAGTAAGATCTGCTGTATCAGTCTGTAGCTCAGTTGATAAGAACGGCGGCCCCGGTGTGGCAACTGATGCTGGTTGGTGTAAAATTTTTTTTATTTTGTAATATCAAGTGACGGGACGAACAAGTCGTGCGCCTGAGGGTAAGATACACGCTTGTCCATAATAGTTGCAGTGCCACCGCAGTCATAATATCTGTACGTGCCACTCAAGAGCTTTAAATCGCGAAGATCTGAGGGACACTGCCACTGCGCTCGTCAACTTGAGACATAAGTTGACAAATCCCATGTGCCTGGAATTTTACCAGCAGCCTTACCCTTCAAAACCGGAACACAGTAATGCTGACATTACTACTTGGCGGCAGAAATAGATAAGGTGGCAGTACTTCTCTGGACGAACAAGGAGCTCTACTGCTACTGAAAGTTAGTGTGGTATATCTTTGTATCAATAATAATAATAAAAATATAGTGGAGAAATTTTAACAAAAAATTTAAGTCTATCATTGTAGTAATTAAAACATCATCATATTCAATAAAATAAATATCAAACTCAAACATAATGAAAGTGAAGCCAATTTTTTTGTCATCTAACCATAAGTCCATTTTCTCCATAACTAATGAGATGACGGCGATGACTCTTCGTCAGCACGCCTATCCGATTCACAGAAACATCCCATTGTGCACATGCTTTCGTGCGGAACATGGGACTGAATCAACAAGGTCGTTTGCTGAAAAAACACCATATTGCATGAACGTAAGGTGTGTTCAGTATAGACGCTAACACAAGTGATTTCAAAATAAGGTACTGTGTCAACAGCTACTTAAAATTACTTAACGTCCCTAATGCGAACTGAATAAGGTATTTAACTTAATTTCAGTTAGCACTAACTAAACTAAACTATACCTAAGCTGTGTTATATTTTCAGAGGAGGCCAATATTGAAGCTAAGCCTAAAAAATAAGGCAGAATCACGGAATACATACATAATCTACTTGGTTCATGACTTCTGTGGAGGAAAATAAAGATTAATAAATAAGTATGTTGTTCCTAAGCACACACGTAACAATAATGTCTACATATTGAAATCGAAACTAATAGGTATTTCTTATACATGCGAAAGTTTGTGTTACGTTTCCGCTGAACAAATTTTGATAAATTTCTTATAGTAATACGTGTGACCTAGGAGGACAAAGACTATGTTTTGTCACAAAAATAAATCTTAAAGGGAGTGAAATAAGGGATGATAGTTTTCATGGAGAACCAACAACACTATGAAATTTAGTATGGTACTGTAGGCTACTCGAAATAGCTATTCTACGTAGACGCAGTCGCGGATACCAGCTAATAAGTAATTAATTTTATTTAATTTGGCTACTAGTAAAAGGAAGTTCCTGCCTAACAACGGAGATCTATATAGATCGCCTATAAATATATATTTATGAGATAAATATGTATTTATACTTTAAAATAACTGAATTTTGTAGGCACCAATACATTGCCACGTGTTTCTAATTACAATTCAACATAATGGGATAGTAGGCACACAATAGTCCGTATTTCATAATATACCTAATTATTTTACCCAAGCACACATTAACCGTCAATTCGTGACAATTTTTACCCAACTTCGCTTTTAGGTATAATATTCTCATCTATATATTATCCCAGAAGGGTAGGCACCTACTGCTGTTGACTGTAAATTCATATCAGCTGTATATATCTACAAACTAATATTATATGTTGCACAAATAGTGGTGACATGATAAAAAGAACTTCTATAAACACTTGTTTAATCACCTGTGATTGCTGATTACAAGCCATGATTTTCCGCCACATACAATCTACTGCCACGCCCCTGTATAAAGCCGAAGTTCACAGTCATGGCAAGTCAAAGTGGCGTTTGATCACAGAGAGATGAGTCCTATCACAGCGCATATCTTTTCAGTTCTTACTTTTGTGGCCATCTTGTTGGTTTTCGCCACAGGATATCACGTAAGTTTTTGTAATATACCTACTCAAACAAATAAAAATTTACTTTCTTATAATAAGGTATTTAGTATACCTATATGGTATTTAGTATTAGCTAAAATTAATTTTCATTTACAGATTTCCTATGACGCGTCCAGTTTATCAAGTAAGTACTCACTTCTCACGTGCCTATTAAGCAGTTTGTATGTAGATACTTCCATTGTAGAGCATTCAAACTTTAATAGTCACTGCTAGCTAGACAATTATTTTATAAAATTTCTTATAAGGACAGATATTTATTGTTGGATTAATAATTGTTCAAGTAGGCCTTGTGTTCCGCTGCTGAGTACGGGTCTCTTCTTAGCTAAAGATAAAAATCTGGTAAAATAATCACAAGATGAAATGTATAAAAGAAACTTTGATTTCGATTAAACAGAAATGGCAAGCTAAGCTTTCCATATTTACAAAACGTACTTTGGTTCAGTTTAAGCAAAAATTTAAATGAAACTTTAAGTTTAAGTCTCAGCCATAGTCTACCAAACTGGGAGAAGAGGCTTTGGCAATAGGCATGTACGGAGAATAAATATTTATCATCCAATAATTGTAAAGTAACTCTTTATGCAGTATGCAAAAAGTTCAACCTACCAATCAATCCACAAGTTAAAGATCTTTACAATTTTAAGTTTAATATTTGGCATACGGGTTTCCACTAAACGAGTTTATGATTTATTATATTCCAAACGTGTATGCAACTTAAAAGCAACCACAAGGCAACTGTTCCTACAAATTGAAATAGTTTAAAATATTGTATTATATTTGCAGATAGCCACGAAAATGAAGACACGTTAAGGGTAAAAAGGCAAATAGAAACTTTCGATACCGACTACCCAACAGCTGCCAGTGAGGACCAACAAGAAGAATCCGGCTTCTGGGATCGAGTCGTTAATGTAGCACTCAAATTGTTCAGCAAATTCATAGAATGGTTAAATAGCTAGATTTAGAAAAATTGATTACAAATCTAATTAAGATAACCTGTTTCTTTATAATGAATATTTATTATGAAACTCTTGCGCTGAATCCTTAGTAAAATTCATAATTAGGTAGGTACGTACATGTAAATATAAATGTAGCTAGTTAAAATTATGTGCCTAAACATAACATACATAAAAAATTGTTTTATGTTAAAATAAAAAGCAAAATATAATTTACTTACTTATCTTTTATTTTATTTTGCCGTAGTTATTCACTAGATAGATACTTGGAAATATAAACATTTAACTTTTTCACAAATAACGTAATTTCACAAATTTTTTTTATGATAGGTAACGGAACGAGTAAGTCGTGCGCCTGTTGTTAAGTGACATGCCTGTCCATAGCAGTTGTAAGGTCACTCAGAGCTTTAAATCGCTAAGAACTAAGGGACACTGCCACTGCGCCTGTCGCCCCTGCGACATGTTGACAAGTCCCATGTGCCTGTAATTTCACGAGCACTCTTATCCTTAAAAACCGGAACGTAGTAATGCTCACATTACTGCTTGGTAGCTGAAATAGGTAGTTGGCAGTACTTCCCTGGACGACCGCATTCGAAGAAGGTCGACTGCTACTATAACGTAGAAATACATAAAACTAAAGCATACATACAATATCTTTAATTCTCAGATTTAATTCTGAGCTTTAATCATGAAACCTTAGTTTACAAAACAATATAACCTATTGTTTTCTAATCTGAGCATGAAACAAATCCAAGAAGGACACATTTCTATGAAGGTCAGAGGACAAATAAAATAATAATATAAGCATTATATTTAAGAAACATTTTTATCGGAGCAGTGTCAGAATATTTTTCAGTATCAGCTAGGTCATAGGTTCCCAAACTTTTTGGCTCACCCACTTAGGTAAGATAAAAAATGATCAACGCTCATCACCACAAAAAACACGTATTTACTTAGCACAATCGCAAAAAAAATCTATATATACAGGGTGGCCCAAAACTCAACGATAACTTGAGAACAGGATGTTGCCTAGTCTGTAACAACCCAGAAAAAAATATTTAAAAAATCTGAGTCATGTTTTCTTTATGATATAAGCTTTTGAAAGAAAAATGTTGAAAATGTGCGAACTGTACACATTCTTAAGTACTACAATTGCAAAACTGCTAATTTTGCTGTTCTTTGTTTTTATAATGGTAACCTAAATAGCCCAGCTAATTAACATAATGCCAAAGAAAATCTAAATTGCTAAAGTTTCAGCACAAAAAATTATGTATTTAATTTTTTCTTGGAATTTTTCGATTTTTTTTCAAGATAACTTTGACACCCCTACTGTAAAAAATGTACCTAGACTACCATGGCAACTTCTTACAAAAGTTGGCGCAACTAATCAAGATTCTAAAATCGTATAAAACCTTCCACGTCATGCTTCTTGAAAAATATAATCCTGGTTTTTCTATAAAGAGGCCTTTTTAAAAAGGTTACCTTTTCTAAGTGAAAATGGTTTTCAGTGCTTCTAAGGTTAATTTAGGTTTCATATCCATGCAGTCGGAGTTAGACTGACTGGTAAAAATGTTAAGTATGATTGTTTGAGGCAAAACAGTCTCAAATTCCACATTCCTCGACAAGTATAGGAATTTAAATAAAAGTAATTAATAAATTATTATAATTTTATTATAGATCACAGCAACTGCTCAAACTGTTTTCTACTGGCATCAATACATGGGGTCTACTCTCGATCTCCGTCTGACATTCGTCCGAAACAATTACTGCCAAATAAGCAATACTTGACCAAATGAAAAGACGCGTTATGCGAATGAAGCTTCATACTGGATACTTCTTTTAATTTTCTCGAATATTACTTATTTGTGCAGTAATTGTTTCGGACGGATGTCGGCCGGAGATCGAGAGTAGACCCCCATGCACAGCAACGCCTTAAAAATGACCTCCCAGGTTATCGTTGAGTTTTGGGACACTTGTATATATATATTCATATACATTCTGGACAGCAGCAACGCCCGCTGGTGTGTAGTAAGGACCACAAAGAAAACAAACTACACATAAAATAATCTCCCATTATCTTGAATGAGTCATTCAAAATAATCTGGCACATTTGTTATATTTATTGAAGTATACTACAGACTACAAGTACTAAAAGTTGCCTAATTTGTCTTATCGCAGTATCCCTAATGATTATGAAAATGTACCATCCTAGACTGATACGGTGTCTCTAACACTCAGTAGTGTTTTCATTTTCAATTTTAAATTTTTTTTTTTTATCTACCATTTATAAAGATTTTTTTACCAAAATACTTAGGGACACCGAGTATATGTGTGGTCTCGTGACTAAATGATTACCATCCCTTTGACCTCCTGTCAGGATTTGTCATTTTCCAGATTTTGTTTGTTTAGGTTAACAATTTTCATAATTTTAAGTAAAATATCTACCTCACAATGCTGTGGTAAAACTCGATTAATGACAAAAATTTTGTTGCGCAGGTTTAGGTTTATCCATCTTAGTAGGGTGAGAGCGACATAAAGTGCGGGACACTACTATTCTCGCATAAAGATCTCACACTTCATGTCGCTCTCGCGCAAGTCGCGCCTTATCGTGCTAGCCCTACTGCTGGCACGTAAGAGAAACGTTTTCAATTTTATTTTATTAGGTACTAAAAAGCCGAAACCTTCTTGCACCTTTCGTCGAGTTGTTTGTTGTTTGACATTTACTTTTTGTTGTGACTTCAAATTCAAATTCTCTAAGCCCACTACTAAATTTGTTTTGTTCTGTTCATTTGTAAAGCTTCAATAATGTATGTCATTGTGGATAACTATTTTAGCCTAAAAGAACAATATTTGTCTTAAATAACTTTAAGACAAATATTGTTCTTTGTAAGATGTATTTAAGTTGACTGTTATTCCTAATAATAAAATAAAAAAAATAGAATGGTAACCCTATGCATAAGGGGTTACACTTACTGTTTTATTCCAATTTTAAATTACTCTCTGCAATACTAAATGGGTTGTAATTATTCTTAGTAGCTAAATGCCTAATTGCTGCTTCTGCTGGTTCAATACCAGGCTTATAAACTGTGGTTATCTCTTTATGAGCTGTATTGGCAGCTTTAAGATAATTTTCCATAATGCTGATTAAAGTTGTGTTTCTCATAAAAGCTTTGGATACTAAAACTGCTTCAGTAAAACACTTATCTAGTACCAAAGCTATAGTGTAATCCTCTTGAAGAGCTTTGCCTTCCATAGCATTTGCTACAACATGGTACAGGTGTCGAAAATCAATGTTCTCTGTGCATATTGTTGCAGGAATATTCTCAAACTTAGCTATTAGTCGGAGAGCATTTGCACTGTCGGTTTTGAGATCTTCAAAATTGGAACTGTCTATGAGCAGCTGGGCCCATGACAGTAATGGAACACGGGTGTGACGCACTTGTGTTTTCCTCTTCCCCTCTGGTTTTCCCTCATGCTGCTTGAATGCTCTTTTTTTGTAGTGATTCACGGCCTGTGCTACCTGTTCCTTAGATTTCGATGGTATAGCTTGACAAATTGCATCAATATCGTAAGATCCAAAATCTTTTAGAGCTTGGTATAGAAAAAATTTTTCATCTTTAGTCCATTCCTCAGCAATCACGGCTGGACTTTGACTATCCGTATTGCTACTGGCTGCTTTCGGTCTTGTCTTAAATTTGGATTTTCTTCTAGAAATCATTGTATGCCAAAAAATATGGCGCGCCAATCTTAAAAGTAAAATTCCATTATATTATTTATGTAAGTAATCAACCCGACAGTGAAAAGGTAAACAACTTACCACTTAACACCGAAAATAGCACCCTAAATATATTCTTATTGTTGTTTATCTCTGTGATTTGTAAACTTCTCAGATTTATTTACGATTTAGCAAAGTAGAAAGTACTCTTTGACAATGACAACCATTTGACATCGAAATACTTCCATAAAACACTACACCAAAGAACAAAAAAATAGCACTGTAGTTCGTTCGTTCGTAATATCGAGTATGTTCGTGGAGGATTTACATTAGATAACCACTAATTATTTAAAAGGCAAAGCGCCCCAAGCCGTAAAAACCTTTATTTTATGAAAATTGTATTTTATTTAATATTTTTTTCCGTCCTATAAGATTTAATTCTACTTTTAACATGGTGTGAAACCTTTGCCTTTTTTTACGGAAAGAATGGAATAAAAATTTATTTTTAACAGTCTATGGATCCCTAGTTAATAACGCAGAGGGAGAATAAAAAAACTACGGTTAATAATATCCAAAAACTCACATCAAAGTTCCACAACAACAACAACAACTGGTGCACAAAGAACTAATTCGTTTCCGTCAGTATCAGGAACTAATTCCTAATAGTTCTTAGGTAGTTCATGAACTACTCAAGCCTAGCCACATAGCTGCGATTTAAGATTGAAAAAAGCTGAGATTGTCTAAAAATTCCGGTATTTTTTTCCATCTTTTAAGTATGGTCAATCCTCACCACCGCACCGATACATTTATTTTATAATATTAATTATTATTCTTTTAAAATTCATACAAAATGAATAATATTATAATAAACTTGACAAACTTCTGCTGCCTCGTTTTTATTCGTCTCACACAATGAAATGATCCCTGCATGAAAGTGAAGTGCATTAAAAAAAAGTTTTGGTCAATTTTATTTACTTTTATTGACGCTTGACCAAAAAATAGAATATACCAAAATAGTTTTCATAATAATCTTAGTAAGGGAACTAAAAAAACCGACGTCAAAAGTTCGTGGAATTATATCTATTTACCAAGTTTTATTGAAATCGGTTACTAGAAAGAGCGCGAATCAGATTCATATCCTAGTTTGCCACACTAAGAGGTGGAATATTTTCTTCTTTAAATGGGATTACTACTGAGGTACCCTCTTTCCAACAAAAAAAGAATAATCAAAATCGGTTCATAAATTCGAGTTCGAGTTGTCGCGTAACGTACATAAAAAAATACAATCGAAGTCGAAAATCTCCTCCTTCTCTTCTTCTTCTTTTAAATGTTATGGCTCCATCGAAATAATCAATGATTTTGCCAATGTCAAGTAAAAATAACTATGTACGGTAGTTTAATATTATTATAAAAATTATACAAAAAAAATGGCGATTTCGCCAATGTTCTTTGAGATTGATCCTTCCTCCTTCAGTAACTTCAACTTTTGACAGATGTTTACGTCAAATGCCGAAAATTGAAGGAAAAATATTCGAAAAATATCCGGAAAATTATTTATTTTTCTGAAAAATATTATTTTACACTAGTCCTTGGTTTGTGTTAATGACAGATGTCAGAAGTGTGGCAGTATGGTCAAGATGCATCGAACTTAAAAAAAAGATAGTAAGCAAAGCACGCACGGTCTGTCAAATATGCGTAGCAGGAAAACAGGGTTTAATTTTATTTTTGGTGTGTGCTCATTACTGATTTGAAAAAAAAAACAATTTATGTACTCAATGTAAACATTAATTGGTGATACGTCCACGAATTCGTATTAAGGCAAAATGTTATTATAATGGCCTCTTCCGAAAATTGGTATAATCGTAGAAAAGGTATGCATTGCAGTTTTCTTACTGATTTACCTTGATAATTTAAGACTTGCATTGCTTGTTTACTACTAAAAATAGTGATAAAAAATTACGTCGATGTTATTTTCAATAAATTTTGTAGGTAAACAAAGTGGAGACCTGTTCAAGTTGGATACCAAGAATAAAACGCCTGGACAGAATATTGTTGATATTTTACAAGGCTTGTATTTGAAGAAGCACCATGAGACCTCGCCTACAAGTAAGAGTGTGCCTACGGACATCAGGCCTGTGCTCAGGGGTATGCAAAGGAATGGGTCTGACAGCCGCAGATTGTCCTACTTAAATGCCTTAGTCACACTACTATGTAAAGAAGACAGAAGTGTTTTGGGTTTTGGTGCTGACGAGTTGATGACATGGTAAGTCTTAAACAGTAATTCTAAATTATATTTGGTTACAATAAACCGGCTTACAATAGAGCAACATAGTTGTCTTGCTAGGTTATGAAATTTTTGTTTTGTTATTATTATTCAAAACAAAGTTTTAAACATGGTGTGGGTTTGTAAATAAATGTGTTGGACAATCCTGTCCTTTATTAGCGTAATTAATTGTTTATTTTAGACCAAAAAATAAAGTACTTTTCAGTGTGGTTTTTGGGAAATTGGTATTGCTCCCTTGTGTATATTTACTCTGGACACAATCTCTGGTAGTAGGATTTGGCCGTGCTTGGAAATAACAGAATGTTTTAATAGTACTAGAGCTATGATGAGTATTCTTAATTGTTTGTTCCTGCCTGCTTGAGAGTACTTGGCATTAAAGTCTTGCTGTATCCAAAAGGTGGTATGCTTCTAGTCGAACCAAGAAGGTTTGAGGTCCAATTAGCTAACTTACCTGTGAAAGAGTCCAAACTCCTTGGGGGTGCAAATTAGGTCCACTTTTCATCTTTGCAGTGATTGGCCCGTCATCTCATATGTTAATTTAAAAAATAATCAGGGCCAGTTTTTCTGTCTTGAGGATGCTGGTGACAGCTGGCAGTGTCCACTGGCACTCAGCTAATTATTTAAACTTAAAATCACCATTTGAAAAGTGATGGTAAGATGTTCAAGCTGCATGAATGCTTTGATTAGACAGCATATGAAGTCCAGTGTCGACCAATCCTTGTGACACATTCCAGGGTCTAAAGTACCCTGGAATGTGTCACAAGGATTGGTCGACAGATCAGACCTTAAAACACACCAGAGCACTGGGGTGCAAACTCGTATTGTCACTATACTTCGTTTCAATACATTTTGAACAAAAAGTAAACAAACAAGTCACTGACCCGACCATAGACGGTTTAGTGATGGCCAATTATAACGCCAACTACAAATCAATTAATTAATTGAATGAATTGATTTGTTCAATAGAGTCATACTAATATTTTCCTTACATAAACTATATAATCTTATTTAAAATTTCAATTTAAATCCTCCTTCAAATCCTTACACTTAGATACTCATTCGATTGCAATTGAAATGTTTGATTTCATAATCGATTACTAAACTTTGATTGATTGAACCAAATGTTTTTTTTCGAACAGCACCATGCAATCATAGGCAAGTCATAGAGGTATAGATGAATAACAACCTCACTTCTAAACTACAATTTTTCATACACGATTTTATGATGCTATTCAAATGAATATTGTTGGAAAAAGTGATGATATATCAAGTTGAAATCTTCAAAATATTTGTGAAAGTGTTACTTATTCGATTTATTGAGTGATTGCTTTAGAATTTTAATCAAACAGGTTTGTTTACTTTTTGTTCAAAATGGATTGGAACAGACTATAGATCTCTCCCAGCTTATCAGTTGTGTCACTGCAATCCTAGTTGTTGATATTCATACAGATTCAGCAATTGCGACTTTCTGTAGATAAATATAACATGAGCTTCTTCTCAGTGGCAAAATTCACCTATTGGGCAACATGTTCCATGACTATATCATCATGTACTACAAGATGACATTGTCTTACTGAAAAATTTTTGCTTTTACTTCTTACGTTTTGTACATGTAAAAAAATTTTAGTGATTTTACAATTGTGCGGCTTTTTCTGTTATAATAGCTTTCCTTAATTTGTGGTTCTATGGTAAAGTTTGAACTCGGTGTGAAATCACTTGGATCTATTTACAGTTATTTTATTCCTTTTTATTTTCATTTACAATTTGATTATTTGGCAAATGCTTCACTTTTCTTTTGGTTCTCTTTTGTTTGCTGGCATAATACTTAAGTCCTTTTGAAATTCATGTAACATATCTTAATCTAGGAAGATCATTGTAGTTGTAGTGCTCTGGTTTTGTCTTTTCTTCAAGACTTATGACACATGAACCTGGTACACATGTAATTTTGGTTGTCTGATTTCTGATACAAGTTTATTTATTTTGTATTTTTGTTTTAGCATCCGAATAAGCCTTGTAGATGATTCTATGGTCATTAGGGCGGCTGCCCTGAGAGTGCTACGCTATTTGATAAAAATAGAGAGTGATGTTGCAACATTCAACACATTAAAATTGCCATATCTGGTCATGAGGTATGTGACAATATCTTGTTTGTTTATTTAATAATCCTGTAGAAACTGCTTACCCATATACACATTAACTGGGATGTATCTATTGAGTTTATCATATTCCAATTAAGATTTTGCTATTTTTGTGATCTAGAGTGTGTAGGGAATTTGAGCTGTTGTATAATAATATCGCCTACATAATGCTTCTGCTACATATTTGATACAATAGTACTGAAAAATAATATGATCAAAGATAAAAAGCAATTGAACATAATGATTACAAACCTTTTAAAGGGAAAAAAAATATGATTTTTACTTTCATGCTGTTCATATTAGATCCATGGACTTAATGCTCCGCAATGAGGAGGAACGAGCTCAAGCATTACGTGTAGTACGACGTGTGATCGGCGTAGTAGGAGCGGGCCAATCGAGGAGGCATCGCGCCGCATACATCGACCATGGCCTGCTGCGGTGCCTCGTTGCTGTAGCGCGCGCCGGTAGCGCTGGCGACGGCACTGGTGACCGATTGGCTAGACCTGCTATTGCTACGCTTGCTGAAATATGTAAGGACAATACTTTATCCACAGATTATATATTATATGTATGATATACGTCACTACCCACAGGTGAAAACATTCAGAAAATTTCAGTGGAAAGTTTGATTAACTTAGCATTTCTAGCATACAGTAAATAATGTTGTTATTTAATTTTATTGGGTAGTTCCAGAAATAACATCCAACTCCTTGTTTCTTCGTTTATTATTTATGCCCACACAAAATACAAAAAAAATACAAAAAAGAACTCGACATTCTGTTTGTTGGATCCGAGTATCGCCAACTACTTTAGCTGTGTTGTGCTACATTTTTGGTAGGGCTACATTTTTGGCGCCACCAACCTAGTGTATAGTAGCGCCCTTGACTTCCTTCCTGTGTCCCTTGTAGACCATGGACGTTGCAATACGTCCGAAATGTCGACTTAAATAAAATACATTTATAAGCGAAAAGTCCCTTTTTAAAATTAATTAATGTGAAGCTTATTGTTCGAACTATTCAAATTTCGGAATACTCATTTGACAAATGGTCTGCTCGTCAGCGGTAGCCCACTAAGGCTCAATTTATATTGCGGCGTAACGAAATGGAAAAGCAAATTATTGTAATGATATTGTACATAGCATAATGAACTATATGGTCAATTGTCTAACGTTCAAACTAGATACGCCAAAATCTTCCAAAATGCGCGAGCACTCTCGAGCATGCGTGATGCTATGTACAATATCGTTACAAAAATTCGCTTCCATTCCGTTCCGCCGCAATATAAATTGAGCCTAATGTTTCTGTAGTTTTATAAAATTGTATGAGGGGTATTGTTGTTAAATTCTATTTTGTCTTGGTGAATTCAGGCGTCCTAAGCCCAGAACTGTTTATCGCGAGTGGCGGCGTGGCGGCAGTGACGCGTCAGCTGGCGGAGTGCGCTACACCACGCATGGCCGAAGCACTGTGCGGCGTATTACTGCACGCGCTGAACGCGCCAACTGCACGGCGAGCCGCTCGCATCGACCTCTCCTGTTTAGCTGCGCCGTATTGCGATTTCCATGTACGACCCGCCGGCACAGATGCTCACAGGTATTCTCCTTCATTTTCAATATTCAATGGCATATAATGTAAAAATCGTTACTAACAAGCAATAAATTTTAAATTTTAAAGCAAATAAAAATTCGATACCCAAGATACAAGCAATTTTACTTAGTTTAGGTATCACCTAGATTAACTTGCACTACTAACCTTAATTAAAGTTATGTAAATATACAATAATTTCACTGTTTGTGATAGTCTGGCGGATATGTAAATAAAAGGTTATTTAATAAGATTCATGTGTTTAGGTTACATTTTTATACAGAATAATTTTTTCTATATCTTTATCATTATAAAATGTATTAGGAATTAAATAACCTTACTTTGTAATCTGTCTGTTTTTTCGACATTTTCGCCTGTAATCATGCATTGTTTTTACTGTATAAGTCATTATCCACTTGTTGAGTCGTGCGAACTAACAAATATTCAAAAACAACAACTGTGATCTTCTTAATGTTCGCTTCGAAATCTTTCAGTGCACAACACTTCTCTTTCATTTTATATGTTATTGTTACCCATTATCTTTCGTTATAAGACTTATGAGTCACATATTTGAAACTACGAATTTGTGTTTTAAGCTTTTGGAATAATATCGATTTAATATTTGATATCCATTTCATTAATATTAACCTCCTCTATTTAAATACAACTGGCCGAAAACAGCTGTTTTGTTTTGGTTGGTTGGTTAATGGTTATAGTCAACAATAACATTATTATATTTAATAACATTACATATTAAACATATTTATTTGTTTTCATTGCGTTACTTATAACAGTAAAAATAGCTTTGTTTTACTCTTGCATGTAAAAGGATTTGATTGTACCATACCAGGTTACACAGTATTCACTAACTATCATTTTCGTGTTCGATTGTTGTGTACATAACAAAATAATTTTTTTAAATTTTTTTTATAGAAAAATTATTGCGTTATTGCCATCTTATGTAATTTTGTATATACTTATTGCAGTGGTTGAAAATGTTGCTAACTGAAAATGTTCACTATAGGGATGAAAGAGAGATGCGGTTCACATGCAGCCGCTTAGCTCTTCTGTGTGTGTTACGGAGCTGGCCGGGTCTTCTGCATTTCTGCCACCCTTACAGCTCTGGTGGTCTACGGGCACTAGTGGCGGCTCTTTACTTACCTCGGTTAGAGGTCCGAGTGAGTATGGGGTCAATTTCGTTCACCATTTCTATTTACATTCACTTGTATTGTTTGTTAAGTAAGTACTGAGATTTAAGTCCCTACGAGTTAAACTTTCGTTTACAATATTAACATGGTGAGGAATGAAACACAATGAAATATTATTTAGGCCGTTAATGACAACAAAGATAAATTTGAAAGTGTTTGTGATTCTGTAAAAACAAACACGCTTTGAGATTATCGATCCCAAGTTCATTAAACGTCTATCATATACTTCGTCTTTGTGTTTGTGAAAACATTAATATCTTACAATGACACAGCAACATTTAGAAAATAGTGTTTTATTGATCAAAAACTATTAATACATACAATTTGGAAGCTGGTATACTAAATTGGCAAACGTCAAAAGCTAGTACGCTTCATTTCCGTTTGACCTTGTTGAAAGTTTTAATATGTAAAATCCGGGAAAACTTGACAATATTTTTGAGTTCTAGCTATTTGCAAGGTGGCTCAAATTGTGTCCAGGAATGGTATTTGTGATTAATTAAAGAATTTATTTTAAATATTTTACGTAAATTATTCTATTATGAACTGTTGACATTGTTTACAGAAAGCGATATTGGATTTATTGTATGAACTAGTGGGTTTGCCACAACCAGAATGGACGGATGAGATCTCTGTGGCTTTGGATGCTGTTGATCCTTCCGATTTTCAAGTGAGTTGATTTTAACATTTCTTATTAAACATTATAACAGCTATGCTGTATATTGACGCATAACAAGCGCGTACGGACTGCATGAATCTGATATTAATTTTTTTAGAGCTGAATATATCGTTATTGTTATATGGCGATTCTTTTTTAAATAATATTAAGAGACGAGACGAATATGTGTCTGGTCTCCTGCGCCTGGTGGTAAGCGACACACCTATCCATAACAGTTGCAGTGCCACTCAAGAGCTTTAAATCGGAAAGATCTTAAAGCCACTGCCACTGCGCCTGACACCCTGAGACATAAGCTGACGAGTTGACCTTCCTTTGGTTCTTTGAGTATAATAATAATAATAACGCACACACTCAATGTAGCCCCGCACTAAGGAAACTGTCGCGGGTGCTATGGACACACATAGACATCCACAAATTCCACCCAAACTCACAAGAGAAATAAATTTAGGCCATACAAATATTTCTCCCGGCTCGGGATTCGAACCTGAGACCTCTGCGTGGCAGTCCGGCATGATGTCCGGTGACCTTTCGGCCACAGAGGCAGCTCGGGCACGGAGTATACCCAGCTGTTAGTGACACTGCACTATATCGTAAGATTGTACTAAAATTTATTATTTATTTTGAGTAATGCAATCCTCTGTTACATAGGACTCATGGCGCTTGAACGAAGGGTTCATCGCAGCAGAAGGCTCCGCCATATTACCTCATCTTAGCGCGACTGGACCAGATATAACGGAGATTCATCTTGCGCTTTTACTTCAGTGTTTTCTAGAGGTAACAGTCACAAGTACCCTTGCATCCAATGGCTGGTAAACCATAAAAAAGTTTAGCACATTATGTATACACCTGTGTGGCAAATTAAAAAATAATTTATTGTAGTTTGAACCACTATTATTAAAAAGCAGCAATGTTTAGTAAAACCTTTCATGTGATCGATATTCAAGCTATATATATATATATATATATATATAAAATATATATATATAGTAGTAAACATACATGCTTGGACAAGCCCACGTGACAGGAAAATGGACCTTATAAGTAGCAATACAATGTTGATCAGTTAAATTTTAAATTTAGCCTTTTTGTTTAATTTTAATATTAAAGATATATTATTCATCTACGGAAAGGACGAATATTGATGTCAAAAGTGTAAATAAATAAAATACTATTGCCGCCATATGAAAAGTATATATATATATGTTTTGTAATTTATGAGGAGTTCTTTTTTTTATATAAAATATAAGTGTGCATTTGACCTTCATCTCACCTGATGGAAAGTGACGATGAGATCGATGATGGAGCATGCACACCTAAATAATACCTATTCACTCTTACCTTGAAAAAGCCCAAGTTATAACGTTTCTGTAGGCAGGGAATTCCACTCCATAGCCGTTCGCCATATAAGTGTGGATAAATAGTTCAAATTATGTTCTGTGTTCTTTTCAGGCTGGACTTTTAGATGGACTGGCTGAAGTGATAGTCACGAGTGACACCTTTATATCGGTCCGGGCGACTGTATTATTAGGGCAACTATTGCATTTAATACACCTATTTCTACCTCCTCAAATCTGTAGTATAACGCCGGCGCTACCCTCCTTAATGGCGCAGGCGGCGGCGGGAATGCCGCAAGCCTTGGCTGCTGTGGCAGCTCTTCGCCGTCTCCACTCTATACTAGAAGCGCGCCCAGCCACTAGCAGCTTGTTCCTAGACCACATAATTCAGTATTGCAGCGGCGCATTTAAAGAGAAAGAAGAAGATACCACGAAAAGCCGGAAAGAGAAAGACAACGCCACCATGGCTAAACCGAAACCCGACGCGTCATTGCGCAAGGAAAACAGCATAGAGTTCCTAAACGACTCCGACAACGAGAACGAACCAAAGCAAAGGCACAGTGTCGGTTCACGTGCGGACGTCCCCAATAGAAATATTAGTGCATTGGTTAAAAGCAAAAGTGTGAGTTCACGGACTAGTGCAGCAGTGAGCAAAGTGACTAAATCGGCAAAGTTTCTAAATTTGTTCGATCGAGATAGCGATAGTTTGATTAGGTGTACATTGGTGATCCAAAATAAAGACGGTAACACATGGAATTGGGAAATAATTAGAACTATTTTGAAGGTAAGTTTATCGTTGTGCATGATTAATTTCATAAAAAAATTTTAGTACAGCTTGTGAAAGAGTTCGTCCAGGGAAGTACATGCCGTATGCCTTATTATAAACAACGTAATAGACATTTTTAGCGAAATTGAGTTAACATATCGCACTGTTAATACAATAGTGCGTTAACTCAAAATTTTTGAGAATCGATGAAAAAGGAATTACTCACTTCCCGTGAAATAGCAGTACAATTTTCTATTTGCCAAATATACTTACAAATTAAAGGGAAAAATTTATTTCACATTTTTGAGTAACGACTGTTTTGGACAGAACTAGCTCACAAAAAGTTTGTCTCATTTTGAGTCAAGTATCCTTTCATTGTTTCTTACAATATTGTAATGATGGTTTTGTTCACATGTAAAGAGTCAAATTTTACATCTAGAAATCGTATAATCTTGAATTTCCCATATTTTGAGCTACAACACTATTGTAATAGCAGTGCGATATCTGAAATCAACGAAACGAGGTCTAAGCTCCCTACGAGCGGTTAATTAAAATCAGCGTAATTGATATTTTTCAAAGAAAACTTTAGGTGCCAATATCTCGAAAATTACCAAAATGCGTTGCATATGAAAGGAGGGCAGTACTGCCACCTTACTTACTTCTGTCGCCAATCGGTAATGTGAGTATGACTGCATTCCGGTTTAAGGGTTTTAAAAAATGGGTGCTTGGCTATCTCTGGCTGTAAGTAGGTGCAGAGGTGGGTAATTTGCAGACTATTCTGGTCACAGCATCAGTAGTATACCAAATTTCAAGTGATTTTGAATCAGACTGTCTACTCTCATTCTCCGTCCAACATCCCCCGAAGCAATTACTGTCAAGTATGAAGTTTCATTCGCATCATGCATCTTAATTTGGCCGAGTATTACTTATTTGTCAGTAATTTAGTAGCAGTAGAGCTTCTTGTGTAAGAGTTCGTCCAGGGAAGTACTGTCACCTTACCTATGTTTACCACAAAGCAGTAATGTGGACATTACTGCATTCCGGATTTGAAAATACAGCCACATGGGACCCCATGTGGCTGTATTTTCACCAGCACCCGCCCACCCCCCTGAGACATAAGTTGGCAGACTTGTTAGTGGCAGTGCCCCTCAGATCTTTGCGATTTAAAGCCCTGAGTGGCACTGCAACTGTTACAGACAGGCGTGTCGTTTACCACCAATCGCACGACTTGTTCGTCCCTTCATTTGGTATCATAAAAAAATGTATATTCTATAAAAGTTCACGACATGTTACTCTTTTTTAGGAGCATGACGGCGGTCCTATGTTGAATCTTAACGAAAGTGGGCACAGGACATGGGTGGCACGTATTATAAACTACCTTAAGCCATCTTCGAATAAATACTCCCATACTGATTCGACCACATGTCACGGACACTGTGCAACTCGCGCTGGATGTCAGCTTATTAGGCATTTACTGCGGTATAATGACGTAAGTACTAATGTCAGTGTTCCATAGTCAATTGCTTTGTCTCAATCGGATTAATACAAACAAACTGTATGAAGCTTATAAAATTTAATCGGTAAATTTACCCCTATCATTCCATCTCATTCAAGGACAATTCTCGCTTTGTATAAAGGAATCATCGCTTGGTAAGTGACGACTTACCACAGAGGCGACAAAAGAATGAACTTTTAAAACAATGCCAAAAGACGTATGAAACATGTTGTGCTATATCGTCACTTTCAACTGATCAAATTTGTTAAAAACCTCAACTGTTAATACTAGAATTTTAATTAACTAATATTGATGTCAAAAATCAATTCTATCTCCACCTTATCACAGTCCAAAGTAGCTTATATTAGCAAAACAACTTTTACAAACAACACCAATTTTATTTCTTACAGCTGGATTCCCAAAGAATGCTTGAAGAGTTGTACTACGATGTAAGTCGGCAAATCGAAGCCATAGAAACAGGCCGTAAGGCACACGAATGTCTCTTCAGTCCACAGCACATGTGTAATACCATGTGTCAGATGTACTTCCTGTTCATTGGGCAGCTTTGTCATACGCAGACTGGGCTTAGACTGTTTAAACAGACCAGGCTTTATGAAAAGTAAGTGAATAAGCTTAGTTGGCATAGCTTCTGACACGGTTCTTGGAAGACGTAGGTTCGAATCCAATCGGAAAATTTTCAGTTCAGGATCGAGTACCATACACAATAGAATTTCTATTCAGTACTAAAACAAGCGCCTTTGTGATATGGTTTATGAAATTATAATTGCCAAATTAAAAGATTGACTTTTTTATATCAATGAAAACTATATAAACATAAACAGGAAAAAAAATCGTTGCGAAAACGATTTGTTTTGATTTTTTTTTTAATAATTGACATTTGACACGTTTGGTTAATATGTCTCGGATACAAACATTGCTAGCGGTAGCATTTTGTTGTTCCAATTAACTTTATAAATATAAAGAATAATTATCAAAGTTTATTTAACTATATAACTAACGTGACAGCTATCATGACAATTTTATTAATATTAATTAATCACTTCGTACTAAATTACTATTATATGTGTATGAAAATGTAACGACGAATAGATATAATAATACAAATTGATGGTGCAGTATGTAGAGTATAACAATATCCTAATTAATAACACTTTCTCTTGTTACAGCCTCTTAGAGCTATCAACGAAAACGCACCACAGTTGTTATGTGAAGTTAGTAATTTCGAGTCTAGATTATACTCTGGATTCGTACCCGCGAGATATTCTTGCCAAAACATTAACTTGCAACATTCAAGCGTCAAGACTGTACGCTACTCAGTTTCTTAACGTGTTACTTCGCGCCTCAAGGAAGTCGCGCGAGCTAGTGCGTCGAAAGTCGAAATTAAAGAAGAATTTCGTCCAAGAACATTTCCGGTCGCATAAAGATGAAATGGACGGGTCAAGCGGTGTAGATATGGACACGTGGATATTTCAAATGTTGGTCGGACAAGTCAAGGATGAGTCTAAAGCTGTTGTGAAATGTGCTCTTTCTATATTAGAAGAAGCTTACAGCGTGCCAGTTAGTACTTTTGTCGTAACTATTAGATTTATACAGGGCTATGCAGAGTGTCTCCTATTCTAACGGAATTTTTTATTTTTGCCAGAACTGACCCGTGCGCACTTGATTTTGAGTTTTGAGTACACTACAGTACACTACGTTTTAAGAGAAAAATTAAGTTTTGATTGTTGCTAGAGGTGGGCGTTTAAACGAAGCGCACTTGAAAAAGTTTTGCTTTTTAATATAAGCTCACAGACACACTTATAATTTGAAGTTTTTTTCTGTAAAATGTAAGTGCACATTTGACCTCCCATCTCACCTGTTGGAAAGTGACGATGAGTTGTAAGCGGTGCTCAGTTCAATGCTCATTACTATGTGCATAAGTTTCAAGTCCCGCCACCTAAGTTTCCTAAACAAATTAATTCGTTAATTTGAATTATAATGTTATAAATAAAAATTAACTCGTGTTTTGCAACCTAACTTATCTCAATACCTACTTTCTTACCTTTCGCTGTCAACACAATTGTGCAAGCGTTTTTTAACATAAAGTCTATAAGGCTTAAGCTTTTTTCTAAACGATGTTGTAAGCTTCAAACTAAAAAGCGTTGCAGTGAAAATATCTTTTATGAGCAAGCTTATTAAAAAAGTACAAAGTTGTAACATTTAAAATTTATAAGCAGTGACTCAAAATGGCTCCGTCTAAGTACTTCAAAAGTAAAAAACCTTAAAAATATTTGTACATGACAAAGAATTTAAGGTACATTTCAGTTTGAAACTGACAAAAATGACAACAGCACCTTGACAACTAATTGTCACAAGAAGAAAAACAAATATTTTACGCGACCGCTGGCGACAACTGTCACTGTAAAGTCATGTTTACCTTTACCTTAATATGTTTTTTCGGTGAATTAAAGTTTCACTCTATATTGTGAACGCGATATAAGTCGGACGGGAGACAATACATGATTTTGTAATGCGGCCTACTTTGTTACTCAATTGTTTTTATGTTTTATAGGCGTACGTGGAAAAATTATTACCCCTGAAGGACACCCTCGGTCTAAACTGTCGCCTAGATAAATCTTCGGATCCGACTTCCCTGGACCTGTCGGCGGTCGGCGATCGCGGTTATTTACTATGGTTATGCCTGGAAGTCGCGGCTGCAGCGCAGACGTCCGATTCCAAATCATCTGCTTTCCTCAAGAAACATCTTGATTTTTGGACTAAAAGTTACAACTACAGGTAAGTGTAATAGTGATAAGATCATGGTTCCGCTTGAAACGCAATGTTTCTATGTCAATCTTCTATACTACGTCCCAAGAGTACTTACATATATAAAAAATAACCGTGTTAAAAAAAATATAAATGAAATTTCAAGGTTTTACTCTTTTTTTTTGTTTAAAAATAATAACTTCTTCTTCTTCTTCTTCTTCTTCTTCTTCTTTCTCTTAGGAACCCATATCCAAATCGTAATTTTATTTTTATATAAGATACAACCGGCTGATCAGATAATTAGGGAAAGTTTAAATTTTGTTTGAATTATTGGATATGTGTTCCAAAGGAAAGTTGTTACAGTACCACGCGTGGATTGACCATGTGAAATTTTAGACGTAAATTGCTTGACAATTAGTATTAGTATACAGAGCGATATTTATTGTCTGATCTTTTTTTGACGGAAATAGTTTTGGTGTGATGGTTAAATTTTTGTTCAAGTGTGAGTCTTCTATAGAAATGGACATTGTTAACATAAAATGTTATCTGAATCTGTAAATGACGCCGTGATGAATCGCAGATAATACAAATGTTCTTATAATATAGTGATAATTCTATCGTGAAAATGTGATTCACTCAAAAGCAAATGTTTATTATTTTTATTCATTGTTACTGAATCCTCACGCTTTGCCAAAACTTTATATATACCAAAATTATTTATATAAAAAAAAACACTGAATGATGAAATGAAACACCTAAGACAATTTCCCTGTATGTCCTGATTAAAAAATGCACTGTATACCATCTGAGTTCTTATACCCACAGATACGTGCGTCTAATAGAAGCAGCTGTCCACGAAGCGTTAACCCTTTGCGAAGGAGGTCGTCCGGGTGCCCGAACGCGGCGGGCGGCGCGAGTTCCGCCGAACTTACATGCTGCCTTGGCGGCCTGCCCAGCTGCACCGTTTGCCAGGGCGTTGCTGGCTGCCACGTTGCCAACGCACTACAAGGTTCGTTTCTCAGCAACTATTTTCTTGGGCCTCTATAAGGTGTGAGTGAGTTTGTGGGTAGGTTATTTTGAGATATTTCAAGGCGTATGTGAATAGACACTTTCTCCGCGCGCGTGTTTTAGTTTGTTCAGTAACCGTTAGGTGAGATCGTGTGCTTATCTATTTCCTTGAAAAGAAAATGATTTGCATGTTTGAATGAAGGAGAATGGATAATAAAAAAAGCAAACCAAGTTTACCATGACAAATTTTGCTTCTTGTTTTAAATTAGGTGAAGAAACCGTCAGTTCATTAATGTATTTTCGTTCTTTTCACTGGAACTAATTTTCGCGAAGAAAATATATACAAAATGCAAAAAAACTGAAGCAAAGAAAAAGAAATACAACTTTAAACTATTTTCTGTTATTTTACCGCATTTTTTTAAGTATGTGGTGCAAGTATATTCGTGCACCATAATTAAACGCAAAATAAGTAACACCACAGACGATATTTTTTAATGATGCTAGGGAGCAGTTGGCTGTATGACAGTTTTTCTTTAGTCTGTTTACATAGCACTTTGTTAGTATATGTATGATTTGTTTATACTTATATACAGCCGCTCCATAAATGACAAATTTTGTCGAATCTTTTTTTTTAAGCAATGCAAACGTTTCCGACCATGTTTGACAAAAATACATTACGTGTATGATATTTCTTTTAGATCCTGCAGCGAAAAAAGTGCACGAGCGAACAGGAAATAATGGACCTAAAGGCGTCTCTATGGGCTCTTGGTAACACAGCTGTTACCCCTCATGGACTGCAGCAAATCATGCATTTGACTAACGGATACTTGGAGGATTCAGTACCGGTGCATATAGTGCGACTTGTCAGATACAGCCCTGTATATTCTGTGAGAGCAACCGCTTTCTACGTTCTAGGACTTTTTGGCAGCACATTTGATGGCGCTAATCTGCTGGCTGATTTAGGTAAGTAATAATTTTTGAGTTAAGATTAACGTGACCATTATCTTTTCCCTCAGAACGGGACGCCTGTAAATTTATTATTGTTTTAAAAATAACACACATTTTATGATAGTTACGAATGTTTAACGATTTAAAAAAAAATAGAAAGAACTAGAATTGTTTAATGTATCAAGAATTAAAAAAAAAAGAAGTAACTTGTGTAGGCTTTATATATTTTTCACTTTCACGACATTTTTTTAAAGTTATTGTTACGTGTGTTTTTTGTTTCGTGAAAGCGGGACACTTTTAAATTATTTGAGGATAGCGGGACGTGAAGCCTAAATGCGCGACGTATGACCACATTAGTTACACTCAATTTACATTGCCGCGAAACTAAATGGGAAACAGAATAATTTTTGTAAATTGTTGAATTGAATTTAAAATTAGTGAATTGCGTAACGTAGAAACCCGATACGTACACTTTTAAACTTTCGCGTTGCATTATGCAACGCTGTTAACTACTGACATTTTAAAAAGGAAATAAAACATTACATTAGAGTTTCGGGCAGGTTGCATCACTCGTTATCACGGGCTGACTGACTTAAATTAAAATATATTAAACCATTTGAAATGTATTAAGTAAATTAAATCGCGTATATTTTTGTTTTGAAACCTGACACAAGCGAAAAACAGGTCTCGCGTCATCTGAAAAATTTTTGCGCAGTTGAGTGTCACTGGATTCCCTATTCAGCTACTGTATCGTATCTAGTTTGTACGTTACACAATTGATATGGCGTCGTCTTAGAGTGAAAACTTTGCGCGTTTTCACATAGTTCGTGTTTACTGATTTTTGTTGAAGAAAAAATTTTTAACTTTTATCTCAAATATATTATTAAAGTAACTAAAAGTATATTAAAAAAGTAGTGTCTGAAAGAGGTATAATTTACTGATTAAAATGCTAACAATAAACATTATTGCTTTTACTACATTTTACACCACATTTTTATCTTCGTCCTGAGAATTTACATAGAAATCATATACGAGATATTCACTCTAAGACGACGATAAAGTTCATAATGCAATGTACAATTTCTTTACAAAAATTCACCACCATTCCGTTCTGCAAGAATGTAAATTCAGGCTAATGGTTTTAGTTGTAGGGTAATACAGATAAAATGGATATTTCTTAATCATTTATTATTCTTCATTATCAAGGTTGGCTCTGCGTGCGACATACACGACACGATCAATTCCCAGTAATAACAGACGAAACCTACCTTACATACGACGTTAATGTCCACAATTACCCATCAAACATCACGTCTCCCGATCGCCGTTATAACACCTATGACGTCGACACGAGCGAGCATTCCGATCATACAGAACAAAGCGTGGCCGAGAGCTTGCATGATTATCCCAAACAACTAAACAAAACCGGGTTAATTTCTACGGATGACCAAAAAGACCAGGACGTGGTTGATCATAAAATCAATGTACCCGAAGGCCGTAGAGAACCGGAGAAAAGGAAATCGAACACCCTGCCTATACAAGGTTGTTCTAGTTCACATGACCGTCCGACGTTATCTGAATCAAGAACTGTAGACATATTGAGAGATTGTTCAAACTACGAGCGTCTGCCGCATATGAGGGCGGAGAACAGACTGCTGATTGGTAGAATGAACTCTTTAGAACAAGCTCACGAAGGGAGAGTCAGAAACACTAGTGAGTCTAGCACGAGTGGCGTAAGCAGCTGCGATTCTTTCCTAGGGAAATATGCTATTCCGTAAGTTTGTACAGTTATTTTGATATAATAATAATCATAATTAATTTTTTTGTATCGAAAACACGTATATTTGTTTATCAAACAATTTTTTCGGTTGATATTAGTCTGCTGTGACCGTGGGATACATATAGTATATCCTAGATATACGCGATTTAGATCTGTAAAAAAATATTTTCGTTTCCTATGTGTAACAATCGTAACAATCGCGAAAACTAAAGAACTCGATGTTCTGATATCTGATACGGTTTTTTATCAAATATCCAGATGTTTAAAAGACGAGTTTGTTTGGCGACATACTCTTTTAGCATGAGAAGGTTGTTTCGGTACTAATTATTTCTAGACTCAGTGCTCTAAGTATAATTAAGTAATTTTGTTACTTTGGAACTTAAAATACAGGAAATTCAATACATTCGAACCAGACAATTTGTGATTATGTACAATAAAATTAGATCGAAAATTTCTTTCAAAAGAGTTGTTCCGTTAGTGGTACTAAAATAGATGGAAAATTTAATCAGGCTATCGGTTAGTTTTTTGTAAAGAGCACTCAAAATCTAGAAATTCTGAATTATAAACAATTTTTTTACCTGCGTTTTCCAGAAAATCGTCAAGGATTTTTAATACTATGTAACTTAAAACGGAACGGAATTTCACGGAATTGAACGGATTGTTATGTAATTTTGTGGTGTAAGGACTGAGTTGGGTTAAGTTTATTTGTAATGCTATACTGTTTTGAAAGTTAAATTATTGTTCGGATTGTAGTGACAGAGTGAGAGAGCTAACCCTCAGTCCTATTCCGAGCTCGTCCAGCTTGTACGGCATGAAGAGCACCAGCAGTTCGCAGCGTCCGAAAATATCCGATTTGCAACGACGGACTTCTACCTCGAGTAAGAAACATAACATTTTTATTATAGTTCTCGTTGAAGGCTGTCAATGAAATAAAACCACGTCTTTTGTCTTCTGTTGTTTCAAGCTGATGACTCCAAATCAGTATTAATAGAGCTGCGAAGAGAGTTCATACTCAATGTTTCGATTTATTTCTGACGATTAACAACACACGTTGTACTGTATTTCGTAGGTTTCACAACTCCAGACGTAGCAAGTTCGCCTCCTACGCAAATGGACATGACTGGATATGCCACATTAAAATCATTGAATAGGCGGTATGTATTAAGTTTCTGTTTGTATTTGATTTCATTTCATAGCACACAGGCCTTAATTGAGGCTATCAGCGCAAAAGTGGTATTATATAACCGACATTTAATTTCTTTTTCTACAATATTTCTTTAAATGATATTAAATACATAATTATTTTATATTTGGATGTTTCATGTATAAAAAAATTAGTAATTCATAATTTTTCATACATGAATTTTGCACTGTGCCCAGTAGTGGGACTATATACAGATTAACTATTTTTATTATATAATTTATAGACCTCACGTATCAGAAAGCGCGGCGACAGGCACGAACGAAATCGACGACCTTTGTTGGTTGATTACGGGCACCGATCGACGATCGAAGCCATTCTCTTCACTGCGAGATAGAGCGAAGTCTACTAGAGAGCGCATGACTAAATTAAGGTATGTGTTTTATTTATTTAAATTCTGATAAGTGACTTATTTACACTGAAAAGTGGATCTATCGTTTCGTTTTTAGTAATAATACTGAACTATACAATCATACTAATCACTAGAGATGAAACGGACAGTGATTTGGCCGGATACCGGATATCCGGCGAGCACTTAGGCCGAATATCCGGCGAGCACTTATATATCTGACCCATTACCGTAAACATGTCGAGATCGGTTTACAGCGCGCATCGCCGTGAGTGATTGATAAGGGAATGATTGCACTTTCACATTGACGTTTGATTTGTGACTTGGTTTTTATAAAAACGATTAATTTATTCGAACAAATACACAACAGAAACATGTTAACAGTGGAAAAAAAATTGCAAATTTGGCAATATTTTAATGTCATTGCTGTTTGTTTGTTGTGTGGAATGCAAATTTCCCGAGGCGGAGAAGGAAAAAGCAGTTACGTAATTCTTTGGCTATACTAAAATTCCGAGTTGTTATAGTTATAAGTATAAGCTTAGCACTTGATACCCCCGTTACTATTTTGTTTCAATTTTATTTCATTAATTTGTTTGTTCTAACTTATCTAAGCTTTGATATTTGCCATAAATTTTTGAATAACCTCTTCGCATAGGAAATGAAACTATTTTTCCGAATTTAAATCGCGTATATTTGTTTTTTCAAACAAACCTTACTAACCTAACCTTGTCACCTTAACATTCAAAAATCTCTCACTAAATGTCACTAGCGGCGACGAATGCCGAAAAGTCAGTACAAATATCTATAACAAAAACACATAGGACAATTTGGACGACTCGGTAACCAGACCCGTGACTCCGTTGGTTAGAGCAATGTTACGGTGCAGCATGAACGTGAGCGTTCGATCTTTGTATTCATAACAAAACTAGTGGAGTTATTTCACTAAAAATCTCCATAAAACATTTATATTTTGTAAACAGTAATTCAATAATATTTTATCTATGACCTTAACTCTAACCCTTCTCGAATTTTGTATTAATTCCGCACGTGGTTGCGTTATTGACCAAAGCTACGGCGTATGGCTTCACAACATAATGAATATAATAAGCCACGTTTCATTTAGTATATGCATCGGGCGTAGTTTGGAGTTGTAGTAGAGTACTTACAGCTGGCACCTGAGACATGTTATCTGTTGTTGCATTAGAATGACGGTAAATAGTAGGTTATGTGACTGTTACATAATGAAAGGCATTGAAGTACGAGTGTGGGTTTATGAAACGTGCCGACAGGCGAGTTTTATAAAAACATCACACGAGTGTACACACACTGCTTTTTCTATACACATTATAAGCTCTCTATGGTGTGCTCAGCAACCACATACTACGACTGGCGAAATGGCGGTAAATAAAAACTTTTCTCACGCATGTTACACAACTGTAGGCTTTATTTAATTCATAGACAAACTAGAGTCGGCCCCAACTAACCATATCGTTCGATATAAAGTAACGTGAAATTTGTCAAAATTGTTTGCTATTGACATTTCATTTCGAATAAAACTTCGTCTCGACTAATATTAGAATTGAGGTCAAATAAAATTGTTTTGTTTTTCAGTTATTATGCCATAATAGCATTTTCACAGACAAGAAATGTGTTCCAACAAAACAGTTTATCTTTATGCTGGTCGTAATTTGCGGTTTTTGAACACATCATATAGGGTTTATGATATGTCTGTAGATTAATCTGTAATATATTTGTAGTTGAACTACCGTCCGTGTATGTTTTCAAATAATTTTTGTTATATGTTTCCCTGTTCTGTGTTCTCATGTAAGTGAATTACTTGTGATCCTTATTAAGAATAAATATCTTAAGCCATACATTTTACCAGCTTACTTGACTACGATTGGAAGCCTCTTTCCCTGGCCGATGGCCGACAGTCGCCTCAGCCTCCGCCCCGCGCGCCGCGTCGCATTCCCGCGCCCTCTTTGCCACACCCGCCTGCGTACATCGGTATTTGTCTGCCCAGAGACCTTATAGAATTATTCCCGAGGTAAGTGAACCAGAACACAATGAAAATTTTTATAATAACGTGTAATCTAACATGCTATACTATTGTATTATCTAAAAAATTGGGTTATTCATGTATTTTGGTATATTACTTAATATGTAAGTGAAAGGACAACAATACCACTTTGAAATTAAATCGTATACAAAATATAATATAACGCATTTTTTGTCATGTGCAATATGTTCGTGCGCAATACAAGGTCTATTAAGATCAGTATCAGAGATTGTCAGAGCTCTACCTTCGAGGGCTCGACCTACATTACGAAAACTAAGCAACTGAGCAAATTTACAAAAGCTCTAAAATTGTCCAAAATTGATTCGTGGCTGTATCGAACTAAAACTTAAAACCAAAAGCGCTTGAGCACGAGGTTTTTTAACTGAGTAATAAGAGAACTTTCATTTGGAGTACTAAAAATTACACTGTGTTTAGAATTTATTTGACGTCACCCGTTCACGCTTTCACATTTCAAACAAATTATAATGTGCTGTTAATGTTTAATGTGTCCTCAATAGAGAGAGCGATGGGAAGGAGGAAGATGAGACAACGAAGGATCAGCCACGAAGGAACCGAGTACCGTCCTTTCTCGTCGACTCTAGTAATGCCAGTACCGATAACAAATCGCGAGCGACGCCTGACAGCCAAAAGTTAGCTTATCTTAGAAGTAAGTGAAAATAAATTCAAAGAATAATCCTACAATACATTATATATCTGTTTCTATCTTGTTATTCATACTACGCATGCAATTTAATAATTAATGACGCAGTAAATTAGAGTGAGTTTCGTGAATACGGTCACTCAGAATTTATAAAAAATATTTTCCTTGTATAAATTCATTCTTTCATATAACACTAATTTAATTCAGGTGGTGACGTCCTACGTTCTGCAACAAATTTCGTGGCCAGCACAGCCGGCGCAGGACCCAGTTCAATATTGAGCAGAACGGGCACAGCTAGAGAACTCATGACAAGTCTTACGGAAGTACCTAGTGCTAGTACAGCCTTACCCACTGGTGGAACTAACACCAAACTAGAAACCAGAAGTACCAATACAGGAGCAACAGGGTTCAAAGTTGTTAATGAAGAGGAAATCAACGTAAATGACCCTATCGTAGATACAGCACCAAGTGCCAAGGACACAGATAAACCAAGTTTCAATAAAACCGAGGCTAACTTTACGAATATAGTTGATAAGACTGGCATTAAAAATGTAATCGATATTGGCGCAAGAGGTGATGTAGCCGATGGACCAAGTCACGGCAAAAATATAACCACAACCATAACTGGCTTGGGAGACACTATGGCCAATTTATGTAGCAATGATGAAAAACCAGTGAACACAAGTGACAATGTCAATGTCACCACTGAAACTAAACCAAATATTAATACTACACCAAGCGACATAGCAGCCACCTCGAGCACCACTAGTGGAGTGCGATCAAATGTTAGTACAGCGGCAAGTGACACTGGTACTAAATCGAGTACAGCCGCTAGCGATGCTGGTACTACATCGAGTAAAGGAGTAGTCGTTAAACCTACGTCTGGAGCAGTCAATACGAGTGCACCAACTAGTGAAGTGGGCAATACGAATACGTTGACGAATAAAATCGACCGATGGCGGCACTCTACTGTCGATTGTTTATTATTGATCCGGCCACCACCGAGATCTACACATGAACTGCGTGAGGCCTTTTTCGCTGGTAAGTTTGTCAATAGATAGCGCCCAGAGATGGGCACTGGGCTAAAACCCAACCAACCCGCCCGGGTTTTTATCCAAGGCGCCGTGTTTTAACTAATTTCTGCCCAAATTCGTGGGCGGAAACCATTGTATTTCGTCGCTTCATTCTCGATATAACATTTAACCAGATAGTTTCCTTAACTTGCTAGGCAACATTGCGCGGTTTTTAGAGAAAAAAAAATGCTTTGACGTTGACACCCCCTACCAGGCATCAACCGCCATTTTCTATCCTCATTCCTTTTTCGTGCGTGGCAACAAGCACACCTCCAAAACTCCGTTAAAATGTCAAAGCGAACAAACTTAGGAAAAATCGAATATTATAAAAGTAAACTGAAATACTTGGAAAATGTAGATGCCAAATGTCGTCGGCGTTATAGGATCATAATATCATCGTACGAGTCGGACATTGATCAAGGTAAGATTTTTTCTTACGCTCATAAATAATGAAAATAAAAAAATTTTAAATATTCATCTTTATCATATAGCACTACTTGCTACTTCCGCAATGATAATAAATGTTCGCTTTCTTACATCGCAAATTTTAATCGAACCTACATTTAATAAAACATCGGGTTAACTGCGAGTTATCCCCGATAACCAAATCGAATATAGGTGGATGAAAATCCGAACAGATATACTAATATATGCATTTTATATAATAAAAGTGCCTCGGGGTGAACCACTAGTTAAACACGATAATGAAATCGACTGCGAGTCGATTTTAATTTGGACAGTATTAGTACCTACGTGCTAATAAGTAACGTACGTTTTTTAAACTACGTCGTAAGAAAAGTATATTTAAAATAAAATTAAGTTGGGGTTAACCATGAGTTAACTGCGATAAGAAATCGCGATAAGGACAGCGAGTTATTTCAATAGAAATTGCACACACGTGCAATTAATAAGTGTTAACGAAACACGCCGTAGTTAAAACTCAATTACCTATCTAATGCAATTGTAAAGAAGATCGTTAATGGTTTTAGGCGACAGCCACCTGCAAAACCAATATGCAATTTCGTCAGCAATACCATTATGTAAACAAGTACCAACACCAGTCTGTAATACCCCGCATTAGTTTATCGCCAGACGACAATAAAAAATGGCATATCACAATTAAAAACTTACTTGACTTGGGATCAGTGACTAAGTGGTGTCCTAGAAAATATCAATACATTTCTAGTACTTTTTTAGCCCCAAAACGCAACGGTAGTAGTCGTGGGAAGAGGACTATCGAATTGCCTCAAAATTGATACCACCCAGGGGTTTCATGGCCAATAGACCTAAAAAGGGTGTATTCACTGACATCTATCTGCGAAGCAGATTGAATGTACCAAATATTTCAGTATTTACCTTGTGGTTCGTATGAAATTGAAACCTATGAATTTATATTTATGCTCTGGCATACGGCTTGTCCACAGCATCATAAGTGTTTACCAAAATCATGAAAGAAGTTGTAACACATTTGAGACAACAAGGATTTAAGTTCGTGGTATATTTAGATGATATTTGTTGTATATCAGCTGATTATGACCATGCATCAATAATGTTAAAGCAACCATTAACTTATTGCAATGTTTAGGCTTCATCGTTAATTATGGCAAGTCTGTGTTACAACCCTGTTAAGTTTGTAAATTTCTAAGATTCAATTTTGATTCATGAAATTTAAGTATAAGTTTACCTTTAGAAAAAAGTCCAAAAATTTACCATTTACTTTAAAAAATAATGAGGTTACCCCGATGTATCATACGGGAGTACGCTCAATTGATTGGTGTCCTCATCTCAGTTTGCACAGCCACTAAATACGGTTGGTTATATACAAAATTACCGGACATATAGAAATTTCTAAGTCTTCAAAAACATGATGGTAACTATGAAACAACAATTTATCATCCAGATATAATTCTAAGTGATTTGAGTTGATGGACAGACGACATTTACTCGATTTCATCGTATATGATATCGTATACCTCAAGTTTTAAATTAGAAATTATACAGATGCGCCGCGCACCGGTTGGGATTCCGTATGTGGCGCGAGAAGCACAGGAGGCCAACGGAAGGCTGTTGAGAAGAAGCACCATATCAATTACTAAGAATTGCAGTATTCTTATATTATATTAGTATAATCTGATTGCGTTACATTGTTGCGAGTACGCAATACTACGGCGATTAGTTGCATAAATCGCAAGGGTGGGATCCAATACCCTACTTTAACGATTTAAGTAAACAAATTTGGCAATGGTGCGAAAAGCCCAACATAATTGTGTATGCATATGTGCACATTATTTAAATACAAATGTCCTCTCGCGCCTTCCCGACCATTGTCAGACGTTTCGGACAACCCGAGATTGATCTTTTTGCATCCCGCACCAATGCCAAATCCGTTATTTTTGTCTCTCGGTTTCAGGATGCATTTGCTGTAGATGCCTTTACACATAATTGGCATTCCCTTTTTTTTCTGCGCAACCTTTCTTTTTATTATTCAAATGCATACGCAAAATTATTGATGACCAAGCAAATGGTACTCTTGGTTTTCCATATTGGCCTTCCCAGCCATGGTTCCTCCTGCTGCAAAGCCTGTTGGTTTCTGACGTGATATATTTTAACTCAAGCGAATCATTACTAAATCTTAATGCAGGCGGCCTCATCGACTGCACACTACCCTTTCTACCGTTATCAGGGCGCCCTTCGCCTTCCGCGGAGTCCCACAAGAGGCGATGACTTTGCCCTTAGCTTTTCTTTCTTAAAATACACTTACACAATATAATGTGTCCCTAAAGCTCTGGTGAGAATTTTGCAATAATAACAGTCTAAATCCCTTTAACATATCAATGACATAAATAATAGAATTCTTAACGTAGGAATTATAAGTTCGTATGGAACCTTGAACAGCCATCGCTCTGCTTTATCTCTTTTAAAGCCTGAAACAGGCTCAGACGGTCGCATAAAAAGGTTGAAATCCAGTGCACCAAAGTATAGTAATAGTTGGAATGCCCAAGCCGTTCTCGTATTAGTTTCAATGTGGTTTCCCAACACAAAACTTCCTCTTGAAAAACTTACGAAAAAACATGTCATTTTACTTGCACTTTGTACTACTGCACACCGCGTACAAACTGGCATTGATTAAAATGAAAAACATACAAATATCAGATATTCCGATTAAAATTGCAATACCTGATTAAATCAAAAAGTTTGTGCCTGGTCGCGTACAGGCCACATTAAATTTTCCATATTTTAGAGAGGATCCAAGTATTTGCCTTGTCGCAGTTTTCAAACATTATATTTTTTTTTGTAACACAAAATAAGACAACTGGATGTCAGGGAACGCTCTTGCTGACACACAGAACTCCCCACAAAGTAGTCACGAGTCAGACCGTGAGCCGATGTGTACGGCAGATGTTGGATAGGGCGCGGCGGGTGTGGACACAGCAATTTTCGGCGCGCATAGCACGCGGTACGCCTCCACTCCAGAGGTGCCGATAGAGCTCATACGCAAGGCTGCGAGTTGGGCTCCGACATCTCACATCCTTTACTAGATTTTATAATAGACTAATGCTTACTGAAGGCGAACACACGTTCGCAAGAACCATTTGCTTACAACGTAATAAAACGGCAAATTATACTATTCTAAATTAATAATAATAATCTTTATTTATAAAATTATTATATGGTTGTACGTTTTAAAAATTGCTTTGATCGTGATCTCAGGAGAAAAATCGTTATATGTTTAATGTTAAATGTGTGTAAACGTTGTATGTTGTGTGTGTATATATATATATATTTAAGAAAAATATAATATAGTTATCGATTAAGCCTCTGGTTTTTAATTTACATAAAATGAACTAGAAGCAAAACTGAATACTCTAAAACCTGGTTAAATATTATATCGAGAATGAAGCAACGAAATATAATAGATGATCAAACGAACTTCTTGAAGTGAAGTTCGATCACTATTATGTGAGTCATTACATTCAAAGATATAATCAACACCCTCTGTCCCTTGACATCGTCATATCAGAAGTAAAGATTCTGAAACTCCCAAATAAGTTTTGTTTCCCACTCTAAAAGGAATGAGGATAGAAAATGGCGGTTGATATCTGATAGGGAGTGTCAACGTCAAAACATTTTTTTTTCTCTAAAAACCATGCACTGTTGCCTAGTAAGTTAAAAAAAACTACCTGGTTAAATATTATATCTTCGAATGAAGCGACTAACATAATAGTGATCGAACTTCACTTCAAGAAGTTCGTTTGATCATCTATTATACGCGCAAAATGATGCGGACTTTGGTATAATTCCGTACTTATTAGAAATTTCCGTGTTAAAATTCTTTTTTAAACGAAAAAGGCAACTCCACACAAAACCCACCTTGCAATCATATGGACTCTCACTTACGACTAGGGATGCACTTTACGATTCTATTTTAATGAAAATCGATTGAAGTATATACGATGTAACGATTTTATATTTAAATCGATTCATATCAATGCGATTTTCAAGCGAATCGATTCAATAGAAAGACAAAATATGTAAGGAAGTAATAAACTTCTTAGTGTGCCGCTTCTCTACGAAGGTTGGCGACCATCATGGCTATTCTCATTTTTGAAGCGGCCGCACGAAACGTGTGCTAATGTGGTACGAGTCTCTCAGATTCTTCAACCACGAGGTTTTTCTTCTGCCACGACTACGCTTTCCTTGTATTATATGTTGAAGAATCCGGTATCTATTGCCCCTCATTACCTGGCCATTAAATAAACATTTATTTAAGCAATAAACATTTTGTAATAATATAACATTTGAACTAAACTCGATTAATTATAAACGAATTATAACAAACTAGTGGAGTAATTTCACAAAAAAAAAATTGAATATCAATTCAATAAAAATTTAATTAAACTCGATTAACAAATATTTAGTTGTAATTAGTTTTTACACCGGGTGTTTTTACGCCGGGTTAAAACCCGGACGCTTGTCCATCTCTGATCGCGCCTTCAGAGTTATATACGCTAAGCTTTCTCCTCATTAGGAACTTTATTGATGTAGTTTGTTATGTGTTGATGTGTTAAAAGTTAGTATAACTTCGGAAAGTTTCTTTTTCATCGATTAAAATTTTGTTTTCACATTTGACTTTCGGTTTAATATCGGGCTGGTCTACATTCCTAATTAGAAAGACGTGGCTACTATACAAGTAACTTTATTTATTCAATTCCTTTCATCGAGTGCAAACACTGTAATATTGCAGGGATGGATGCGTCTGTTGAGGCTCGTGGTGCAAGCAGCCCTATTCCTGAGCGGTCTCCACAAGCGGAAGTATTACATCACGTTCATTTTATGGCGAATCCCATACACTTACGACAGGTGAATTTACTTGTATTATATTCTGTTTTGTTTTTTATATAAAGAGATCATTTACTAGGTTAGGTTTTAACCAGATTCACACCTCTATATACTAGACACTTATGTTAACCGACTTAAAAAAAATAAGGAGGTTCTCAATTCGACGTGTGTGTATGTTATGCGATTACCTAGACATTTGTGAACCGGTTTCGGTGATTCTTTTGTTGCTGGAAAGGGGGTACCTCAGTAGCGGTCCCATTCAAATTTGAAGAAAATATTTCACCTCTAAGGCTGGCAAATTAGGGAATGAATCCGGTTTATTGGATTTCTCCCATTTTCCGTTAACCGATTTCAATAAAACTTGACTAATAGATTTAATTCCACACACTTTTGAGGTCGTTTTTTTTAAATACAAAATTATAATTATTGAAAATCAACAATTTTTATGACATTGACATTTCTGTTGAAAGTATAGAAATTTCAGAATATCCGCCATGAAGTTATGATAGCTGTGCAAATTTAACTAGGCAATTTGTAATTGTAGTTACTTAAACTTTTGCAGACTCGTTCATCACTTCTCGCCCTCAAACAACGATATCCGGAAGTGTTTCGGAGTCCATGCGTGTATTCTGACGTGTGCGCTCTCCTCTCCCGTGACACGTACATGTTATGTGCCCGCCGTTTCTTGCAAGAACTCTTCCTGGACACAAGTTTTGAATGTTTTGCTGCGGAACCTGCAAACGTTATCGCTCGGCGTGTTCCCCTCCCCTCTCCGACTGCAAGCACGAGTAAATAGTATTCAGCTGTGAAATGGCTATTTCATATGGTAACACCGGCAGTTTTTATTTCTTTTGCATTAAGAACACAGCAGGGAATTTTAACAGACGGCTTTAAATTCGAAATTAGAAATGACAATTTACTTTGGAATTTAAAATCAAAGTGTTTGCTGAATTTGAATTTCCTATTTTATTCTAACTTGAATGAACTTTAGAATTTAACATAGTTAATAATATACATGGATTGCACGTACTATCGTCGGGGTAGGCATTTTTTATTGTTCTTTGTATTGTACATTATTATTATTTTTGGTTAACCTCCGGCGTAAAAAAGTTGTTTCTAATTTGATACGGCAAGTGAAAATGCTTAGTATGTTTTCACATTTAGATGTGTCCATAGAACGGCCAGCTATCAGCCCTTTTGTAAACTCGTGGTTAGGTACTCAAAATGTCAAATTTGAATTTTGTACTTGTCCTACAATATATAATTAATTTTAATAGAAAATGTCAATATTCAAGTAAATTATACAAATTACCATATACAAAATTGCTACGGTCGAACACTTAATTTTTAGATAGCTCGATGATGCTAAATAAAAAAAATAATCATAAATGAATTCCTCCGATAAAGGCGTCAACTTATGATTGTTACACTATAATTATGTCGGTTTAAAAAGAAATATCGTTAAAGGGGTCTGCAGACCGAACCCGCCGATCCGGGGGGGGGGGGGGGGGGGGGGGCGGGGGCCTTGTTTCTAGAATCATGTCATAGGATTAGATTATAAATAAGGCGACACCAAGTCGGGCTGGTTGCCGGGTCGGCGGGTTGGGTCAGTAGAACCCTTATGCCTTGCAATCCATCAATATTACTTGTAACCAACTTCCTGCATCTGAATAGTTATGAGTCATCAAAGAAAATGATGGGACGAACACGTATCAAATTATACTTTTAAAGCGGACATTGTTTTGAGTGTTTCAGTTCCTTTAGGGCGTCATTACACTTATCGACTTGAGCCGATTAGAAAAAGTTTTATGTCCATTTGGTTTGGGTCTTCTTCGCCCTTATTGCATGAACAATCTTGTGTGTTGAACAATGTTCATTGAACATAAAGCAACAAAGCAATTGCATAAAAATTTCAGTAGCACTAGAGCTCCTTGTGAAAGAGTTCGTCCAGGGAAGTACTGCCACCTTACTTATTTCTGCCGCCAAGCAGTAATGTCTTTATTTTGTTCCGGTTTTGAAGGGTAAGGGTGCTGGTGAAATTACAGGCACTTGGGACTTATCAACTTATGTCTCAGGGTGATAGGCGCAGTGGCAGTGTCCCTCAGATCTTTGCTATTTAGAGATTTGAGTAGCACAGCAACTGTTATGAACAGGCGTGGAGTTTACCATCAGGCGCACGACTTGTTCGTCCCGTCATTTGACATTATAAAAAAAATTGCTTTTTCCGACCAACTCAAGTCAGTTCGTTTTGCTATCAATCAGTGTGGTGAGTCCCTTACTTCCAGTGACGTTTATAAGCCGTGCATAATAATCGACAGGAACACCGTGAAAAAAATTTTTTTTATCTTTATTACTCCACAAATAAATAAAAGTTGCTCGAATATACTATCACTTGAAACTGACGGCTGTCGTAATCATAATAGATTTGAAAATGAATAGATGTAGGGCTTTCAGTTGAGAAAGTCGATTCTGTGCGGTCTTTAAACTCCCGAAAAAAAAAGATTTTTTGAGACTTTTTCAAAATTAGATTTCCATGTTTAAAGGCGTATTTAGATTAACTCAAATTATAAAGTAAAAAAATATTTATGAGTTTTTCACTTTTATAGTGGACCCGTAAAAAAAGTAAGGTTTAACGTAGTTTCAGATAGAGTAGACCTAATTTTATTACTACCGATTTTCAATCTCTAATTGTAACCAGAATTACAAAAAAAAAATGTTGGTTTAGTAGATTTTTTTAAAATATTGATTAATTAAGTGATTTAAATGGTATAAATCTGGATATTTTGAAATGCCAAAAAATTTTCGAGACCGATATTTCCGGAATGAAAGCCCTAATGCGATTGTCTGAAAGATCTAATATTTTATTGTCAGCTTTTATGAATAAAAAATGTCTTCTTCAACAATCTACCACATGTACACTGTCGCTGAAATTTGACAATGTTACTTCCTATTGTAAACTTATTGCCAATATTTTGTATCATTTTGTATTATAATAATAATGTAAAAATTAGGACATTGAAATATATTATTGCAAGATACATTGCATGATTTAACCTAAGCGTACTGCGGTGCGGTGAAAAACATGTCCGGCAATAATTTTCATGTTATGCGATTTTTCTTTTATTAATTAAGAACAAATTTTTGGAAAATACGCAGCTGAATTACTCACTCGTATTCCTGTTACGTCGTGACAAGACAGAGAAGCTTACAACGTCTATTACAATGTATCCTATCTTGTTACGAACGTACAGTGTTTTGCTAAATTTATCGCAAATTTTAGGCCCATTGTCCTAACAAAGCGTAGTACCAAACCATTGAAATTCGTTATACACTAAGCGACGAGGCGATGTCACAATAATTAAACACAACTGTATTACGAAACGATTTTTCTCCGCGCCGTTCGTTAGATAAAACAGCCTTATCCACGTTTTACTGACTTTGCGGCAAGATTGTGCGAGCTAAGCCCATAAAACTTGATAATTTATATTTGTAGATAGTTGTTTAAGTCTCCTATTAATTATTATTTATGTAAAAGAATCAGTTCCATTTGAGTATTTAAAATAACAATAATTTGTTTTGTGAATATTATAACATGTTCCTGGCTGACGCGTTCATTCGCTTTGTTTAAGCGAATTAGATGAATGACCTGCATTTATACATTTCTGTACTACCTCGAGACAAAATACGGCTCGCCTGTAGTTATTATCAAAATACGTTTATTATGTAAATTGAAAGACAATAGTAAGTGTATGTATGCAATATATCCCAGAATACTATATGGGTAGTATTCCGGTAGCTCCCCATATTTAGATAACTGACTGTAGTGGGGGAACTTACCTCAACTAGTTGAGGTAAGTTACTCAACATCATAGTATTAGTCAATAGGTTGTGGGTAATATTCCAGCAGTTCCCCATGTTTATAGAAACGACTGTTGTTGGGGTACTTACCTCAATAACGATTGGGTTAAGTGCCCTAACTGTTGTAGTGGTAAGTGCCCCTCAACATACTGGTATACAATTGACTAATACTATTGACAGTCTTTCGAAATTCATTGTTTTGATTGATTGTCGAAAAATGTCAAGAATATCGAAAGGCGGAGACAAACCAGTCCTGGATAGATATTATTAATAGAGAAATGTAAGATGGCCAATGCATCCTGCCATCTGTCTAAAAAGTGTATAATTCTGTAATAGAATTTGTGGGAGATTATTTAGCTATGTGAAACCCCATTAACAGAGATCGTATAGGCTGTGTGTATTTACCTAAACTTCTAGTAGTGTCATGGAGTAGAATACCTCCCTCTGAAAGCCTGGAATAATAAATAAATAATAAATAACGCACACACTCAACATAGCCCCGCACTAGGGAAACCCTGTGTCGCGGGTGCCATGGACACACACATAGACAACCACAAATTACACCCAAACTCACGAGAGAAGTAAATGTAAGCTATACAAACATTTCTCCCGGCCCGGGAATCGAACCTGGGACCCCTGGGTGGCAGTCCGGCATAGTAACCGTTCGGCCACAGAGGCAGTTAAAAAAATGATTAAAAATATAATCAAAATAGCGATAAGAAGATCGACTCCATCACGCAGGCAGCGCAGCATTATTGATGTCTCGAATGTATCCGTGTCCCGCTCTCCTTTTCCCACATTGACAGCTAACGCAAAAAGTTGGGAGTTGAGTCCAAAACCTTAGTTCCTACTTAATTATAGTTACATTTTCAACGACACTTTTTTTTAAAAGCACCTTAGCAAAGTATTAGTACACTTTCAAAATATAGAAATGAATACATTCCGGGATTCCGAGAGAGGTATTATTCACTTTATGGATGTTTAGTTCTTCTCTGTTCTAGTTATATAAAGCTTCGAAAATACAGAACATCTGAAATATACTGTTACCGATGGAAACATCGGTAACAGTATATTTCAGATGCCTGTTGAAAAACAGGCATAAATTTAACATTATTGACTATTTCAATTTACAGCAATATACGACTTAATTTTGGTTTTAAGCTGTTGTATAAATTGTCTGCCCCATTAGATATCATCCATTTATCATATGACAATAGCAAGTTTAAACAGACTGATTGTTCCGCCACTCTTGTTCTGGCTTCAATAGTAATTTTTAGTGATGTATCCCACCTGAAGCAACGATACTAGATATTTCCTAAAAAAAGACTTGTAATGACATACAAAGTAAAATATCACTTAATCGTGTTCAACGTGTTACTTGTAATTGCATTTGATTTCGTTGTTTCTATTTGTTTTTTTTAATATAAACTCAAACAGATAGTAATTTTGTTATTCTATTGATATTATAAGTATTATTCACTGTAAGAGCAAGCCGAATGTCACATTAATTTCTTGTTATTTCTTTGTTAACGTTCAAGGGTAGTATGTAAGTAAAAAATCCTCGTTTGATTTATATCTTTTTTTATATGAGAATTTGTGAACGTACTAGCAGTATTGAAGACGGTTAGCACGCCCCATATCCTAAGTTCATGTTATACAAGCTACAGCTATCTGCATTTAAGTACCTCAGCATTAATTAGTGATTGTAAACTTTTACCTAATCGAAAACTGTCTCTACTTGCTAGTCCATTGTATCCGACTCGCATATTATAAAGAACTTTTTTCAATACTAAATTGTATGTCTTCGTTAGGTGTGGTGTGAGTTTTTCCTTTCGTACAGTGATGACAACAGCCCTAAAATATATAAAATTACCCTTAAATATTAATTAGAAAATTGGCATGTTATTTACTATACTTTTTTTATAATTAGATATTATAATGCATCACACATTTTTTAACGAATAGCCGAATACTAAAGAGCAAAATGAAGTATAGTGCCATTGTGCTGGTTCCTTGAAAATTATATAATAACTAAGTGTTGCAATATTATTACTGATTATCGATAATAATTATGTCACATTCAGTGTAATAAAATTATTATTTTATACTGTAAAATCTTTCTTTTATTTAATACATTAGAGCTACGCCAGACAGGATCTCTCGATTAGAACGAATAAACCGTTCCGTATGATATGCAGTCAAACGAGGCGCGAAGAGATATAGGAAGGTAGGGT
>NW_020654748.1:6652810-6700655 GCF_003589595.1 Hyposmocoma kahamanoa
GTAAAATTTTCTCCCATATCTTTTATTCTAAATACATTAATATTCTTTAATTCAACTCAAATACTCATTTAAACTATTACAAGCTATTTTTTATTTTTAAACATAAATAATAAGTAATGCAAATGTCCAGCATTGCACACTTTTAACTCGGTATTAATAAATTTATCTAAGTAGGTATTATCCAACCTTAGCGATAGTTCTTCGTACTGATCAAACATATACACGACACTGAAACCACTTTGGCCAAAATAATTTGATAATTATTATTTTTAATTAAGTAATTCTAAATATGACTATGGGATTAACATGTCTGTTGCTCACACCTCTTTTCCATACACTGTGAAATTCTAATACATCATCATTAAAGTAACATAACAAGATTCAGTCGGTCATGACTACCACGAGTAAAACATCATTGCATTTGTCATTATTAAAAAAAATCACGTTTTAAATATATTTTAATCCGCTAAGACTTGAACACTTTAAAACTTCATGCAAACTCAGATCGTGAACACATTATGTGAACCGGGTCTTTACTATGACCATGCGTTTACAGCGACAGTCGTTGCTAACGATCGCGTATACGAATTGCCATTTCTTGTGACCGCTAGGGGCACAGTCAAATTTCCCATACGAAATTGTTAAATTGGCAGCTGTCATTGTAAACTCATGAAGCAGTGATTTTTAATTGTGTTTGGAATTTTCACAGCGTATGGCTTTTCCAAATTCTCAATCACTTACTTTGGACAATACCAAGCTGCTCTAATAAAATCAATAACCTATTCTGACGTTGATACACTGTTAATCTTCAAAATGTTATTATTTGTATTATAAAGGTACTCCTATTTACTGAAACGAGATTGAACAACGAGCACATTATAAATCTAGTTACACAATTTTGGTTGGGCTATTATTATTTATAAGGTCTAACAAGAAATTGTTGAGAGTCACTAAGGCGAACATCTGTATAACAGAGGCACCACATTAAAATAAAATTTTAACAAAATTCTTGAACAGTTTGATAGAAGACCTATTTTTGGTGCTTTTTTAATATTTTATTTGAATGTGATGCTTATTTCTTACTACTCTTTCTTATAGCGTATTTATTAGAAACTCGTTTGACCTGTTACAAAAGGGTTTGAACACCAATAAGCTCCTTACAAAATGTATATCTTTCGGAGTCTTACGTCAATATAGGTACCTACTATATGTTATATATTTACATGAAGGTGTATAGCTATTGATATTTATTTGGCTATATGGTGTTCAGTTTTGTGATGCGTGTAAGGATATTATGGTATTCTACATTCTTGTTTTATTATGTCGTACAGATTGTGAAATCCCAACACACATCGCAACCCCTTTTACAAACTGTACAGAAAAATCTAGACTTGCAGAGTTCACATACAGATTACAATTTGTTCAAGGTGAACTACGAAAGATTGGTACGTTCAAATACGTTATAGGTGTACACAGATCTACTGTTGTACGCACAATTTAACATTTAACACAATTTTAGTTACAAATACATACATTATTATAAAACAAAAATTCTAAGCGTAATGTTCCTATTAACACACAATTTTTTTTAATCGTATTTTAAGCGTTTTCAATTTTTCATGTCAATCGTGAAGACGTCATGGCGATATTGAGTTTTTTTCAAACAGGGCGTAGGAAAGTAAAAGTGAACGACCCCATTATGCATTGAACTCGCGTCATCGACAATATAGATTATTAAACAATCTAATCATTAAATTACATCTTTATGTGGAGATACTGCACCTAAACACAGCTTAAATTAAACTTACGAGGAGTTTTGTTCTTTTAAGAGCCGTGGCTACTATTAATAATGATTTTTCATCGCCGATTAGACTACCCGCAACACCAGTTTAGAAAATAGTAATCCTTTTGACAATCAGGCGGCGCTTAAGGCACTGAAATCTGAAGAGCCATAAATAATATATAGTAACAATTCTGTCATTAGGTTCGGTACTTGGACACTGGCGTTGCGGGAAACAAAGCTGCAGGTGACATGGCAAGAGGGGCGGCGAGGGTCTTGATTATGGGCCCTGACCCCACACTCGGGATCCCTCGTAGCGAAACTAAAGCCATGTTGCGGGTAACGAGCATGTCAAGGTGCTCAATGCGGGTTTCTCGCGAAGGTTTTCTTCGGCGGTGATGTTTGAATTTCGTCATAAGAAGCCTAATTAACAGAATAAATAAACGTCTAAGTGGAAGGTGTCTAACAGATACCTGCAGACTGATGACTCCGTAGTCGAAACTCGAGCCTAAGAACATTATACGGATCATTACGAACATTGATTGGCCTACAGGACGAATTATAATTTATGGGGATAGCAGCCACAATAGATCCGTCTGGATCGAAGTGACTCACGGGCCAGTGCCTAGGGTCCTACCTTCCCTATCAAATAATATTAATCGCCGATTCAATTCTTACCTACAAACATAATATACATTGGACCTTCATTCTCTACGCAGATGAATGACAGATGACTTAGAATACTGCGGTAATTGTTAACAAAGGTCGGAGATACTAAAGAATTGGAGTTCGATGAACTGAATCGTTTATTTTTTAGGATAAACAAAATATCTTTTGAGTACATGAAAGTATAGAGACCAGCTCGTAAGTAATAAAATCGTAACATTAATATGATGGATGCAGTGAAATGCAAATGAAGGATGCGTCTGTTCGTGATGTTACAAAGTACCTAATTAATGTCTGTTCTGTGACATTTGCTGATATGAATAACTGGAGGAATAAAATTGAAATCAGATCTACATTTTGTAATCTTAAGAATATCCTATTGGGTTACAAATGTGATGAAATGAACAGTAAACACACAACAATAAGCAAAAACCATCCACCAAGTTGTGCGCTGAGGGAGCCCAGTGACAAACTACTTAGTATTGCAAGACCCGGCCATGTGCCGCTATAGTTCGAACCTTACTAATACTTCTGCAGATATTTCGTCTTTGAACGAGAGAAAACTTAGTCGCAAACCACTCATTTGTTAGTACCTACTAAATATTTAATTAAAACTTCAATCAGTTAGTTGCGTTCACAAAAAAATACTTAGATTCATGACTAATTTTTTGGGTAAGAGAACTAGTTGTAAGTAATACGTAATTTACAAAAATAATACATTATTCTAAAGAAAAAAGTAAAGAGATCGCCAGCGATCCTTTATAAGAAATGAGGTGCTATTCGGTTTCCAAATCAAGTAAAGCTATCTAACAGGATGATTGGTTACGTGTCTCCACAGTAAGAGGCTGGCCGAATATTAAATATTCAGAAAAAAGACACAACAACAACTCCGAAAGGCAATTTTTTAAAATTTACCTTAAAATAGATTTTATATATAGGATACCTATTATGTTAATATATTTTGGTGAATAACATCATTATCGCAAACCCGTATTAAATATGAGAAACGTGGATGATATGACAATATAAATTACCCTTTCATACCAATTAATAAGCGTTTTCAATGTCCTTACTTAGTCGACCCGGTATAGCGGTGCCGACGACTAAACTACTTACACGACTTTAAGAACCGAAGACTAACTACTTACAGGGATATCGAAATCATCTGTGAACTTAACCTTTGAATTCTTCATATCTTTGGTTAGACAAACGAAACAATAGTAAAAACACTAGACAATCGAATGTTACACAGTCATTGGAGGGACATAATTATTTAGTCGTTAGGTAACTCTAAACAACATTGCATAATAATCACATATAAATAATCAAAATCGAAATGTTACGATACACCCGCGGTACGCTCCATTTCGACGTAAGCGTCAACAAGTGTTATTATTATTATTATCCAACAAGAGGTTCGAGCCACTTTGGCCGGCGAGCGGGTCGGCGAGGTGCGGGCGCAACGCCGGCACTACCGCGCCTGGCACCTGGCGCCCACCGCCCACCGACGATGCCTACGACGGCGCGGGGCTTTTCGCCCTTAATCCGTTACCGTCCGCTCTTAGCTCTCGCTCTACTGCCAGAGCTTCCACCACACTTGCATCTTCTCTGAGAGTTTCTTGCAAATTCCCAGTAGTTTCCGTCACATCCCACCATCACCCTCCCCTTCGCAATCTTCTGAACCTTCCCCCTCTTCTAGTGTTACCTAGGACAAAAAATACCTTGTTATTAATTAAGTTCGGATATCTAGTTACCATACTAAATGCACCTACTCATTCATCATCAATCCATTTATACGTCCCACTGCTGGGCAGAGGTCTCCTCTCAGACGAGGGTTTAGGCCATGTCCGCCACGCTGGCCCAACGCGGGTTGGACTTCACACGTTTTCCGAGGGTTGTGAATCTTCTTCGACGTGCAAGTTTCATCACGATGTTTTCCTTCGCTGATAAGCTCATGGTAAATTTCAAATTAAATTTGTGTGAGCCCGGAATTGAACTCACGGCTTCTGCTTGAATGGCCGTAGGTCAACAAACAATTACGCTACCACGGCTAGTACTCTATTATGCTACCTACTCGTTCATAAATGCAAATAACTTATTTTTATACTTACTTGGAAGCGTATTTGTTCGGGGCGGTCATCATCTGTTCCTGCGTGTGAAGCCTGTACAGAAGCCGGCGGTGGAGACGGTGGTATCATGCTCTGGTAATAGTCGCGGTTTTCTTCTAAAGTGTCCAATATATCTTGAGCATCCGGGTGGACTAGATCCGCCCATGTCTCCCACAGCGGATGTACGATATAGTCTATGAACCCGACCTGTGTTTTCTCTATCGTAGCATTGTGCCTGTCGCACATTGGACTTAGGTCCATTCCTTGCTCCCTTTCGCGATCTCCTTGCTGGAAGAACTCTTCCATTAGTAATCCTACCCATCGTTTATACAAAGGCAGTGGCTTAGTGGGATTGCTGAGATCGGCGCAATGTACGAGATTCTCCAAAACCTGTATTCTGTCTGTGTAATTATCCAATAACAGGACTCCACTGCCTGCCACTTTCTTGGTTTCTACCATAGTCTTCAGGTCTGCGAGCAGAGTCATGTGTTTAGACATGTCTGTTGAGAGCACCATATCTATGACCATTTTCCTCAGAGTCTGTCTCTGTTTCTTGTGTAGATTCACGAAAATGTCACATCCTTCGTTTTGAAGTAGTTTGAAAGCTACTGCAAGATGATGGTTCTCAAGTACAGACTCGTCATTGTACATGAGTGCTAGTTCTGAGCTAGAGTTGACCAGATATTGATTTGTAAGGCCAGGATGATCAACATCGTGAACACATGCTGCAAATAGAGCAGCACACACCTCGATTGGCGTGAATACTGCGTCAAGAGCTGGAGTATTGAGAAGCACGTGTGTAGACTGCGTGACATCGGCTGCGTGGAGAGAGTTGTGGAACGGGTTGTCACGACAATAGTGTTCCTCCAGTGTCACGGCGAAGGCAATGAATGTGCGTGCCGGAATTTGTAGTGTGTTTAATAGCTCCCTCGACGTGAAGATGGCATACGCGACAGCCGTTAGAGGCCGCCCACAGGAAAGATCGCCAATCCGGAAGATATCGACACCCCAGCGGTCGAGTTCGCCGAGCAGTTTGCCTAATTCTTCTTCGTGGGGTGTTTCCACTCCGTGTCTGGGTACACGCTCTCCCGTAAAGCTGTTTGTGTGTGTCAGAGTCCTTTTTATGCCCGATATCTGTAACCAATTCGAAAGTTGAATTAGTTTATTTGAAGCGGTAAACGGCGACTTGCAGATATTTGCAATATATTTTTATGTAAATGTAACTCAAAACTCAACGTCAACAATGACTTTAGACTTACTTGTGACATAGTACTTCCAGGTCCGCCAATGCGCGGTTTTTCCTTTTTCTTAGCTCGTTCAACATTTTCATCAATTTGCAGGGATGGTAAATCAAGCTCCTGTTGTTTGTCTGTAATGCAGAAGAACGTTTGTTCAAGTAACTGGGCCACTTTGTCAATAAAGTTTTGTAATAAGTTCGAAACTAAGCAAATAAATTTAGATTACTTAATTTTATATATTGGTTTTCAAAAAATGGTGCCGTTGTACATTGATGCCGTATGAAAGTAGGTGAACGTGTGAAGTGGTTATTAAAACGATTGATTGATATTATTCTGGGTCAACCTATCTGTGTTGAAATTATGACAGATTAGTGTTCAATCAATATATTAAATAATATTATATAATTTAGAGACGTCTTTATATCTATTTATGTAAAATAGTTGTTACAACATTGTGAATCGTAATCTTGTTGGCCCACTAAGTACTTGTGACAAGTACAAAGACAGGTGATAAAACAAGTAACTTATTATGCGTATGTATTGATAAACCTTGTTTGAATTTATTTTTGTTTACTTGCACTCACACGGTTAATAAGCCTTAAACAAATTATTTAAATATCAACCCACAAGGGGCACTAGGCGCAAGTGAATTGTATGATGGAATAATCCTTGATAAATAACTGTTACAAAGGATTATACCAAGTTTGTTATCACGTTAATGTAGTACGACGTATCCATTTTCTATCTAATCACCCATGATAAGTGAGCAGAGAGCACGATTAGAATAAAAACAAATCGTCATATACACATAAAGATCTATTCTCATAGAATTCAGATACATGGCGTTAGAAATGAAGATTGTTTGTACTGTCAGTCGAAATACGAAACTGGTTTTATTTACGTCTAACTTGTTTTTAACAAATATAACAGAAAGATAAGTTTGTTGGCAAGACATGTCTGTCAAAGTCTCTAGGTTACTGCTCTTTTTACGTAAGCATTCGTTTAAATACGAATGTCCTAATTCGAGTGCACTGTAGGGTTGCAAATCTAGAATAGTAGAGCAAATGCCTTAGTTGGCCTGCCCTGAATAGAATGTACTCTACTATCTTCACATTATTATCGAGTTCCAGAGATCTGTTTTATTTATTCGAGCGGAATGTTTCGAAATTACCGCATATTAGTGTAATACTGACACCGTTACTTGTGTTCCAATTGCAAAATACCAAAAATAATCGCCTGCAGTGGTATTAAAAATACATGATACGCAGAAGGAATTTACCGAAATAAAATTTAAGCCGCATGCCGAGCGAGTTGTGGGCCAAGATAAATGGGAGTCCGATCGACCGTCTCCAGCTAATTGGAATGGACCTGTCGTCCAATCTCATCTTCGGCAGATATATTGAATCCATGGCCAAAATAGCAGCCAGGGAGCTTGGCAGCCTTTCCAAAGTGAGGCATTACTTTACATCGGGAACGTGCTTCAGCTATACCAAGCACGAGTCCGGTCGTGTATGGAGTACTGCTGCCACTTATGCACATGGCTCTACTAAATACCAACTAGCTACTTTGGACTCAATCGATAAACGTGCCCAGAGGTTTAGAAGTGACTCGGAATTAGTAGACGCGAAGCTACAGAGCCTTGAACACCGCCGTAAAGTTGCCAGCATATCAGTATTCTACAGGATATATCGCGGAGAGTGTGCGATGAAATTGCATAATTTGATTCCGCCTTCCCCTTTCCATCATCGGAGGACTATTTTATAGGCGCAGACTGGGGTTCCACCCCTATGTTGTGGGTATTCCAAGGATTCACACGAAGCGTTTCGCTTCCACATTTATATGGCGAACGGCCATAGAGTGGAATTCCCTACCTGCAGACTTGTTCCCTGAACGTTATAACTTGGACCTTTTCAAGGCCTTTGCCCAACATTGAGACATAAACAGGCTTATTAAAAATATTTCGATGTCAATTGTTGTCATAATAAATTGGCATTAAAATTATTTGGTTTGTCTTGTTGGGTGCGAGCGAAAACAAACTAATTACGGTCCCAGTACCATGGGTATTCGCTATAGTCACATCAATGCTTCGCCTACTGTCTCAATGACAAACTCGTTGACCCGTTGAAATATTGTACCCTGCATATTTTACGATACCCAATAAACTCTACTTGAATATTCATAAAGAATAACATTGGCTTCTGGACCGTTTTATCAATGTTATTGTACGCGTGCAAAGGTTCATCTTAAACAATTTTATACTGGTTTTGTATAGATAAAAATGTTTCCTTTTATAAAGATAGCAATGTGATATATATTGTGATTTACATATTTTGGTCGTATCTCTACGGGAAATAAAGATTATTGTGACTAAAAACGTTTCGTAGTAGTAGTAGTCTTTTAATGGTAAAAGTAAAGCCCTACTTAGACCAAAATTGGACAAGAATAACATAGATATGGACTTGGTGGGGTCGCGTGCGTAGGCAAACAATTCTCGTGAGGGCGGCCGGGGGTTGGATTTCAAGCAACGGGCGCATATACGTCACGTTCGTCAAGACTTTTTCATGAACTAATTTATATGACGCACAGAAACGCCATCATTTCGACGTGACTCACGAAAAACTTACGTAAAGTATCATGTTAATTGAAAGAAAGCGCTTTATTTTCACTTCTCGGAGACTACGTCGTTGATGAGTCTCGATTTGCAATAACAAAGTTGTTTACAGTTTCTTATATTCATTCCTTTATGACATGTGATCTGAACGTACCTATAGAGTACGCAGAATGTAAAGGTTGACATCTAATTAATGTTATTGTTTGTTGTTGTTACTTTAATCCAAATTTAAACATAAGTAAAGACAGGCTACATGATGGTAAGTAGTCAATATTGGCCCAGGTCATCAGAAAAGCTACGATGCGTAAGCTTCATTCTCGCATCTTTTGAAGGCCCTCAAATTTTAGCAGTTACATGACGCCGTATCTACATACCGCAGTAGAACGTTATGTGTCTATATTCTGTCTAAAAGTCTAAAGTCTGCCTCCACATTGAGCGCGGTGATAATGGAATAGTTTGCAAGATCTAACTAGTCTTTCAAATAGTTCTATAGTAGTGTGATCCAACTTACACACGCGAGTATTAAAATTATGTTTATAAACCCAAAAGTTACTGTGACACTATGCAGAGTTCTTAGTAAAAGGTAAACGTACTAATACATTGTCAATATTCATCGTAATACAAGTTAACTTAATTTTGTACTTTATACACTTGAATATAGATAATGTAATTATCCTATTACATCAATGTTAAGTTAATACAAAGAATCTAGTTCAATGGAATTAAGGTTACTTCAACTTACCTAAAAATGTAGAGCAGATGTACTCCGAGATCTGGTTGCCGGATTTGCTGGACTCCGAGAAGTGGCTCAGCTCTTTGTTCAGCATCCGTTTGAACTGCAAATGCAATACTTCCACTGAATTTGCCATTTTAGCTGCGTGGCGCTTCACCCACCGGGCCGGCGTACAACGAACGCACTGTCTCTCGGCGCACACGCGCATTTCAGAATTTATAGAAGAAATTTTTAAAATTTGTATCAACAATTTCAATAAAATAAATCGCAAATAGTCGCTTATCGCAGTCCGGAATTAAAGTTTAGAACGTGTGTTAGCTGCGAGCGCGATCGCTATACTGAAATGCCGGCGGGCGCGTGGCGGGTGCTTCACGCGCGGCGGCCGACCTCGCCGTAGCGAAGTACGCTCGTCACGTCACGACTACGTACAAAAATACCGCCTTCGCCGTAACCACACTTACGGATACTCTACATTCGAAATTCTACGAGTTTCATTTCCCTCTACTTTCAGGGAAGGAATTATTAAACATAGAATATCATACGTCACGACACTGTTTTCCCGAAAATTTTCAAATCTACATCTTGAATGGTACATCCATTTAGCTATTAAGGTATCTTGTCTGGATTGTTGTTCTTAGGAAATGAAACTATTTTTAGATGTGAATCGTGTATATTAGTTTTTTAATCAAACCAACTATGCGAGCCCTTTACAGTCCCATGGTCACGGCTGATGCTTCCGAAGTTAGGTCCGAAAAAAGTTTCTTTGCCAATGGTAACAATCGCGAAAGCAAGGCGAAAACCTTAAAACTCTATATGAATCTTTGCCATTTGAGAATACGTCGAAGAAGTTAGGTTATCCGAAATAAAAGCTTTTAATCACCACATTGATAAATTATGTGTTTTATATGTATATACTATCTTAATTCATGTGATTTATTAGAGGTATATGTGTATACCAGTATAAAACATTGATAAAGCGCACAAATGGAAAACGGAAACCAGACAGTCCTTCGCCTGGCAATATGATAACAGTTTGTAATTGGATAGGAATCAACAAGTCTAATTGAGGTTTGTTGCTAACGACACGATCAATATTTCGTGCGTCAATCGGCAGCCCTGGCCGGACCACTAGGACACCGCATGAAGCAATGACATCCAACGGGTTGGATAATTTTAGAGTTGTTCTTGACACACTTTGTTATCACCTTGCTGCTCTATCCCTGGCGAGCTTAGGACAGGAGGTAAATTGCGAGATCTTACATCCGTTACGACATTAATCTTGTTAGTTATACACTTAAATGTGACATGAAAGTAGACATAGGTAAAGACTAGGTTTACCCCATCATGGGTCTTGTTCTGATAACACACTTTGTTTTTCCTTTTTTTTATGTAGTGGTTTTTTAGTCTGGTGATCCACCTAACGGAAAGTGGTAACCGCTGTAATAACGATAAAAGGAAGATTCCTTAATATCATAAAAAACATTACTAACTGTGGACTGTAATATCTTAAATCTCCTATTTTTGTGACTAATCAAAGACCACTGATCTTTATAGACTCACAGATACGCCAAGCAAATGGTCGATGCAGAAGTGATAGGCAGATGAAGAGGCAGAGAAGTCTTTGGAAATGAGAATTTGATGGAGCATATTGAAAACTAGTAAATTTTAAATTCATATTCATATCTTTATTGCTTGCCACATGGTTTCATAAAAGATATTATAAAAATATAATGTACTAGTCACACATATGACACCTTGCAAGGGCGCCGCAAAGTCAGGAGAGCACTACAAATTATTAATGACAAATATAAATATCACTACAAATTAGTAATAATTATTCGTTTTTTCTTATATGAATTAACATAAAATTAAATAACTTTTATTTATTATTTAAGAGCTAATCTATTTAAGGACAAAGAAAATGGCACTTAACTTTTATTGGATATTTTGTCTCACTTATAAAATCGTTATTGATGATATTTTTTTTAATTTTTAATTTTTTAGATGGGCAATAAATTTCGATAATTTTTCTTGTTTTTTTTTTATTTCATTTGGTATGCTATTATAAATTTGTGATGATGACACATGATGTCAGTTTTCCCTGATAGACAAATCCTCTGTTGTGCACAACAAAATAGAGATGACATAACTTTGCGTGTGAACATTTGAGCCTTTGATACGATATCGTCTATTTGGGCCATAAACGACGTAAACCTCAATGTGTTCTCCAACTGTCAATAACATCTCGGCTTGTGATAACAGACGTCCGTTATATTTAGTTTTGTGTTTGCTGGCAGTTCCGTGAAAGTAACTCTATTTCAGTCCGCGGTGATTTTGTTTGGCGTGAATTTAGTATGTGTCACTGCGATTTTTTTGCGTTGCCAATCACCTCGTTCTCAACATGTAGCCATCAAACCGTAACATTAAGAAGGTAAACCCTACTATGTAAATAGATAAATTCAATAATGTGTGTAACAAACTTCATAATATATTGCGATTTAGAAATATTATATTAAACAGGTACAAAAGTCTGTAACAAGTGTTGTTTATTTAGAAACAATTTAAAATAATCATAGCTATACAAATTATAAATTTAGTGTTGATTTTAATAATATTTTTCTACTTCTGTAGAATCTAGATTATAGACTTCTGTCAATTATAATTTCATAAACCATATCACAAAGGCGCTCTTTTCAGTTCCGAATCAAAATTCTTTGTCTATGGTACTCGCTACTAAAGTGAAAAATTTCATTATAATCATAGATTTAGTATCTGTGATTATAATAATATGAGTTTTAAACAACGAACGTCGTAATTTTGCTAACTAAAAAGTCTCCTTACACGCGTCAATATATTCCTGAACAGAATAACGTCATTATGTCTGTGAAATTAGTAAAATTCAAAGTATTTTATTAAACAATATCTGAAAATGTTACATAACAGGTACAAAAACGTAAACATTTGGCAAAAAATTATTATTTAAAAACAGTATTAAACTCAAACGCGGTACTTGGTCAATCACGGAGACTTCTATCTTTTTGGTTTTTTGTTTTGTATTATTTGTTTGGCTTTCGTATGAGTTAGTTGTCGTGGATTGTTAACAAATAATCTTTAAATATTGGTGGTATTATATTATTTCAATTTTATGAAAAAAAAGTATTGTATGCAATCATTACATAATTAGATCTTAAAATTTCGTACCTATTCCTTACGATTGCATAAAATATTATTTCCTTATTTATGCATATAATTGCCAGCACAATTCTTCAAAAGTGTTTGTATCAAGAAAGATAATGTTTACTCTAAATTTAGATTTTAGCACATAACTGACTAACATTCCAAGACAATGAGGTCGTTTAAAAATTAAGTGGAACTTGAAAAACGGTGAACAATTTTCTTGGAAGCGTGAATATGCAAATTAAATAATTGTGGTAAATGTTCTGGTTTGGAAAGTCTCCAAAAAGAAGGGAAAGTAGAACAGTGTTCGGTCATCGAGTATAATAGCTCGAAAAAATAAGCCGTTCAGCGGTTTCCCATTACAAGTAGTTAGTTTGATTCAGCACTTTCGAATTTTCATTGTAAATAAGATTTGGGTTAAGTATTTCACGACATATTGACCTGGCATCGTTGGAACTGTAAAAATGGCTGGTATCTATGATGCATATAAACTAATTCATCAGTCGCTTCAGTTTACAGTTGCGACAGCCATAGCCTTCGACTAACTGACTACAATGATTATATTTGGGTCAGGCTCATTGATTTTAATGTCATGAAATAATGAATCTATATTGGTGTATTTTTATGAGTATAAATATATGCATATCTACTATATCTTTAATCGTTTCTTCTTGCTCACAAACAACTTGTACTCAGGTCAAATACGGCGGACCTCGAGAGGGCGCTCCTACATCCTTTCTTTTTTAATCAGTTGAATTACTTAAATTGAGATAATGAAATTGTGTTTAATATGATTAAATTGCATATTTTTATTTAATTTAATAATCGTGGGAAACGTAATTTCAGACAGCATTATTGAAAATAGTAAATGCACAAGAATAATAGTTATTAAATGTTTTAACGAATTAGATAGATATTTGTTTAATATTTTTAGTGGATTTTATTTAATTTCGTGACGCACACGTAGGTCACTCACTCGCTGGCGTCCATTGAAAACCCGCGTCACAGCCCATTCTCGGCTGTGGCTTTTGCTAAATGAGATCCTTTTTGCACACATCACAGCCACACACACGTCAGTATAGTATTAATTTAGTAAAATAGTAAAATTTGTTGGTTGGTTTAAATATTAGCTACGCAATTTTTTGTGATAATTATTATATTTTTTTTGTTTTTATTCATATTACTTTTTTGTATTTCTTTCTTGTGATGTGGCGTTGTGGGTTTTTATTTCTATTTCATATTGTTTCCCAATTGGTTTAAAACTGTATCGTTTGGGGTCAATGTCTATCGATTACTTGTCTCTAAGTTACAATGATTCATTATATGAAGTAGTGACGCTATGTGACGTAGCGACGTGTGATCTCACTTTACCACCACAATTGCTGAATTCTGAACGTATGATTGTCATACAGGTCATAAGTAAACAAAGCGACTTTGGATTTGTCTTTTCCATTTTACTTATACGACATCAAGGTCACAAATATACTGTCATTGCAATTGAATACAATTTACTATGAATTATGTGATTACTTGTAGCTTGTAGTTAGCTGATTTGTATTGTGATAGGTAAATGTTGAAGAAATTGTAATAAATAACGTTACGTAAAACCATAAAAACGTAAAGCGTAAGTTTTTCAATAGGAAAAATTTAAGATATAATTATTAATACAAAGATCGAACACCATCGCCATCATTCCAGCCGTACATCACCCGGTCCTGTGCGTCTCTGGTCCAGGTTTTTTCTATAATATCAAGTGACGGGACGAACAAGTCGCGCGCCTAATGGTAAGGTACACGACTGTCCACAACACTTGCAGTGCCACTCAGAGCTTTGAGAGGCACTGCCACTGCGCCCGTTACCCTGTGACATAAGTTGACAAGTCCCATGTGCCTGTAATTTCACCAGTACCCTTACCCTTTTAAACCGGAACGTTCCAGTGACGGCAGAAATAGGTAAAGTGGTAGAACTTCCCTGGACGAACTCTTTCACAAGGAGCTCTACTGCTGTTAAAAGGTTTTGCCCGCGACTTTCATTATGTCGTCGAGCGTGCAATTGGACGATCCGGATTTCGTCGGCCGGTCCTTGGCCACCACTCCGTCATAGTATTACTCCAGCGGGCAAAGCCCCTTTTTGCAATTGCAAATCATAATTATGACAAACATATGATAAAGAAGAGAAATCCCTTCGATTTGACAGAGCTGAATCTGCGTCTGTATGCCAAATAGGGCCACTGTTCTATCAACTTAGTTACAGGCCAAGGAATCATACTTTATGAATTTCCCTACGCGGTTGTTATACACATGTGCTTTTGGTTTTAACGGCTGTGAGGAATTTTTTTAAGTTTTTCTTCATTCTCTTTTGTATTTGTAATTATAGCAAGCTTGTGGAATAATTTCACAAAAAAATGAATGTATCATGATAATAATTTGGAGTGAGCGAAAGGAGTACCACCGCACGACGTACCATTCCTTTTCTGTACGTCTGACGTACCCTGGGTAGGCTTGCCAGGTGGAGGGGAAATCCGGGATTGTCCTGGAATTTTTCATATTGTCCGGTGTCCAGTAATTACACTATAGTGTCCCGGATTCCAAATACTTAGAAGTTGTTTTTACAAACTTACTAGAGTCCTTTACATAAAAGAAATCCCCCCAAATGCAGCGCTGTAGTCGTGCGAAGGAATGTCGAAATATTGATTGCGAATGAAAAATGAAATGAAATTAAAAATACAACGACTGAAATATTATCGGGGCCCAATATAAATACCTATTTATTTTTACACATTTATTGCTACGGTCCTTCTTCTTTACCCTAGTAGAATTGTCTCGAAAATGATAAGCAGTATCTGGCAACCCTAATCCTGGGCAACAATCGACGAGTACCTTACGCCGACTGGCAAATCCTCTAACTACGACAGCAAGCAAGGTGTACGCCATTGATACTATAAAAAGAAGAAGATGGGAACGAAGAGAGATGCAGTAAAACGGCATGATATTCAATAACATCAATTACAGTTTACGATATATAAGCCGGTTTTTTTACTAGCCCAGATCAATCCTACGTTTATTTTTATGATTTTTTTACTTTAAAAAAAAAAAGAAGCGTAAATGTTTTTTTTCTCTTCAAACGTCGAAGATACCTCTATTTATTAAAAAAGCCCCACATATAAGTTCATAACTAGTTCAAATCTAACCCGATTTTAGCCTTCCGAGAAAACTCTTCCGATGTATGGTATCCCATTACAATCCGTCTGGATTATAGTATTTACGATGCCAAGTTTATTATGTTTTCGCTCCATTAATCTAGACTAGAAACATCGTGGTGAATTTAATAATAGACTAGAATAATTTGAGAAATTATTGTGATGTGGTAATAATAAAGTACTTTATATTATTACATAATTTATAATTATTAATAAAGATTGAACACAAAAAAAAATTACTTGGAATCGAAAGAGTTCGTCCAGGGAAGTACTGCCATTGTACCTATTTCCGCCACCAAGCAGTAATATGAGCATTACTGTGTTCCGGTTTAGAAGGGTAAGGGAGCTGGTGAAATCACAGGCCTAGAGAATTGTCAACTGACGTCTCAGGGTGACGGACCCAGTTGCAGTGCACCTTAGATCTTGGTGATTTAAAGCTCTGAGTGGAACTGCAACTATCATGGACAGGCGCACGACTCGTTCGTCCCGTCACTTGATATTATAAAAAAAACATCGTGATATTCAAATAAATCTAATATTACGTAACTTATTAAAAATTGGATTAAGGTGGCGACGAGATATAATAATCTAACTACCTGAGCCATATGTGTTCAGATGTTTACGATGGCCGCCTGTGTCGTTAGCCCTGACACACATATTACTACTATCATCATTATACGCAGAATCTAACCTCTATCCATCAAAGTGGGAGACCTGACGAACATTAAGTAAATAGAGTTGACAGTCTTTGATCTTTTTAACGCCGGGAAAAGATGACACATAACATTTTCGTAATAGTAACTCTTTAGTGTTCGTGGAAGCTGAATCTTTATAAGTAGGGCTCGGATAAATATGCAGTATAAACTACACAATATGTATATAGGCAAAAAATGTTAAAATATGGCAAAAACATGGAGATAAAGAAACAACTGTCACACAGCCTACTCTTTATTTTTTTTAAATCAACAAATTTTATTCCAATTCAATCTAATTTTCGTTACTGTTATCGTTACAATACACAATAAAATGTTTTTTTTAATTTTCAAAATTAAAATTCTGTCTGTTTGGTCGGTATAACGCTTTGTACTGGCTGAATGACTTTTCGACGTCACGGATGTGACTGGAGCAAACATAAATTTGCATAAGTCCGCAAGTCACGTCTAGTTTGTCTTCTAATCTGCCGCACAAGTACATTGTTAATTTTTTTAGTGTATTAAAACATTTAGTATTTTCAAGGACATTGTTTAACAAAATAAAATATCACGTAAAAATATGGATTATTGCAAGTTTCGTGTAGAAATATTGTCTAAACCTGTAAATATGGAAAAATATAAGTCACTTTTTTTATTCTAAATATATATTATTTATGTAGAAAACAAATCAAAGAATGTCAATTATTGAAATAAAAAGTACGTAATTACATATTATTCCGGGCGTATTTATAAAGATACACAGTATTTAAAAGAATGTGAAATTTGAGAGAACTAAAGTAACGTACATAGTTCACAAATACAGTAAGCTTAAGTGGCTGTGAGCCGGACATCTCTGCAGGAGGGCTGATGGCCAATGAGCATGCTAGTTCTAGAATGGCGATTACGTCAATTGTATTTTTTTTTAATGGCATAGGACCGGGAGAGTTCGCGTGCACAGGGGGAGGCTTATGTCCAGCAGTGGATGCGTGTATGAGTGTCGAGTAAAAGAATGTAGCAACTACATTGTTTCTAATTTATTTCTGTATGAGTCCGACCTTTGTATTGAGTTCTTTGTATATTTTTTGCCGCCACCAAGTTTAATTCCTTTGTGTTCGTTCTTTGTATCATTAATAATAACAAACCAGTGGAGTGTTTTCAGAAAAAATAAATAAATATCATGGTAGTAAAACGCCATGATGTTTAATATATAATAATAACAATATAAATTGCATTTAATGTTATCCAGCTCATCAGTTTGATAGTGCATTTAAAAGCATATCCAGTTCGTTAAAGTTACGTACTATATATTTGAATCATCGGATCTTTTCCTTGTAAATATATGTATCTTCGTATCAGAACATCGTATGTTATTTAATTAATAATTTTAAAGTTTATCTTCACGTCAAGTAGAGTGATTCATAACAATTATAATTACATTTGTCTGTTGTCTGTCTTGAAACTGGAATTACTCCAGAGGCTTGCGCGCCGTATTGATTGTAGAGTGTCAGACAGACACTTAGAGAGTAAATTCTAGTCACGATTCTCCATCACTCGGGAAAATATTTTGAAAAATTGCAAAAAAACACCATAAGATACGTATCAGCAGCGCGTCTTGTGTGGAATGTGGAATCGCCCGCGGCGCCGTGTACGGACGCACACATTTGCACAATCTCGCGGTGCATTTGCGTTGCATAGCGCGGATCGTCACGCGCTATTAATTATAGGATTGAAGCGGACGTTTAAAAAATGACAACAAATAGTAGACGTATTTATAATAGTAATAATAATAATAACGCACACACTCAACATAGCCTAGGGAAACCCTGTGTCGCGGGTGCCATGGACACACACATAGACAACCACAAATTACACCAAACTCACGAGTGAAATAAATGCAGGTCATACAAATATTTCTTCCGGCCCGGGAATCGAACCTGGGACCTCTGCGTGGCAATCCGGCATGGTAACCGTTCGGCCACCGAGGCAGTTAATTTATTGTTGTGTTTATGGTAGTTTTAACAAGAATGCCTTAATTTCACAATTGTTCAACATTCCATAATTAATATACCAACCCGCGGTACGGGTATAAAAATACCAATACGGAAATACATACTGCATTTAACAAAGGGCAATATAGTACTAACAACCCTATGCTCCGAGTGAAGTGTAGGCATTTATGCACCTAACCGACGCTGACGGGAGTTGCTCTACTTCCTCTTATTATACTATGGTAATTAATTCATTTGTTTATCGCTTTGCTTTTACAGTATGAACTAAAGTAACTTTTGCAGAGGTTGGATATAGCAAAACAACTCCAGTTTCCAAAACATCATTAATTTTTTTTATATAATACCAAGTGACGGAACGAACAAGTCGTGCGCCTGATGGTTAGCTATACGCCTGTCCATAACAGTATCAGTGCCACTCAGAGCTTTGAATCGCAAAGATCTAAAGGGCACTGTTACTATGCCCGTCACCCTGAGACAAAAGTTGACAAGTCCCATGTGCCTGTAATTTCACCGCACGTAATTACTAGAATTACTGCTTGGGTGCAGAAATAGGTACCGTGGCAGTACTTCTCTTGACGAACTTTTTACAAGGAGTTCTACTGCTAATAAATTTGAAACAGCTGTGATCTCAAAAAAATTTTAAAACGATTTCAGTGCCGGATGCAAATGCGTATTACTTAGTTAAAGTCTATTTAATCTGTAACTGGCATGTAAGTGTATTTAAACTTTATAAATCACGCTTACGGTTGTACGGAACCTAGCTGTATGTACCTATGTCTATTTTGATAGTCAACAAGTGATGTTTGACAAAAAGAGTACAGATAATTCCACTGCATACAGCTTACTCTTATAACGTTCTATTTTTAGGTAGGATAAACCACATTATAGAGTTATAAAAACTGTTAAATTCTTTGTTGAAAACTGCACATTACGTCATTCAGATACCGTCCAAATTTGTAGTTTAAAAAAGTAACACTTTTCTATTGATCGTAAGTCTGCGTCTCTTGTCATCCAAAATATACTGTGTAATTTTATGTTTGCTGTACACCCGAATTTGTGGCGCAATAAAATATGATTTTTATTACAGGACTATCGTATCAAGTGTTTTTACCACTACATTATTTAGACTAAAATAACAAAAAAAAAAATATTAATTTGTAATTTTTTGAGACGATTTGTTATTGAAAATTATATCTTATTATAAGATACGGTAGACAGTAGACGTGACTCTTGGCACGACAACTGCGACTTATATCTAGTTATATCTTCAGGCAATATGTTTGTTTACAGTGATAGATTAATATAGCCTTTGAAAATCTGTTTTAGAACCAATGACGCTGTAACAAAGATCTTATATTCCGTCTTTATACGTCACTAAATCCATATGTGTTTCACCAAGGTATTGACATAATATCTACGTACGTCATAATGGCATGTATTAATACTTCATCTAACACTTCCTTGGTCAGTAACATTATTTATATTACTATGTAGGGACGATGTAATAAGGTTTTATACTGGTTTAAGATCAAAGTGGTGTTTTGTTCGAAGGAGGTCGTTCGGCAGCCGTTAAGAAGAGCGTATTATGATTTAGAAAAACTGTTTGATATTATTAATTGTAAGCTTTCTTTTTAATTTTCTTGCGTCTTTTATTTTTCTTTTTGTTCTTTTCTTTTGTTTGGTTCTCGTGTCACTTATAGGCAGTAAATGTGGAAAATGTAGAAAAAGAAACGAATTATACATCCACTAAAAATGTGTAGATATCAATATCTATAATGTGACACCTTCAAGAGATATTAAAAATTGTATTCCAGTACATGCTGAATTATTAAGGAAAAATTTAATTATAGAATATTTATTGATTTCAATTGAATTGTATAATAGGATTGTTATTTAAATTTTTTTTTGAATGTAGCCGTGTATTAATCCAAGTACGATCACCGGATGCAACATGGAGCCATTTTGTTTAACCCTGTATAATGTAGAACATGTGATACATAACTATAAAAAAAATACTACGTAAAGCGTAGTTCACCGATTCACCTAAAAATATATGAAACACGCACGCTTTTAACGCAAAGCCGGTTAGGCCTAATTACAAGAGAACATACATTGGTGTGTGTTTATCGTTAGTTTACATAGCTAATATACGAGATTGATGTTTTTAGGAACTAGGTCTGGTAGTCTAGAAGTTGGTTTGCAAATTGCGTCAGTAAAGAGATGAAATTACGGATTTCTTTCCGGAAGTGGATGTGTTACGTTTGTTGGTGAGTAACGCCTGTAATTTACTAAAGTCTAAAAAAGTGCAGGGGTTTACAAACGTGTGTCTTGTGTTGGATTCCAGCAACCGAAAACTAGAAGCGAATAATCTATTTTCATACAAAATGTGGTTGCGGCAGTCGACAGCGTCCGACTGTCGCAACGGGCGACTGTATCGATTTCATATCAATTATATGAAAATAATAAATAATATTCGCTTCTAGAGTTGCCGATTGCTTGAATCCAACACAAGACTTAAGCGTCACACCGCGAACGAAGCTAGCTAACTTAGTTGTTCTTAGTTACTCACGTAGTTGTATGCAAAACTAAGCTAAGAAAATACATAGTATTGACTATGAATACTTATGGGGTGAAGGGCGGCAGAAGTGTGATATATTTTACATAGCTAGTGGGATTGTTGGGTTAGTTTAGTTAGCTCGGTTAGCTTAGTTCGCAGTGTGAACCGAAGTATGAAAAGATGGCCCGGTTACGTGAACTAAGCTATGTTAGCTTGGCTTCGTTCGCGGTGTGACCTGCGCATTAAGCCTTAGAGCTTACGTCGATAGCGGCGCAAGCGAAGCAAACGCGTTATTGCTTCCCAACATCATTTATAATTGCACCATTTGCACCCGAATTTCCGATCACAGGGGAAAATATAACTGTAAGTATTTCATTTTGATCACATGCCTACTAGAGGGCGCCAGGGTATTGATTGCACACGGGCGCTAGCTAGTGCTGGACGAAAAGCTATGATTCAGCTACCCCAATGGTATTTTGTTTTTAATATTTAAGTAAACGGGGCGTGGAGATGTTGGATTAAGAAAATAATCAGGGCACTATACTGCGCATTTGTGCGCAGTAATCTCAGGTACCTACGCGTTGTCGTCAGGTGTGGACACAGTGCAGTACAGTGTTATATTGCGCATTTGGTAAAGATACAAAAACTGTGATTTCTTGAATACAAGGCCAGACAACAATCTCAAAGGTATCAGCACCGATGCAAAAGATCATTAAGCGTGTCGCGAAGTGAACGGCGTTTTGTATCTAAATTGACTAAAGGCAACATTGAGTATCCGGATTTATTGAGGAAAATTGGTCTTTCCACTAACATAGTGTTGGGTCATGGAAAAATTTAGATTTTGAAAATCATATTTTTCAGAAATAAATATTTTTCCGGATATTTTTCCTCTATTTGACAAGTGGTTGGTGTGGTTGTTGGAACTTTTTTCGCTGTTATGATGAAATCATTTTAAATCTCGTTTTTTTTTAAATGGCTTTTGCTTTACAAAATTATTTTATAATTCACGCTAAATACAACTTCAAAAGTATTTCTAAATGTAGAACATAATATGAGCCTGCGAAATTATATTATACCAATTTCAAATTTTTCCAATTTATTGGGATTTTTTCCGGAAAAATTTCAACTATTTGAAATTTTTCGGAAGATTACCCAACTTTACACTAACACGCTAGCTTTCCATTGCTTCATATCTCTTATTCGCTCTTGTACACATATAACAAGTACAGCATCGGCTATGATCTGTTTACGACAACCACTGCGACTATTAAACGGATTGTAAGTTTGAATTACTTTGGATAGCAATATATATACAATAGATATAATGTAAATGTAAACAAATATGTATACCTGAATATGTAAATATAACGTATGTATAGATGCAACTGAAAATATGTAAGGTATTCATTCTTGATTTAAATCTTAAAAATTTAAGTTAGATCAGCAATAATTATAGTTTTGTAATTTTGATATTTAAGTGTGGAAGTTTAACAGGGTTTTTGATATTATTTACTTTATATACCATTTTTTTAGAACTGTAAACTTTCCTAAAATAATTAAATTAAAATAAAATACCGCTGGTTGCGGAAAAGCACATGTTTTTCGTTTCGCTGTGGTAGAGTGGGCCGAAGATTTATTTTTCTAAAGCATTTTTAACAGATGGGCGCTGATAGCATCGATTGCACCACCGGGAAAACGGGCGAGCTGAACGTTAGTCTTAGCCAGTGTAATAAATAGAGTAGCGGGTCTCAGAGCGTCCAGATGGGCACGGGTCTCGGCTCAAGACGCTACTAGACGGGTATGCTATAAAGTAGAGAATCCGCTCCCCTGCTCTTCATCTTCGCCAGCGAGTACGCTAATTAGGCCTACCGGTCAACGTTTTCCTACGAGGTCAAAAAATTGAAGATCAATTCAATATATCAAGTTAAAAACCTGGCAACTGTAGTGATGCATTAATAGTATTAATGCGAATATTAAAAGTACTTTTGATATGATACCCTGTGATAAAATTTACTCGGTATTAAAATTTACATAGGTAACTATGTAACTAATGAGATTTTATATCTATGGATTTTACGTTAGTGAGTATTCGTTCTGGTATTATCAATATATATTTTAATGACATAATGCTCAGCTATTTACAAAAGTGCACAATCGGGTTAACGTCATTATAAAGGAAAGATTCTTGTCATAATTACATACAAAATGTCTTGCTTAAAGGACAGGTTTCTTATCTAAATAATCTCGTCGATATGCATAGAATTCTAAAGTTGTTTTCGCGGAACGTAGGCATATCTGGCATATATATCTGTTTGCAACAAAACTGAATGAAAATTTCAAAAGTACACAATAGATAAGCTATGAACTAAGCTCTAACTGAAAATCAAAATGTTTACACCATACAACAAATCCACCACAAGTCAATATTTGAAATATTTTGGTAGCTACAGTGGCGAGGAGTGGATATACTTAAAACAAAAGCATGCTGGTCTGCTGGTGTAGATTCCAAAAGATCATTGGTTATGAAATATGAATTAATAACATATATTAATTTGCCACGCGCACACGTAATTTTGCCAGAAAAATAAGGAAAACATCGAAAAACACACTGAAAAAATAATTTCCGATAAATATTAGCACATATAAAGAATTCGACCAATATTATTGTTTTCAACAAAAACAAATGCTATAATACAACTAATTTATAAGACGTCATACCTGCGGTATTAGTTTCTTATCTTCCAACTTACACTCTTACCACCGAGACGAGACAATCGACCTTTCTCGCTTACACCTATGCATTACTAATTGCTTTCTCTCGTAACTCGATCTCAATCGAGTTTAACCGCCATATGGGGTTCGGATCCTTCCAATTACGAGAATTTATATAAATTACGAAACATGACCGTTTTTATTAGGATTGAGAAAGATAGTCGATCTGTAGACGGTATTTTGCTATGGAAAGGAAGTTGGCGATGTGCTTCTTCGGTTAAAACAGTCAGGTGCTTTGTACGTAAAACGGCGCTATGCGGCCATGTTGTCGGAAAAAAGTAGTACATCATTTGTTCAAAAAAGTCGAAGGATACCATGCTGTTTGAATTTCTGAATTTCCACTTGTTAGGGAAAGGTTTTGTTGTCAGACTAAACAGATTGGTTCGATGTCATCGCAGTTACAATAAGAAGCCAAAAACCCAGGTTTTTTTTGATAATATCAAGTGATGGGAGGAACAAGTCGTGCGCCTGATAAAAAGCTACACGCTTGTTCATAACAGCTGCAGTGCCACTCAGAGCTTTAGATCACAAAGATCTGAGGGGCACTGCCACTACGCCCGTCACCCTGAGATAAGTTGACAAGTCCCATGTGCCTTTATTTCACCCGTACACTTACCCTTCCAAGCCGGAACTCTCGAATGGTCACATTACAGCTTGGCGGGAGAAATAGGTAAGGCGGTGGTACTTTTCTGGACAAAGTCTTTAACTAGGAACTCTACTGCTTCTAAATCACACTTACCAGAGGCTGACGATATTTAGTAAGTTATGTACATAGAGTTCTTATTTCACGGGTGACACCAAAATTTATTTAACTTTTCGAAGTGAAATTTTAGGTAATTTATAAAATATTGGCGCTATCCAGTAATCACTATAAAAAAGAATAATGATACGTTTCACTGATCTGTAGTGTGCAATAGCACACTATTTATTTTATAACATAGCTTTAAAGCTAAATTTTTACCGTTATGTTATGTTATTTCCACTACTGGCAATGCGGACATTGAATTTTAGTGTCGTCTAAAGTCACTATGTCAAGGTTCGAAAGTCATTTATCAGCCTTTTAATTTCAATGTGGAAAAAGCTAGACGGTTTCAATTACTTTTTTAATACATAGCATATCAATATTCTCTGTCGAAATGCAAAATACAAACTATAGAGTTGTGCAATAGTGACAAACAATTACGATGTCGTTTTGTACTTTGTACGTCTTTGTAACATTGGAACTGAAATATCCCTCTTCAATGGTATTGTACCGATTTGTATAAGTGTACAATTATGTCGGGATACTTATGTTAGACTTCTACCGCTAGTTTGAGGTCGCAATAGACGTCATACTATAACCAGGTCACCCAAACCCCTCTGCGTGGCCATGGGAACTGAATCTACATGACGGGTGCATAGAACAGCTGTTGTTTTGATAAAATTAACTGTCTTGTCAAACGCACAATGTCTTTTAATAATATTTGAAAGTAAATACTGCCAAGTTAAGACTTTGATCTTCAATATTCAATGCGGAATTTTAATGACAATGAAGCACTGATGTCTTACTCATCAGAATCTTGATGTTATTGAATACAATATACCAATGTAGTATTGGAATATGGAAATAATTCCACTAGGTTATTAATACAAACACTGAACTCAAAGAAAAATTCCGTCGAACTGACAGGACTTGAACCTGTGACCATGCCTAACCAGGGCGATGTTCTGCCAATAGATCTGCCAATAGTTTCTGAATTACGAATTCCTTTATACTTTTGTTATATGATCATTGGGTTTTTACGACTTTTTAACGCCGTAACCGATACCTTGTGAGAGACTTATATTACATATTATATCTTCCGAATAAATCTGAATATATTATATGACTGCCTCAGTGGTCGAACGGTTGCCATGCTGGACTGTCACGCTGAGTTCTTGGGTTCGATTCCCAGGCCGGGTGAAATATGTGCATGGCCTAGATTTATTTATCTCGTAAGTTTGGGTGTAATTGTGATTGTCCATGTATGGTGTGTCCATGGTATCCGCGATACAGGGTTTCCCTAGTGCGGGGCTCTTTGTGTGTGCGTTATTATTATTATTATTATGTACTTTTATTTTAAGCGACGATGTGACAGACGATGGTACGCGTTTATGTAAAAAAAATGCCTATTCACTCTAGCCTTGAATTTGTACTTTTCGGGAAACACAAATTATTCTAATCCTTTGTCGTACGCATCAGAAAGGAGGAAGTAAAGCGCTTAGTGCGAATGGGTGGTATATCGACGACATAAGGAGTATACATATAGAGTGTTCCGGCCCTTCAAGTCGACCGAAGGAGGAACGGCGAAGGTGGAACTAAATTGAAAAGTTCCTGCGCACACAGCCCGAAATGTATTATTAATCATGAACATAAGTACTGTTAGAATACTCGAGTTACACCAAATCGATTTGTATCTACCAAGTATAGCCGCTGGCTACAGCTCCGAGAATTCTATTTCAGTAAGCAGATATTCTACCAACCTCAAGATATAGTACCAACCTTTTCCCAAGCAGGCCAGCAACATGCAATGTGAGCCTTTCACATAAGTTTACTATATTTAATGTAGGGCTTTCTGGAAACATATATGTTATATATATGTACGTTTCTTCGAGGCTTGTAGCCGCATTTGACTAAAGACAACCCACCGGCATTAATATTCCACCTTTCCTGCTCAGTGTTGCCGTATAAACCAGTTTTCGTTTAAATTTGACAGATAAACCCAGTTTCTAGCAATTAATTAACCTGTTTCAGCTACTACACTTCCTGTAGATAGATTTATCGTTTAATTTTTCAGGATCCATTAGTATCTTGTTTTTCTACACGGATAGGTCTATGAGTACTCAGGTTGAGTACTTAATTATCTATTTCGTCCTTAGTTATCTATTTTTTCCTTGTCTATTTCTGCCGCCAAGCAGTAATGTCAGCATTACTGTGTTACGGTTTTGAAGGGTAAAGGTGCTGGTGAAATTATAGGTACATGTGACTGGTCAACTTATGTCTCAGGGTGACGGGAGCAGTGGCCGGCCGAGCGGTACTGCAACTGTTAAGGACAGGCGTAGAGCTTACCATCAGGCGCACACTTGTTCGTCCCATCATTGTATATTATAGAAAAAACTGTCAAGAACGGGGACTCAGAAGCTAATCTAATCAAACAATGGTTATATAACAATACCAATGCCAAATGAGTCGTTAAGTCGAGTCAGGGTTCACAGGCGGCACTGTTGAATGATTGACAGCCGGGTAGTGGGACCTATTGACTTGCTTAACTATCTAAATGGAGTTTCATAGATAGAGTTGAGATGTTGAATTTTGCTTAGCAAAGTTAACTGCCAAAGGTGGCCAAAGGTGAATACCGAATTTGAATAATCTATGTCACTAACAACTAATAATAAATATAATTATTGTTAAATATTCAGCAGTGCAGGCAATTTAAAAAGTCGTTGAACTCTGGGTATTTGTATCAATAATAAAAAAACTTTTTGAAATATATGTTTTAGACGGTTTACTTACAAGTATTACGTTTTATTAATTTGGATCATCATCATGTTTTCCTTCATCGAAGGGCTCATAGTCAATTTAAAATAAAATTACATACATAAATTCCGAAAATTCAGAGGTACGAGCCCGGATTCGAACCCACGGTCTATGCTTGAGAGTCGGTATGTAAACAAATTGGGCTACCACAGTTTTTTTGAATTTAGGTTTACTTTTTCTTAATTAAGAAGAAATTACTGGAGATGATTATAATTTCTAGAGCACTGTTGTTTTGACTTTAATTTTGCCCTCACTTAACTCTAGCACATTTTACACATGTACATGTTTACCTGTAGATGAAAGCGACCCGTTCCATTAAGAAGAAACCTAACCTACTAATTTTAAAAGGTTAAAATTTTCATTTAATTAAATAGAGAATTAGTTATTCCTAAACGCCTTGTAAAATATTGTTCCATTAACTATTCACTGTGCCCGTAAATCTCAAAAGCGGTTTTAGCTACGTCAAAGTGGTAAACAGCTATTTCTATACATAACGTTTTAGGTGATCATTTTGAAAATACTACTGCATGCAAAACTGAGTATTTCGTATTCCATTCAACCTTTTTCCCGTGTGTTTAAGGTGAATGTTCTTTAAGGACAAATAAATGGCTAAAACATACCCGTATCTATTTTGGTAGGTTAAAATTGAGCAATTCTCTTGAACAGAATTCCAGAACGCGCGACATCGCGAATTCTAAAATTCTTTGGGTGGGTGTTGAAAATGGGGTTGTACGGTCAATGACTCGATTGTAGGCTGTTAGAATTAAAGACGGTCTTTTCGACTTTGTTGGGGTTAACCGTATAATTTTATTTTTATGGTGACATGTATGTACGTTTTTTGTTATTATTTGTGAAGCAAGGTTATATTACGCTCAGAGAAGTGTTATAAATAAGGTGTTTTATAACAATAATAACGCACACACTCAACATAGCCCTGCACTAGGGAAACCCTGAGTCGAGGGTGACATGGACACACAAATAGACAACCACAAATTACACCTAAACTCACGAGAGAAATAAATGTAGGCCATACAAATATTTCTCCCGGCCCGGGAATCGAAACTGGGATCTCTGCGTGGCAGTCCGGCATGGTAACCGTTCGGCGAAGGAGACAGTTAATTTGTAATAGTCCTTAATAAAACAAAATATTGTTTATATGTTTATATGTATAAGATTATGTATGTGGAAATTTTATAAAGTAGATCGCAAGTAATCGCAATATTACGAATAGTTGCAACCCTCAAACAAACCTCTCTCTAACGTTACCGTAAAATCAGGTGTAATAAACTCGCGCTCTGTTCGCGATTTTCTGCACTGTTGTGTTAGAAACCTTAACATTGTAGTTAACATTTGTACCTTTTTAAATGGGTAAAAATACAAGGAAGTAGTTTAAACAATTTGTACACTTCGTTCCGTTTAAAGAAAGAAATTATAATTATTATTTCTCTAAAACAATATTTATAACTGTGTAGCACTACCAATTACAAGTTAGTTTGTTAAAAGCAAATAAATAAAATATCGTGTTATACATGCAGCGTTTTATAATAAATGCACAAACGCGTATATTGTACTGCGGAACAGCTTAATGCAATGGTTTTTAAAAGTAAATATAAATGACTGCGGCTTGATGCGGTACCGTGTGTTCACGGAATGTAGCTTTTTTCAGGCGGGCGGCGTACGTGACTGGTGTGGCGTAAGGGCGGACGAACTGAGCTCTTCGGCCAAGGACCTTGTCCATACAAAATACACGTACCAGTATCTTATATTATCATCATAATCTTTTCATATTACATAATGGTATTACTTTATCACGTTACGCTCATTGAAGTAGTCTTGAAGGCTCAACGCGACAGAATTTAATACATAAATAAAGTATAATAATTTATTGAGATTTTTTTGTGACATACTAAATATCGAACACAGAAAAATTTCGTCGACCCGGTGGGACTTGAACCCACGACCCTGCTGCACCGCAGCATTGCTCTAATCATATAAGCCAGGGGTCCAGTTACCGAGTCGTTGAAATTCTCCTGTGTTTTTGTTATAGATCTTTAGGCACACCGGAGCGGCGAAAATTTTTCTGTGTGTTTATAATCATAACAACGTATAATAATAATATAATAGATAATAATAATAAGATATAATATAATATGAATCAGACAACCACACCATTTGTCTGGTCTCAAACTAAGGAATTCCCAGAACACCCATACTAGAACCAATTCGGGGACTCGAACAACAGGTATCCAGCGTCCACAATGTAAGTCGTTAGGCCACCGAGGTCGTCAAAAAATAAAATATTTTAGCAACACATCGATGTATGTCTTGCTTTCGTAGTTTTTGTTTTCATTGGATTTTATTGATTTATTTGTTACAAAGATATCAGAGAATGTGAAAAAGACGTGTAAACATTTTCTAGTATGCGTCATATCGATTCTCGGAGTTTTAAAAAAATAATTCAATATGAAGGATATATCTGTTAGCATTACATTTCATGTTTTATGCCTACGGTAAGTATTTACGCAGACGGAAATAGATTAATATAACATTGAAATATAAAAAAAATCCTATAATAAATCGAGTACACTATTTTTCCAGGGATTTGCGTCACTTGAAGAGGGTACTGGTTTGCCCTTCAGTTTTAATGCGGGAGAGTCACGCACCAGACGGTGGCGTAAAAGGGCCATCCAGCTCTCAATTGCCTTTGAAACAACACCTCAAGTGTTTCGACACAGACTTGACCTTGTAGTGCTTGTACGAACCTGCTTATTCTGACAATTTGTTTAGAGGCAAAGGTAATATTGTGTCTGAAATTAAGAGGATGTTATTATGAGGATTTATTCATTACCTGTAGCTTCATGTCTCGATGTAATTAAGGAGACGGAACAAATATTAAAAACTGTTAGGCAAAGATCCCCCATTTACCACTCGTCTCTGGTTTTGGTCAATCGTTGACAATACTATGAAAGCCGTGACGTCAGTTTAAAGCAGACGCGGCGCGGAAGCCAATTTTTCATCGTTGAAATTTGCAGATGCGGTACCGTGAAAAACATTTTTTTTTTTTCAGAATAAACGTGGATCATTGTGGATTCGGTGATCATTATTTTAAATAAAAGATAATAATTATACAGATTTTTTTACAAAAGAGATGAAAGATAGAAGGCAGTGAAATATTATGACATTTATTAATAGTAAAAGTTTTTAAAGATGTCTTGGGCCCGTACTTTATGCGAATAGCGATGGGCTATCTTGAATGAAAAAGTTCATAAGTCAATGTGAACTCAATAATTTTTGTTTAGAAAACATACAGGTCGTTGCCTGCACTATACGCTGCCGAATTCTCAAACTACTTAGCACTAGTACACGGTATGTGCTTTAGATAGCGCCTGTTCCCGACGATGTTGTCGTGACCTGCAAAACATCCGTATTAAAAAGTCTGCATCGACAGATATTTGAAATATGTGGATGATCCGTGGTTGCGAATGCGGATGCAGACGTCTGCTGCATCCTCAGTACAAAGTTCGGTTGCTTTTGGAATCAAAACTCGTAAGAGTTCATTCTTTGTAAATTCACAATAAAAGCAACTAAATTTATTAGAAGGAAACCGGTGTGTATTTCGGAAGAATTGGAGTTTAGTTTCAAATCTTTTAGTTAAAACCTTCCGTTGAATAATTTTTGATCTCTGTGACATGGCATTAGAGTTCGGGATGCCTTATTTTGCCTGACGCTTTTCGGTGCCAGGTAAATTCGTTAATACGTCCAGTAAATAAGCTGGAACCCTATTAGGTGAATTTGGGGCAGAGGAATAGTCTCTCTAAATTTATACGTACGCCTAGTAAAAATAATCTTATTGTAAAAGTAAACAGAGATCTAACTTTTTAGACACATAAAATTGTTATGTATATGAGTATATATACTCACATGCTTAGTTACTATATTTTACGTAAAACATCAATTTTCGCTGCTGAATAAAATGATATTGTAATAATCTTTATTTATGATATAAAAGAAGTTTTACATTGTCGTGTGGCCCTGACTTCCTAACTAATATGATACTGTATATTGGAAGTAAGATTCTTCCCGATAAGACACGACGACGAGAGGACATAATTATATTGTGAATCAAAGCAGTAGGGTTAATACGAGATACTGCTATTCTAACATAGAAATCACGCGCTACATGCCGCTTTCGTGCTTGTCGCGCCCTACTGTGCTAGCCCTACAGGTCAACAAGTATCGTCAACAAGTATTTACAACACATGATGACTCATATGTAAACAGAGCGATTGTTACACTAGGCCATATTTTAATCGTTTCTGATTTGACACATAGCACAGTTGTAAATATGTGCATTCAAAGCACATGTATGTATATATATACATGAAACTGTGCAGCACAAATTTGCAACCATGTATGAATTGGTGGCTAACCGCAATTAGTGTTAAATTCACAAATGGATCCACGACAAAAGTAATAATAGCCTTTGTCGTAGTTATTATTAAATAATAGGAACAAGGACATATCTGTTTCTTAGCAAGTTGAGATGTATAATTACGGCGTTATTTAGCTATGTATGTAGTATAACATTTTAAAACAAAAAGCTGTAAAACATGACGTAGTGTAAAGTGCCAGAGAATTATAAGACAATTGGCTGCAGATGAAACGAAACGATGTGATGATAATGTAAAGTGAAGTGTTATTCAAATTGAAACAAATATCCAACACTCAAAGAAAAATTCGTTCGGTCCGTCTGAATTCGAACCAGCCAGCGCCTGTTTGTGAGACCAGGGTTAAAAAGTCATAGCGGGGTAGTAAAAATATCGTGGTATTCAATAATATAAAATGTTGCAACATAAAGTCAACTTTGGAATGTCAATAGTGAAAATATGTACGCGGAGAAAAGTAAATACTACAGCTTACTGGGCTTTACACTTTGAGCTTTATATTGTGTTATTATGAGTTCACTATATTGCCGAATTGAAATCTTTAGTGCAGTGTGAAAAGAAGCTAGTGATGTTATGAAATTTAATGGCAGTAACTACGTTAAACGTTCTTTATACATCGAAATGTCTTACATATTATGTAGAAAAAAATCATTTGGTATTAATGTACAGTGGCAAGACCACATTAAGATTTAAATTCAACTCTGTCGATTACGGTAACAACGGTCCAAAGACCACAGTGTGAACCTTAACGTGCTCTTGGCTGTACATATCTTCCTAATATATTTTTCAAAAGGTTTATCAAAGGGACGGCCAACCAACAGTTTAAAACTACATTAAATAATAACAGATATAACATCTGAGAGCCAATTACAGATGCTCACAAATAGGTATATAATAAGGTACCGGGCTGCACAATTTAACTAAGTTATTACATACAAAATAATTTATTAATTAAACATAAAAAGACCATCGCGGTTGTACGCCTCACTAGGAGTCAAAAAAGTGCCCACTTCGTGCTTTCCGTGGTAAAATCACACTCGTATTGAATCGTTTTGCCTGTAATTAGTACGGTAGAACCAAAAGTGAGTTTTTTCTCAAAGATTTAGAGGGATTTTAAATGAGAATTGGATGGAATTATCTATTCAATTATCAAAGGAAAAGTATGATGATGTTCAAGAAAAATAAGTAATAAAGCACAAAGGATGATCAGTGCAATATGGAGGCGGGCCCTATCCTTAAACTGGACTGTTAGTACGCTCACATGACGCATCTTAAAGCATATAAGACTTAGATTTTGAATCTATTCCTTAGTTTTCATTTCAAGCAGCTGATTTTTATATATTTAATAATAAAAAAAGTAGTTATCCTAACCTACAACTGTATAATTATGCATTCCATACGTTAATGTATCGCGGGAAAAAGTAATAACCAGCTGCGCTTCAGCATCCAGCTGCGTTTCGTAGGGAAGCCCTTCCACCTAGTTGTTATCTCTCCGAAAGTGTTCCCCAAAAATAAGGTACCTATATTTCAACTCGCACATCTGGCAATACTGAGCATATTAAAATATAATCTGTCACCTTTTGTCGCCATTAATACTGAAACGGAAATGCAACAGAATTTCAATTTTTTTTTATTTAGAATAAACTGCTGCTTTGGTAGGTTCGAGACTATTATTATTATATTTACTGCCTCCGTGGCCGTGGTTACCATGCCGGACTGCCACGCAGAGGACCTGGGTTCCATTTCCGGGCCAGGAGAAATATTTGTATGACCTACATTTATTTATCATGAGTTTGGGTGTAATTCGTGGTTGTCTATGTGTGTGTCCATGGCACCCGCAAAACAGGGTTTCCCTAGTGCGGGGCTATGTTGACTGTGTGCGTTATTATTATTATTATTAATATTATTAAAAATGTTGTTTTAACTAATGTAGGATAATTTAAAACATGAATTTGTTGGACGTGCAAAGTAAGATGAGGGCTGTAATGGTCATCGTCCTTTTTCATCCACCATCATACAATTCGGACGATATCTAAGTAAAATGTTTGGACCGGAATTCGAGGAAATTCAAAAGCTTGTTACGGAATAGGTATGCTCATACTTTATGTTATTACGTCTCCAAATTATTAAAGCTTCACAAACTGGCTGAGTTTGAAAATTTATTTCGTAATACGTAGGAGTAAATTAACGAACGGCATTAGAAACGAGTTAGCCATTTTGAACTTTATAGTCGAAGTATTTTTGTTACCATAGCTTCCGGGTGATAGGCATGTTCTTTATTGAATAAATTAACTATTCATTTGATCTTTCATTTATTTAAAGACAAATACCTTATATTTTACAACTATTTAATTACTTACAAGCTTCCTAGGGTGACGCGTGCAGGAAAGCAGAAACATTTTAGAAGCAGCAGAGAACTTCAGAGGAAGTACGATGACCTTCTACGACTTCACGGATTGATTACAATCCTGATCGAAGGAAATACGTAAGGTAATCATGAACGAGGATGATCGAGAACCATTTAAAAAGAAAATTGGGAAACTCCTTCTATAAGGTCCAAGAAAAATCTCTTAGGAAAATAAAGAGGTGTTCACCGGCAGAATCTAGCTCCAAAATGTAGTGTGTGTGAAGTGATTGAGACTGAGACGAAGAGGCAGAAAGAGATTGTGCAGAGAAGAGAATTGAGCTTCTTAGCTAAAATATTCTCTTTAACATTTGACTTTACAGCATTTTACACAATTCACAATTTTATTAAACCTATCTTTATGTAAGTGCTGCAAAATTTCAGCATTACAAAAAGTCCTTGATTTAAAAAAATGAGGCGAGGCACTTGCAAACAAAATGAAAAGAAATTCCGCGACCCTGCCTGAAGTAGGTACCTCTCAGTGGGGCTTTGTCTCAAGCGACGCGGTTGACATTGTAAGATGACAAGTTGACACTTGTCCACCTCTTATAATATATTACCTACCGACGGCTTAAAGCTCACGCAAATGAAAGTCATAATTGTTGTAATCTTGCATTTTTTGCTGCAACGTTAATCAGAAAATGAGAATTATGGGCGCGTTCCCATTATGTCGTAAAGTTTTATTTATCCTTGGACGACAGTCGCTTTTAGCCTGTTCCCATCACGACTGTATGTCGAGACAGTGTCGTGGACATTTTTTATCGTTGAACGACTGTCGTGTCTAGCTAGCTATTCCCACTGGATCGTGACGACAACTTGTCGTTGACACGACAGAATCGTTTGATGCACAGCGAGGTCGCGGAGGACGAGAGGGGAGAGTAAGGAGCAGAACACGTGTAGACAACGATGAATAAAACGTGACGACAATATTATCTGTAGTCACATTTTTATCGTGACGTTGTATATATCGTCTGACGACTGTCGTTCTAGCTCTTTCCATTGTCTTGACAGTCTGTCGTGGTAACGCCAAAAAAGTCGTGAACGACAGTTAATCGTGTTGTATGTTCTATATTTGAACAACTTCATATAAATATACACTTGTAAAGACACTTAAAACTGCACGACTATCTGTCGTCACGACACAATAGGAAACCTAAGCCGCTAACCAACACACAACACAGTATTTTTTGAATCTACTTAACTTCAACCTTTGGCAGCCTGTATATTTTTTTAGAAGTACTGCCACTTCACTTATTTCTGCTCTCAAGCATGTGAACATTACTGCGTTGCGGTTTTGAAGAGTAAGGGTGCTGGTGAAATTACGGGCACATGGGACTTGTCAACTGTGTCTTAGGGTGATGGGCGTAGTGCAGTGACCTTCAGATCTTTGCGATTTAAAGTTCGAAGTGGCACTGCAACTACTGGGGACAGGCGTGTCGTTTACCATCAGGCGGATAATTTGTTCATCCCGTCACTTAGCATCATAAAAAAATACTTAAGCAGCACATTTTTATTGTGAATTATTGTTGACACTATTTCGAAGGTAGTTATTTGTTTACTTACATCTCCTTTTGATGGCCTTGTATTTGGGTGATATTTTATAGAAGTGGGTAGGCATGTTATAAGTAAGCAAAGGGGTTGGCTAGATTCTTTACGAGTTCCCAGCGATTTGCCGTGTACGGATAAACCTATTTAGGTTTTTGTTGCGCCGCCATGTTAAAATTCGTAAAAATTCCTTTTTTTAAATTTTTAGTAATAAAAAACTAAGAAAGGCGAAAGGTTGTTTATACTAACAGTCAAAGTCGCAACAAATAATTTTGTCAGAATTAGTAATTTAAAATTTGTTTCAACATACACAAATCAAACATTTTTTCATAATATTTATACTATGCTCAAAAAATATTTTGTTTTATTTAGTTATTCACAAGCGCCTGTAACTTAAGTGGTTGAAGTAGTATCATTTATTTTAACCCTGAGATTATTATAGAACCTTGTAGGAACACTTTGTGTTGCAACACACGACTACAAGAAGTGACAGTGTTTGTAGATCAGTTTGTTAGTAGACTATTTATGCAGTTTATTATTTACGTCAATATCACCCATGTGCGAACACATTTTATCTACCACATCGAGATTTATGAAATCATCAATAATATTGAGTGTCAACGCCGTCCGGAAAGGTGATAGGTGTTAACATGCGGCGTTCCAGTTCGTGTCTCAGTATCGGAAAATTTCCACAGCACCATAATAATGTGTACAGAGGACAATCGCACAGCAAATAAGACCACATTAAGTCGTAATAACGCCTTTAATAGTACCGCTAATCCCATTCGACAAATATTTTCCATCCAATTTTAGCCGCAGATAGGGCTCAATTAGATTTAACAATTGACAGTTGTTAATATTGCAAATAATCGTGTATCTACAACTAGCTGGTGCCCGCGACTTCATCTGCGTAGAATGAGTACTACGAGTAGTCTGTACTATACTAATTTTCATAGTTTTATTTCATAAATTTTCATTCCCTATTCCACCCCCTAAGATTTATTTTTGTTACAAAAAATAGTCTATGTCCTTTTCCTAGGTCTCATCTATCTCTATACTAAAATTCATCACAAATGGTGTTGCGGTTTTGGCGTCAAAATGCAATAGACAGACATAGGCGCTTTCGCATTTATAATATTTGTTTGGATAATTAATTGGTTAGGTACAATGAATAAAAAAAAATTGTTTCTCGTAAGAATCTAATAAAACCAATATTGTTTCATTTCAATTGAATAGGAATATCAAAGACAAATTAAGAGAATTCCTCAGCGGGTCATAAATGTTATTAATACATACAATTGGCCAGAAATCGATGTAAATATGTTAGAAGTAAGAAGCGATTTCGTTCTAGGCTTGAGACACAAAGAGATTCTTACTAACAATAACATAAAGTTTCCAGTATTGTATTTCTAACAAGCAGGAACGATAGATATCTTTTGACACGAGCTGTTTACGCACATGGTGGACGTACAAATAAATCAATTAGATTCGTACCAAGAAAGCGTTCGAGTCAGTATTTGAATTCGTGTGTAGAAAGGAATATCGGGAAAATGATTTCTGTTCACAATTCTTGCAAAAAATATTATAAACATTCAAAAGTAATTTCGAAGAAAATGGAGTACCCTGCTCAAACAGGGAATAAGACGCAAATAATATACGCATAAAGGCAAAAAAAAAAGTTTTTCGACGACGTCAAAAGAAAATGGCTGACGGGAGTAACGGCAGAATTTTAAACAGTTAATACACCTAATCTGGGTATTCGGTACTGGCTTCTCTTTTGAGTGTAATCAAGCGTCTACAACAGGAGGCTGTATATATTCCCGCTTTGAGGTACCACATTAAATTAATAAGAAAGCTTTTGTTACAAGACTGTTTGGAAAAACCCTGTTATTTGGCATTCGATAGTTCTTAGAAACTTAATCTTCAAACAAAATATTACCAAAGGTTTCTGAGTAATATGTATGTTTTCGTTTACTTTAAGTAAAAATTTGAATTCAGATATTATATTGATTGGAAGAAGAATCGATTTAGTACCAATAGAACTTGTGAAAGAGTTCATCCAGGGAAGTACTGCTACTTTACCCACTTCCGGTTGTGAAGGGTAAGGTACAGGTACACGTCATCTTGTCTCAAGATAACGGGCGCAGTGGCAGTGCCTCTCGGATCTTTGCGATTGGTCTTAGTGGCACTGCAACTCGTATAGACAGGCGTGTCGTTTACCACCAGTTGCACGACTTATTCGTTTCGTCACTTGATATCATGAAAAGATTGCGGACATCACTGAGACCTTTTACTCACTAGAACATAACAACTGTTCTTCTCCCTTAGATTTGATCTAGATACATAGAGACCGTCGCAGCGTCTATGTCAATTACAGCTATTATAAACTCAAGACAATAATAAATTCTGTTACCTCTCGTAATCTCTTCATTAATTTTGAAAGTCGACAACACTGTTTTACCACAAAGCGTCATCTGACGCTACGCTAACGACTTAATTATCCCGTACAAGGACGTTATATTACACTACGTTTTCAGATTAGACACGTTTACCAAAATTCTAAAGATTAAATGTCTGAAATTACTTTGTAATAAGCCAGTTTGTTTTTTGATCATTTACAGAGAAGAAAGGTTTCGATAAGAAATTATATACATTTACGTTGAAAATTTTGTAAATGAAATGCGTGAATTCATTGTGTTAATCGGTTGATAGATAGTGCCTGTTCATGATCAAACAACGACTAAATTTAAAGAAAACATTATGTAAAACAAGTTACGTACATATTATTAAGTACTGAGATGCGGAACTCGAATATCTTTTATTGCAGAAATACAAAGAAAAGGTACAACGAATACCAAACTTATCTCAGTGATCTATCAAGTGTCTACTGATACATTCAAGACTCTTAGATAAACTTGCAAATTCCAAAAAGTGGCGCAGTAAATGGTATATGATGGATTGTTTGACAATGATACAAATATTTTATTCAATGTTGGTTTATCGAGATTGTTCTTCTTAATCTGATAGATAGCCAACAAGTGACAGCCAAAGAACTATGTATTTTTGTTCCTTACGACTAAAAGTTCTAGATTATTCTACTCACTTAAAAAAAATATCACGACGTTGGGATCAACTATTTACAAGTGTTAATCCTTAAACATCTGCGAGCTTCCATGCCCTACATATAAAATAGTGTAGTGATTCCCAGGCAATGGAAGGTCGTAGATGCCTTTTCAATAGCTTTTTTTTCAATAACTTTTTCATTGAAAAAAACAAAAATCGTCCTCAAAAGTTTGCTATCGGCTTTTTCCAATTTCCATGGGATCCCCTCATCATATTCTGACTTTTTAGTGACAATGGGACTGTTATGGACTGCTTTGTACATTTTATACTTTTTTCCTGGTTGTGCTGGTGACGGTGATTTGAGGTGAGTTAATTACATGTATTGTGTCAAGTGAAAAGTCGACTTTTACATGCGGAAAATATTTTTTTAATTTGTGATAGCCGAAATGAACCCGGAATAGTATCGTTGGCATCAGGGACCACCTCGAGAGTATATACCCTTACAAACAACCCTTACAAAAACGGTCTACAATTGACGGACAAATCTGAAAACATACATAAAACATACCTACAGCCGAACGTATATCCTCCTCCTTTTTTTAAGTCGGTTAAAAAAGAGGATATCATGTTTTCTTTTGTGGGTAAATATTTTAACGTTTTACGTATAGAGCTTATGTAGCAACGTAGTGAATTAAAAAGTACCGCACACATAAATTTCTTTGTGCCTTTGTTGATACTTCTCTATGGAGAAGCAGTAAGCAGCAACTACATAAAAAGCACTTAAAATCGCGCTGTTAGTTGGTTTTTTGAGATCCATATAGCGAAAAGGGGTACCCTGTACTAACTCTGACATTTAATTTTACGGTAAAAGCCGTTGCTGTCCACGAGTTAATCGATTACTTTAAAAAAAAGTAAGGTGGATTAAGAAACAAAGATATTATAAGAAATTACTTTGAAATTACGCTTTTGTTTAGTGCAACAGTACTGAATATATAACTGACATAGGAAAAAAGCTTCGGGCCGTTTGCAGTGGTTTTTAACCGACTTGAAAAAGGAGGAGTTTCTCAATTCGACTATTTTTTTGTGTGTATGTTACGCGATTACTCTTTACGATTTGTGAACAGATTTTGATGATTATTTTTTGTTGAAAAAAGAGCACCTCTGTATTGGTCTCATTTAAATTTGAAGAAAATATTCCGCCTCTAAGGGTGGCAAACTAGGGGATGAATCCGGTTTCGCGCACTTTCCGGTAACCGATTTCAATAAAACTGGCAAATAGATGTAATTCCACGATCTTTTGAGGTGGGGTTTTTTTTATAAAAAGGCTGTAAATATCCGTGAACCAAATCGGTAGTACTCACCTTGAGCGAAGCCATATCGGAGACAGATCGATGTGTTTGTATGGTCTCCAGTTGGTCCAAGCACCAATCCAATTCTTCCACAGTTTCTAGTGCTAGCTTCATATAGGCTTCGTCTGTAACAATGGGATATTGATTATGAATTATATCTTATACAGGTGATCATATCTTATACAAGAATGACTCTCGAATAAACATGCTATTCTATCAAGTCGATTTTACTTTTTTTAGCATCAGGTATTAAAATATAAAGTATGCGTAAGCAGCTAAAGGGCGTTGAGATGGAAAAATAAACATACATCCTCCTCCTCCGCCAACTTCAACTGATTCATGAAACATTTTAGCAAAGAAATTTTCATCATGTGTGTTATAGTTAATGTTTGATTATTACGTAGTATTTGAATTGCAAGTTGTGATCTTTGTATTCAAAGAAAAATGTGAATACATTTTTATGACAGCGCATCCTTTTTTTAATAGCAGTAGAGCTCCTTGTGAAAGAGTTCGTCCAGGGAAGTACTGCCACCTTATCTGTTTCTGCCGCTAAGCAGTAATGTCAGCATTACTGTATTCTGGTTTTGAAGGGTGAAATTACAGGCACATGGGGCTTGTCAACTTATGCCTCAGGGTGACGGGCGCAGTGGCCACTCAGATCTTTGCAACTTAAAGCTTTGAGTGGTATAAAAAACCCCTTCGTGTAATAAAGTCACATCTGCAAAATGACATTTTTCACGAGACAGTTTTTAAGATTCTACACACGAAATTAGTTGCAACTTATTATGCCTAATTAAGAGTGTTACAAAATTTCACATATGCATGACTTGTTTCATGTAGTTTGTATTGTTTATATGACTTTCTTGTGATAAAAGCATTTCGGACGTTTGATCACACTCATGTGGTACACGCTTTATATTATTTATCATTATTATTATACCAAAGGTAAGCAATATCGTGACGTATAACATCTCTATAAGTCATTCGATGACCTCAGTATTTGTACGGTTTGCGCTGTAGACGTTAGACGGGGAAGTCCCGGATTCGATTCCCGGTAGGCCTATTTGGGAAATGAAATTTTCTAAATTGGTTCGAGTCTGGTTGACTTGGGAATCCCCAGTTTGAGACCAGGCAATTGGTTGGTAAATTATAAGGTCAACAAGCAAATCCGATTGTGTCTGTCACACAAATAAATAGAAGCTAACAATGTTAATTTAAATGCAATTGTGTCTTAATGAACGCTGCTGGTGTGCGACAAAAAGGCCGACTGTTTTATACGTTTTATATTGCAGATAAGGACGACGTAATTGTTAATAAAAATCAATGAGTCAACAATTTTTCTTTCTGGTTTCTGTAGTTCACAGTTTTCAACAATTTCATATGCAAAAAAAATGATCATAGCTTCATATATACACAATTCGCTTATGAAACCACGTAATGTCGTAACTAAAAAAATGTGATTGAGAAAACTCGAATTGAAAGTTCAAAAATTACAGATTGGAGCCTATATATTTATATTTTCGTTTATGAGAGAATAACTAAACATTATTGTATAAATAAAAATAATCCCATTATTCGCAATAAGATTAGTTCAGATTTTTTATAATTTTCAAATCGTGTCTTCTCAACACCGACGACCTCCGTGGTCGAGTGGCTTGCACATCGTTTTTCATGGTGTTGCCATCTCTGAGGTCCCGGGTTCGATCCCCGGCCGAGTCAAGTAGAAAGCTATTTTTTCTATACCTATTGTCTCGGGTCTGGGTGTTTGTGGTACCGCCGCTGTTTCCGATTTCCATAACTCAAGTGCTTTAGTTACTTACATTGGAATCAGGGCAACATATGTGACGTTGTCTAATATTTATATTTATCAATACCACCATTTTTGAGTTCGACAGTATATAATTTCATGTGTGATATGTTAACAACACGTTGCACAGATATATCGATAGAAATCCTTTTTAATTATATAAGTATTTGACAAAAACAACTATCATGATGATGCCATCATTAAACAGTAGAAGAAATGTAGTCAAAAGATGTAAATATATACTCAGAGTATCATTTCATTATCACGTATAAGCCATGATACTCGTATCTTCGCCTTGACGCAATGTTACAAACCAATAAGTTTTAAGTAAATAACAAGTGAATTGTGACACTTGCATATTTAGTAAGATAACACCATGAAATAATGCTGGATTTTAGTAACATTATATAATTATTAAGTTACTGAAAATGATATAACGCTTAAATAAATTATGATATTATTGTCGCGTAATACTCTTAAAATGGATTATTGTTTTACTTCGGATAGATAATTAAAAAGAAAAAATAATTTCAATAAAACATATATCGACTGGACAATTATACCAATTGCCTGGTCGTAAACAGAGCAACAGAATTCACTTTGGGGCAACACAATTATTATAATATACAAATATGGCAACGCTGTCCCTTATTCCAAAGTTGTATTTTCTTATATAATGTGTGTGCTGCGTACTAAGTACAATAACCTCATAAAACAAGTGCAAAATAGCTTATTCTTTATCACATGTAAGGTTTCGAACACGGGGCTCTATCCGGCACACTCATGCTCGTATTCCAGAACTCTACTCAATGCTCAAGCCAGGATTTGAGCAGACTTGAGTATGATTTCAAGCACTGGAAATACGACCGCAATGGCAAGGACTTGAGTATGATTTTCAGTGCTCACTGCAATACTCAAGTCCTGACTTGAGTATTGAGTAGAGTTCTGGGATACGACCCTTAGACTAGAATTTAAAAAAAATGTTCATTTCCCAAATCGGTCCTACCGGGAATCGAATCCGAGACCTCCGCATTCAGCACCCACAATGCAAGCCATTGAGCCACCGATGTCGTCAAATGAATGTAAAGGACATTTTTACGAAGATGAACAACAATTTATCTTTCAGCGCATCTCTAGGGAGAAAATCAGACAAATAAATCTATAATCACGCCATAAGTTACACGATAGATGTAAAAACTTTAGTTCAGATGGCCACGCAATGTGTCTGACCTAGCGTTGGTAATAATAATCTAATCTAACATCCCAATTCCGGCAACAAATGGAGTCAGACTATGAATTATCGATATTAGCAGTACATAACGAACATACATTAGTCTCGATAAAGTGACCTCCTAGAAACACTTGTATACATCGTGCTGTATGTTATTAGCACGGATGCGAACCGTGATCCTTCACGTCACACGTTGACTTTTCGTTGATAACTTTGAGTTCTGACCCTGCACTTTGCTGCGATAAAGCGTCTAGCGTAAATACCAGAATAGTCTGTATCATTTGTAATGGTAATTTTCAATTCTATGTATCTACTTATTAGAGTTGACAACAATAGTCATATTTCATGTATGACGATACGTGACGTGACGCATAGACAAATAGTATAATAACGCGTGGGTGTCAAGATACGGAATAGTCTACTGATTTGATACAATGATGAGACTTGACCCGTGCTAATTTAGTGACCTAGTCAATGAATAGATACAACACACAAAACTCATACATAGCTGTGAATTGAACTAAAGCTCAGTGACTCGTGCCATTACAATTAACGAAGAGTGAACGGGTTTAGGCTAAATGGCTTTAATTAAATTAAAATTGCGGAAAATGCATTGTTGTTTAACCGCAAGTGTTGGTGTTATATATTTTTATTATGAATCAGATTTCGTTAGGTATATTGTGGCGATACTTTTAGTAGCAGCGGAGCTCCTTGTGAATGAGTTCGTTTCTGTCGTCAAGCAGTAACATGAGCATTACTGTGTTCCGGTTTTAAAGGGTGCTGATGAAATTACAGGCACATAGGACTTGTCAACTTATGTCTCAGGGTGGCGGGCGTAGTGGCAGTGCCACTCAGACTTTTTCGATTTAAAGCTCTGAATGGCGCTGCATCTGTTATGGACAGGCTTGTCGCCTTATTACCAGGCGCATGATAATAATATTGTTCTCTTATAATTGCTAATTGGTAAAATAGCTGTATAAAATAATAGAGTGTGTCTCATCTAGTGATTACGCTCAACGGAATTTTTAGGTCTTCGTGAAATGAGTAACATAATGAAGATAATGTAGTATAAACACTTCGTGGATTGTTTGTGCGAAACTAGAGCAAGAAATGATTTGATAACACGAAAATAATGTAGTATATACAGTTCTTGAATACTAGAATATATAAATCATGGCAATGTCCTCAAGTTCACTTGGAGCATTTAGAGCGTCCTAAATTAGTTAACACTTTTCCATTAACTACTTAATTAAGCGAATGTTTCTTTATAATTAAATACTTTATTAGGTTAACATTCAAACTTAAGGTAAAAGCATGTTTTAATAAGACATAAGTTAACAAGTAGGTAGGGAGGCAGGTACATAGACCTGTAATTACACCGGTACCCTTAAACTTTGAAACCGAAACGCAGTAATACTCACCTTGCTGCTTGGCGGCAGAATTAAATTTGTATATAAAAGTCAAATGAAACTAAAACATAACTACGGCATCCTTTTCGTTGTCGTCATCATTTGTACTACTGCTTGCTACTTGTTGCATGTATTATCTTACGGTTTATTGTAATATTTAACATATGACAATAGCATTTCATTAATTCACACGCTCATTCGTTCATGTCATTCAGTCATTCAAAATATTTGAAAGAAACAAAGCGTGAATTTAAACGTGAAATGTTAAAATGAAAACGAATACTTTCAAATAGATGTGAAACAATTCTTATGCATAATTTAATGGGAGATAATACTTGAAAGATGGAGTTTTTACGAATATTACTCTGGTACGACCAATACAGAATACCTAAAACAAAATTTAAAATTTTCAAGTTCATTGTGCCAACGTAGCACATGATTAATGCTTCAATAAAGTATTTAATCCGGCTTAAGATATTATATTAATAACTATACAATTTTGACTACATAAAGATACATGCATAATATGTCCACGCTTAAATACATTATAACATTTTTCCATTTGTCATATCAACACGATCGTAAACCATAATGCTTTTATCACCTAGATACGTTACAAACATCATAATGTATTATCCACCCATAACTTTTAGGTGCATGTAACATAGACAAATAGTACCTTCAAGAGACGTAAACAACATTATTTAGCCGGATCGTTCTTCCATTCATTCCCCGCTCCATGCCCTACATTCAGAATTTTCCAGGAACAGAGGCAGTCATCGTTTTGAAATAAATATGCGACTCGACAGTGCCAGTTAGTATTTGTAAGCTGGCATGCTCCAAATTCACATTCGTTTTGTCAAGTTTCTTTTTTAATTTGAAAAGCGTCCGCGAATCTGGGTTACAAAGTGCCGAGTTAATTAAATATTATTTCGTAGAGCTAAAAATCCGTACAAAATTTTTGCAGACGACAAGGGCACGGGCTAAATTGTTTTAATTTTTTGCGTTTCATTTTATCTCTAGTGGTCTTGTCTGTATATTATTATGAGGTTGAGCAAATACTTTCTTCGAATTCATGCAATAATCTTTGTTTATTCTATAGTGATTACGCAAAAAGATTTTAAGCAAAATCGTGCTTACGAAAAAAGATTTTAAGCAAAATCGTGCTTACATGGGCATGTGGCACTTGAGATTTAAATTAAACTCTACGCTGTATAGAATATATGGTCTAAAATTAAAAGTGCAAAGCCCCCAGGTTTGTTTATTTTTCAATAACAGAGAGAGAGAGATATAAGCATATATTTTTACCTTTTGGTGTCATGAATGTAAACTTGATTAACTGTTTTCACACCACTTCCTGTTAAGGCACTAATAACCACAAAGAACAAAGAACTTGCAAGGTACGCGTCACGGATACAAAATACAGTCAGAATAATATTATTTTTGTTACAGAGCTGAAACGGAATGGTAATTGAACGTGACAATTGTTTCGACACGAAACACGATTTTTTCCTATAAAACTGAAGGTTCTCAATCTGTTTCAATGTGACGTTTTGGTCGATTACTGGAGATCTGTCAAGTGTTATTATTGATAGGCAACAACTCTGGCGCCGTAAAATATACAATACCCTAAATTATTTGTTCTACGGTACGTAATGACGTAACTCCTCTCGTTAGTCCTGATTGAAAACCTACGCCTTAGGAAACTTTGACATATGTATTTATTGAGATTTTTCGTGAAATTACTCCAACTAGTTTTTGTTGTTATTATGAATACAAAGCTCGAACATACGACATGTTCGTCACTTAATATTATAAAAAATTTAAAAAAAAATAAATTTTTTTCGTTGATACGGTGGGACTTGTGTTGTGTTGTATTCGATCTTTGTGTCCATAATCATAACAAAAACTTTGACATAATTATGCTAAGTCAACGCTCTTTCGTTATGTTATGTTTTTATTTTTGTGTTTAATCTGTATTTGTGTCATTAGTGAATAAAGCTATCTATCTGTTTAATTAAACCTATACGATGGCTATTTAATTAATATTACATAGTTTATTCAGAAATTAAAGTAATATCAACTAATATAAATAATTTAACGTTCAAGAAATCATCAATTCGTCAAAACTTTTACTCAAAGACTAAAGAAATCCAAAAATTAATTAAATCTTTTAAAAGTCTTTAATTTTAATAGTTGTGAAGTCCGTAATCGCCATAGATAGAAGCGAATGTCCATATCGCACCCTTAGTAATATAAGGGCACAATCCAAAAAAAGTAGATTTTTGGGAAATCGCGTATTAAGATTCTGGATTCCTACATTACACCTATTTTTTCAAATAATATGCTTATTATTTAAGTTATAAATATGAAATTTGGCAGATTTGTTCTTTGATAAATGTATTATAAATAGCAATAAAAAAAAATAATATAAATAAATTCCATAAGTTTCAAGCAAGTTAAAAAAACACTTTCAAGTTAGACCCATATAGTACAAAAAATATAACAGAAATATGGAGCTATATAAGTTTGATCCCATTTATTATTTAAGTCCCTATCAATTCCCAAATTTCCCAAAAATCTACTTTTTTTGGATTGTGCCCTTATATTACTAAGGGTGCGATATATCAAGGTGAAACTGGAAAAGCAGCTTGTAGTGCAGACTCCGACCTTTTCATTAGCGCTAGATTTCACTACATTTCTGAAACTGTATCTGTATTAAACTTTTCATCACACTTGCTCGTAAACAGTGTCATGACATGCTGACAGAGTCAACCGTAATGTCGTAAATTATGCCCACGGGATTTTTCATTACATTGTCGCCCAACGGATTTTTTAGATCAAGATTAACAATGCTCGAAAAATCTGAACGTACATTTCGCATAAACTGGAAGTATAAAAAAATTTTGATATTTAACTACATTTTACTAAGGAAGAACAGCAGGCAAAAGGTTAAAAAAAAATGCCGCCATTTGCAAAATCCGTAAATGTTGTGTTGTGAAGCGATATTTATTCAAACAAGAAATAAATTGTCGTTGTATCCATTTCCTGGCAAATGTGATGAAAAACATTGTGTAAAGGTAGACCAGCGACTGCATCGCGTTTGCATTACTGCTAAACGTCGCTGTGTGTAAACCGCTCCTAAGCTTATCATTTCGTCATCTCAACCATTCAGTTCACCAGGACTTAGAACTTTGTAGGTAAACTGAATCACCTTATATAAGAAACCGCGTTTGCATAAAGTCGCGCGTGTGTGTAAAGGTAGACGCTAGGCGACTGCGTCACTGCTAAAAGCGCCGTATGTAAACAACTCTAAAGCATATGCAAGTCCTCGTCAAAACGAATCATATGAGCCTAAACACAAGGTAGCTACTGTACAGTTGAGAAGTTTCTTGTGTCTGTCTGCCATAAAAATTTTATTTTCATAGGATTACATCTACGTGCCAAGTTTTATTGAAATCGGTTAACGGAAAGTAGTGAAATTCAATAAACCG
>NW_020654748.1:6700665-6949059 GCF_003589595.1 Hyposmocoma kahamanoa
AAACCGGAACTGATACCTAATTGAACTGGGGCCTTACCATGAACTCTTATTACAGTTCAATATAGGTTCGTAACGGCAATAAAGCGGGATGGTGATATACACTTCATGTAGCGCTATCTCACAATGATTCATTTTAGGTCCTGAACTGAATCGTAATAAGAATTCATGCTAAGGCCCCTGGTACCTAATTGGTGTACCACCTTTCCAACTAAAAATATTCATCGAAATCGGTTCACAAATGTCGTGTCGTGTAATCGCGTCATATACACACAAAAAATAAACGAATGGAGAACCTCCTTTTCAGAAAAAGGTTAAAAATAATATGAAAAAGCACCGCATATTGGTTTATGTTTAAACGTGCTTACACGCCGTTCGTGTGGTTGGTTTAGATTTCGCGGCCTAATGTTTATGGTTGTTTAATATCAGTTACTGGAGTATAACATCAAAAAAGGCTACCAGGCTAAAGCGATAGATAATGGAGTAATTACGAAAGGGCGGATCGACGTAGTACGTTATATCAAATCAAAGCACTTATTATATCTGAGTGGGTCGCGTATTGCGTTGAAGTTTATTGGAAATGTATACGAAATTTAGGTTTTCAGATCACGTTTGTTAGACCGATAAAGTAGATAATTAGGAAAAATAAGGTAATGGGTTTTTGGGTAATCCGAACTACATTACAATATTGACTTAGACGGTGCAATGGCCGCAAATGGAAAATTGCAATATAGAAGTACAAAGATGTTTTGAACTGTACGACGATTGTTAGTAGATTCCGTGAATTATGTATTTGTTGTAAAAATTAGGAAGAAGTTCTCTTTAGACGTAGTTCTGCTTTAAGTCTTTATTTGTAACTAGAAAATTAGTATACACAAAGTCACATCTACAAAAAGTTAAGTAAAAAAATATTATAAATATTTTTCCAATTTTTGTACCACATTTTTGTTTTTCTTTTAAATACATTTATTCGACATTGCATAGCATTGCATTGCATATTAATCCGTATAGACTTTAACAATTACTATATAATAAAATTACTTTAAAATATTTTCACTGAATACTCAACTTACTTCTAAACTTAAATTCCTTTCTTCCAAACTTACACCCATCAAAATATATGACAGTAGAGCAGGTACCAGATTTCAAATATCTTGGTAGTATTATCACAGAAGATTTCAAATGTACAACTGACATAAAAACTAGAATCGCAATAGTAAAACCCAAAAAAACAAAAAAAAGGTTTTCCATAATAAAAAAACACATTTTCACCTCTAAAATACCTATACAATTGAAAAAAAGAGCATAAAACCTATGTCTGGAGTACCGCACTGCATAGATGCGAGACGGGGACAATAACAAGTAAAGACAGAGAGAGATTGGAATCATTTGAAATGTGGTGCTGGACGCGAATGGAAAAAATAAAATGGACTGAAAAGCCATCAAATGAGGAAGTTTTGGAAATAATGCAAAAGAGAGGAGAAGGGGGAAAATGTTTGGACATTTGTTGCGTAGTGACGAATTTGTGAAAGTAATAATTAAGGCGAGGATAGAAGGGAAAATAAAGAGAGGAAGACCAAGAATGGCGTAAAGTGAACAAATAAAAAAGATCAAAGTGAACAGCTATAGAGAGGTCAAAGAACTGGCTATGACCCGTGAGGAGAGGAGAAGGCTACACCAACAAGAATCTGGCTCTTAAATAACATGATGACTCAACTTACTGAATACTTTCATTACTATTATTAGGGTGGCTTCATTTGGGGTCTATGCTGCCCCTCACCACTGCGACCGTCAACTGATCTATTGTGATCAGCACCAATTATAGTTTGGAGCCAAAGCTAACAGTATTAAAGAACTGAAAGACGTTCCTGGCTAGGTCAGTTTTTATATCTTCTGGTAGAGGCATATGCCTCCTCAGTATAGAACTTCGTACTCCCATCAGGAGATACACAGTAGTTTTTTCCGCCTCGTGGCAGAATCTACACCCTCTATTTTCTCTCTGCCCAATATTTGACATGTGAGACTCAAGTGAGCATTCTCATGCCATTCCTGTCCAATGACAGAGCTTCTCTACGGTGTCTGGCACTGTAGGCAGCTATCAGGGCTTTTGAATACTCAAGGCTCTTGCTCTGTAGTCACACTTCTCGGGGGACATTGGTGCTCTCGTTCTGCAGAGTGAGCTTTGCCAGGTTGTATGCTAAATGTATAAAGGGTTTGGATCCAATAAAGGTTTCCCTAGCATCAGCTTTTGCCAGTTCATCCGCTCCCTCATTACCCTCGACTTCAGAGTGGCCTGGAACACAGCTCAGGATAACTTTATTCCTTTCCCCGAGAGTATACAATAAATATACACAGCTTTTTAAAATTCTCAACGTTTTGGTGACTGAGGATAGGATACTTTCATTGGTGGTGCTTTTATAATTTGAGTGTAGGCATAAGAAGATTATTTATCCCAGTAATTTAAACAAAGAAAAAATGTTGAGTACAAATTCGGGATTATCTCATAGATTATGGAAAACAAAAGCACTTATCAACGCCATAATAAAAGGACACGTAATTTGCCCAAGTTCGTGAATTAACATGCAGCGTATATTTTCCATACACAGCATTTATCACGAGATAACCGAAATTATTTAATATGACGAATGACGTTTTGTGGAATATGATGTTTTGACGGAATATTGTAAACACACATTTTCCCTATTTGTTTTCTAAATTATCCGTAAAGCCCGTATTGTAGCCACTGCAGATAGGAAAATATTGACAATAGTGAAATTGAACTGCCTTGAGTAGGTAACTTGACGCTAATATAGTAGATCGGGAGTTAACGACGAGTAAAAGAAATAAGATCAGAATTTTTATATTAAGCAATGTCTAAGACAACTGCAAACCAATAATAGACAACTGCTATGACACTGACATATAAACACATACTGGCTTTCTTTTTATGATACCAAGTGACAGGATGAACAAATCGTGCGTGTGGTGGTAAGCGACCCGCCTGTCCATAGAGAGCTTTGAATCGCAAACATCTGAGGGGCACTGCGACTGCGCCCGTCTCACCCATAAATAAAAGTTGACAAGTCTCATGTGTCCGTAATTTCACCAGCACTCTTACTTTTCAAACCGGAACGCAGTAATGCTCACATTACCGCTTGGTGGCAGAAATAGATAAAGTATATTATGTTAAATTTAAATATTTTGTATCAGTGACAACTTTACCAAGTGTTTTTGTTTCTCATTGTTACTATTTTTTTCGCAAAGGGAGACCTAGTGCCTCAAAACACAGGGTTATAACTAGTATGAGCACAAGTCTTCCACAATGAAAATGTTCTTAGATTTAAGTATCACTGTGGAATAAAGTAAAATTATTATATATAAAAGAGGCCAAAAATAAATACAGTTAAGTTTAGAATCGAAAAAACAGAAACATTTTAAAGGTTGGAAAAAATTTAAAAACAAAAAATATATGAAAACGAATGTTGCGATTCGTTACATCGATCGCCCGGGCAGAGAAAAGGCCCGTTGGGAGGTCTTCTGCACGGCGGCCAAAAAAAGAATTCCAGAAAAATAGAATTTAAATCTAATAATAAACACAGGGTAATTAAATTCATTAGGCAATAAACGCCTACGCGACACGCCCTTTTTACTGAACGCTTACAATAGCATCCTGAACCAAGGTTGCAACCCCCTGGGTTCTCTCAAGACCACTACTTAGCATAAAACGCCGCATTTATTAAGAGTTCTCAACTGGCGTTTTTTTCCGGTAGCGCTGTAAAGGCCATCGCATTGGCAGCGGACACTACACATAAATAGTACACATACATAAACACGTACACATGGTTAAAAAATGAAACAGTTTTTTCGGATCTAAATCTCGTATTTGTTTACAAAAAAAAAATGCGAATTTTGTCTTGAATATGACCATGGGATCTGTAAAACGCCCGAAACGTTGGTTTGTTTGAACAAATTATGCGATTTAAATCCGAAAAAAGTACTTTCATTTTCAAAGCTAAGTACATAGTTATTCTCAAATAAACAAGTAAACAATTTTAGTTATTTTATTTTTTTTTAAATATTATTTCAATGAATTTCACATTACGTATATTGAATATTTTGACATCTCGATTTTGAAAATTTAAATTCCCAATGTTACACTTTATATATTTCATCATATACTTAGTTGTTACTAATATAAGGTTGCTTACTAACAAACTATGGACCTACGCTGTCTGAGAACAAAAGATTTTTATTTTTATATTTCAAATATGCGTTTAGCCCGCTACTTTGTTCGTTTTAAAAAATACCCTATCTGAAACATAGACACAGCTACTCGTATATCTTTCAAATGTCACCCGATCCCGTTTCGCCACTTCGGAGTGATTGAGTAAAAATCACTTTTCAAACATTATTACTATTACAAAATTCCAATAGTTTCTTGAATTAAACGGAACGGGAGCGAAATAGGAATATTGGCACGAGGAACATGTTGTGAAAATAACCCTTCTGAGAATGTCGTAGAAAAGAGATACGTGCGTAATCACATGAGATGCATCATAACTTCAAAATAGCAGTACGAATGCAGTCCGAAAGCTGTTTGGATGCACACAACGTTTTGCTATGATGCAATCGTTACGCGTCTCGTGTGACTATGCTCTAAGGGATAAAATCACGACTTGCACAGCAGCGTCTGAAGCATCACAAGGTAAAGGCTGAAAATTTATTTTTGGACTCTCAAATTACGGTATTAATGACTAACGAGTTTTGAAGTCATGGTGCTACTAATACAAAAACACATTTCCTTTTTTAAATATACATTTTGGAACACACAATTCGAGCCACATTGCATTTTTATTTTTAAAGGGCTAGAATACAAGAATATCGTTAATTATTTCCTGGATTTACAAAATCAAATTTTTCAATGTCCTTATTGAAAATTTCAATTTATAAATGACGTTTAGTAGCTTTAAGACTGCATCAATATTTTTTGATTTACATTATAATATTGATATTTATTTAGCCCAGGGCATTTAATATTGAAAATGTAAGGTGGTTCGAATTATCAGTTCAACTTTGATAATAATCAATATTGAGTTTGCCCATAATATAGTCGATATGCCCATAACTTTGATTCTCAATAGTTCGTTAAGATTTGGCGACAGTCCGAATGTTAATGGCCCAGTTCAAGAAACCCTTAAGACCATTTAGAGATTTTATGCACTAACGACACCATTTGCGAAAACTCTACATTGTCTATGTCTATGGTTTAATCTCACCGTTTTGTTTCTGTCACGTCTCTTCGTCAAGTTGAAAAAAAAAATATATTCATAATTTTATAAATATTTTAATTTTTTATGAATTTAAAATGTAATGAATTATTAAAAATCATGGCACAAAAGTTGTTGTTTATGATGTTAGGAATATAATAATGATAATAATAACAACGTAAAACACTCATAACCCCACACTAGGGAAGCCCTGATTCGCGAGTGCCATAGGCACACACATACACAACCATAAATTACACCCAAACTCACGAGAGAAATAAATGTAGGCCATACACATATTTCTGGACCTCAGCGTGGTAGTCCAGAATGGTAACCGTTCGGCCACAGACGCAGTATTATATCGCATTGTTAATACAATAGTGTATTAACTCAAAAAGTGTATTTTGTCAGAATCAATGAAAAACTAATACCTCACTTCCCGTGAAAGATTATATAAATTTATATATAGGTTAAAGTTTATTACTGAAATCTAAACAATTTCCTACTTGCCAAATATATTTAAAAATAAAAGGGAACTTAGTTATGAGTAAGAACTGTTTTGTCCAGAACTAGCTCACATACATACGGTTTGTCTCATTTGGAGTTAAGTAGATATATTTTAATTGTTTCTTACAATATTCTAACGACGGTTTTATTGACGTGTAGAGAACCAAATTTTCCATTCAGTAATGGTATAATCTTGAATTTCATATATTTCGAGTTATAACACTATTCTAATAGCAGTGCAATATATACATATACACACATACATGTTCACTATCATCAGGTATCATTTTCCTTAATCATTACGGATTAGGTTCAAATTACATAGCCGCGCACCGGAACGGAAGTGCATTTTTGTAACCATAGCACAATAAGCTTTATGTGAATTGTGTAATGTACAAACTAGATACGAAAACAAAACAAATTTCACGTCTTCCGAAGACTTTTCGTGCTGTCGAGACTCACTAAATTCCCGTGGCTACCGTATCGTATCTAGTTTGTACTTTATACGTTGCACAATTGCCGTAAAGGTCGTCATGATATATGTATACAATTTTATTGCAGAAATTCGCTTCCATTTCGTTACGCGCCAATGTAAATTGAGCCTAAGCATGTAATTATTTGTACTTGAAAGTATTAAAATTCAGCTTATGTCTGTGTACTTTTTTATGATACTAAGTGACGGAGCGAACAAGTCGGAGGCCTGGTGGTAAGTGACACGCCTGTCCATAACAGTTGCAGTGCCACTCAAGAGCTTTAAAACTCAAAGTTCTGAGGGTCATTGCCATTGCGCCCGTAACCCTGACGCATAAATTGACAAGTCCTACGTAGTAATGCTCACATTACTGCTTGGCGGCAGAAATAGGTAAGGTGGCAGTACTTCCCCGGACGAACTCTTTCACAAGGAGCTCTACAGCTGCTATTTTTTTTTTTGCAAATTACTGGGACCCTAACGTTACATAGTATGTTTGTAATAAGCCACGACGCGAGTGGCGTGTATGAATAGTCTTTATTGTAATAGCTTTTTTGGTTTCGGAATAAGTTGTGGCTGTTCTCTGGAGATTTTTCATTTAATTACTGCGTGGAAGGACAGGAGATGTATAGATACGTCGAGAATAGTTCAAAACTGCATGTATTTGATAATGATTTCATTCATGTTGAAAAATTTTGTATGAAAAAGAATGAATTATTATTATGTAAAAAACTGAACTCGTTTGCAAAAAAAAAAAATCATAGATCATGTACATCACGCATGCACTGCATGAAATGCACTAGTTTTTCTGCTATAGTTTACTTTCCGTAGTCCATTATTTCTTGACTTTTTTTAGTGGTGCACTTAGTGATTTGTCCAAAAAAGGCAGTACTTCCCCGGACGAACTCTTTCACAAGGTACTCTAATGCTACTAAACATGTACAATACACGTTCTCCCACACATTTGGTACCATAATGCCTAGAGGATTTATACAGTTATTTGACCATAAGCGTCATGATTTAATGTGCACGATATTCTTTCATGTTTTGTAATGACGTAAGCGGTACATCAATGTTATCGCTAAAAGGGTGCTTTTAACTCAACATCGTGAAATAAGCTGTTTGAAGTAGTATATAAACTGTAATTCAATATTTATTTATCTTTTATAGAATATTGTACATGTAAGCCAGAAAAGACGTACAAAATCGGAAAAGATTCTGTTGAAAAGCGTGAAAAGAGGCTTAGTGGTGGCTCGGAATTAGTACAGGTGAAGCTGCAGAGCCTTGAACACCGCCGTAAAGTTGTCTGCTTATCGGTATTCCACAGGATATATCACGGAGAGTGTGCGAGGGAATTGTTCGATTTAATTCCGCCTTCCTCTTTCCAACATCGCGTCGCCTGGCCGAACGGTTACTATGCCGACTGCCTCGCAGTGCCTTGATTCCCGGGCCGGGCAAAATATTAGTATGTTCTACATTAATTTCTCTCGTGAGTTTGGGTGTCATTTGTGGTTGTCCATGTGTGTGTCCATATGCGTGTGTACGTGAACATTGGGGACTAGACATAGGCTGGGGTGCCATCCTAATTTTGTGAATATTCTAAGGATTCGCACGAAACGTTTCTCTTCCACATTTAAGTGGCGAACGGCTATGAAGTGGAATTCCTTGCCTGCAGACTTATTCCCTGAACGTTGTAACTTGGGCCTTTTCAAGGTAAGAGTGAATAGGCATTATTTAGGTGTGCATGCGCGGAGCACTTTCCATCAGGCGAGATGCAGGTCAAGTGCGCACTTATTTCATCATAAAAAATTATTGATGACAATCGCGCTAAAGATAATGTGATCTCGATGACCCATGACCATGATGATAAAAGTAAGCGTCCGCATTTCCGCTTCGCACGCAACGGACGGATTGCATCAAACGGATCATCAAACGGACACTTTGTGGCAGTACGTTTACTGTATCCGTAACAATTAGAATGCCGACGAACTACCAGCTATCGTATTGCCGACGCCAATTTTCGTAGCGAGTGGAACTTGTGTGTGTAAGACAATTGATTTGGAAAGTGATGAAGAACGATTATTCATGGTACGCGGGGTGCGTCCACTGATCGGCAATCTGTATGAAGTCAATGGCACATATCGGAAAAGTTGCCCCTACGAGCAAATGCGTCTGTGTTACAACAGGCCGATACGTGCAGTCCGTACGATGCGAATCAGTGGACACAGTTGTATGAATTTTTATGCAAAGAATAGTAAAATTCATATAAAACGATATGACCGATGCATGTGATGCGGAATTGTGGACGCTTGTCTGAAGACGGAGTTATTAAATCTTGATCATGGTCGGCAATTTCTCATATTTCACTATTTAAATTGAATACTGACATTATCTATCTATAATCTATAAATTGGCGATACAGCAAAAGTGCATACTTAGTTAACTTTTAAGTTGGATGTGATTTTATACAAATATCAATTTTTGTGGAAAAAACTCATTTCTCGTTATTCAAAGTGATAAGGAAAAGTATAATTAAACCTCTAAGTTTATCCATAACTAGTTTTTTATCAGTCTACGATATGTAACACTAAATTTGAATTTTTTACTCGTAAAAAGAAAGTCATTCTCAAGACAAAACTAAGCTGTTTCTTTTTTGTAAAAATGTAAGATATTTAATTAAATTTTTATTGAATTGATATTCAATTATTTTTTGTGAAATTACTCCACTAGTTTGATATAATTATTAATGCAAAGATCGAACACTCAGAAAAAATTCCTTCGTTTCGGTCGTACATAGAAAAATTCGTGAGGTCCGTTGGTTCGTTCCGTGGCTTAGTTGGTATAGTGGTATGCAAGAAGACGTCGTCGGTTCGAATCCGACCGGATCGAAGGCATTTTTGTGAGTGTTTGATATTTGTATTAACAATTATAATAAATTAGTGGAGTAATTTCACAAAAAATAATTGAATATCAATTCAATAAAAATTTAATTAATACAGTGAATAGCGACATCTCTACTAACTGGGTGATAAATCATTCATAGATTTCTCATAGATGGCGCTACGATTAAAAAGTCGTTGAAAAACCAAATACAAAGACACGACGCAAGCACATAGAAAAATTCGTGAGGTTCGTTGGTTCGTTCCGTGGCTTAGTTGGTATAGCGTCTGGCACGGTATGCAAGAAGACGTCGGTTCGAATCCGACCGGATCGAAGGAATTTTTTCTGAGTGTTCGATCTTTGTATTAATAATTATGATATTTTCTAAGGATTTTCTTTTCTTTACTTGTCGGTTGGGAATATAAAAATATTATTGTAGATATTTTAGGTAGCTTTAAATAGCACACTAGTGTTGAGACATTGATTAAATAACAGAAATACATTTAAGTAGAAACCAAACTTATTTTATATATTATTAAGAATTTTTCGAAATGAAACTATTTTATCCAAATTACAATTACTAATGTATGCAATGTAATTTTACAATATGTATCATTTTACAATACTGTTCGAGTGCTTACTTTGGAACATTAAACGTAGAACTAGACGAAAACTACAACAATTTGACGGTTCGTCTCTGGGGGGGTCAGAGCCGCTGTGACTGAGCTTCACGTTCTAAATTTGGTATATTTTCTCTGAAGTACATCGTCAAAACATCTGCTTTTAACTTTGAGGTTTCATTAAAAGGAAAGATTCTTTCAGGAAATGAAAACATAAAATAGCAAAGTCGCTACGACAAGGAAAATGTCATTTGCCTTTAATTATCTGAGGTAAAACGATTTTACACACGTGTATTTTTAGTGTTATATTATATTATTATATTTTTATGGGCCTCACAAAAAAGCTCAAAGTTATTCAACGACTGATCGGATCAGAAATGAGGAGATCCGTAGAAGAACGAACGTCATCAACATAGCTCAAAGGATTTACAAGTTGAAGTGGTAGCGGGCAGGACACATAGCTCGTAGAACTGACGGCCGTTGGGGCGGAAAGGTTCTTGAATGGAGACCACGAACCGGAAGGCGTTCAGCGGGACGGCCCCCTACTAGATGGACGGATGACTTGGTAAGGGCGGCGGGTAACCGATGGCTGTCCGACCGGCTAGTCTGGCAATATTTGGGGGAGGTCTATGTTCAGCAGTGGACGTCTTCCGGCTGATATGATGATGATGATTATATTATTATTTATTATATTAGACGTTGCTGCGTATATCACATACGTTGCTCTAAAACCATAAGTAAGTAACTAAAGTACTTGTGTCATGGAAATCGGAGACAACGACGGTACCACAAACACCCAGATATAAAAATTAGTTTTTCTACAGTAACTCGGCGGAGAATCGAATCCGGGACCTAAGAGATGGAGACATCATGAAAACGGAATGCAAGTCACTCGACTTTTTTTTATAACACAGAATACTAAGTGGCGGGACGAACAAAACGTGCGCCTGGTGATAAGCGACACGCCATAACAGTTGCATTCAGAACTTTAAATTGCAAAGATCTTATGGGCACTGCCACTGCGCCCGTCACCCTGAGACATAAGTTGACAAGTCCCATGTACCTATAATTTCACCCTTACCCTTCAAAACCGGAACGCAGTGATGCTCGTATTACTGCTTGGCAGCAGATATAGGAAAAGTGGCAATTTCTCTGCACGAACTCTTTCACAAGGAGCTCTACTACTATTAATGTGATGATGTACTGACTTTGTGAAGACTGCTTATAACTATTTAATTTTCACTTGTCAGATGTGACAAATTTTAACCGTTTAGTGCAACTACTACAACAATAACTACAACAACTGCTTTAGTGTCTAACTATGTATCTGTTAGAATGTGTAAATATGAAATAAATAAATAAATTAAATTTTTGTCAAATTACACGAACTCTAACGTTATATATGTTTTAATACGCCATTAAAACGAATGGCGCATTTGAATAGCCTTTGTTATAATAGCTTTTTGGTTTCGGAATAAGTTGTGGCTGTTCTCTGGAGATTTTCCATTTAATTACTGTGTGGAAGGACAGGAGATCTAGAAACACGTCGAGAATAGTTTAAAATTGTATGTATTTGATAATGATTACATTCATGTTGAAAAACTTTGTATGAAAAAGAACGAATTATTATTATGTAAAAAACTGACCGCTTTTGCAAATAAAAACAATGATTATTTATCATGCATGCACTGCATGAAATGCACTAGTTTTTCTGCTATAGGTGCCCCTTTACGTAGTCCATTTTATTTTTGTGAGATTCTCTTGAAAACAGTTTTGTGTTTTGTGAACAGAAAATTGTTCACTAAGTGGGCGATTTGTAATTCACATAATACGTGGGGCGCACTATATATTTCCGAAATGATTAAGAAAAAAATTACTATAAATGGTCAGAAATTAATGTATTGTTTCTCTAAATATTCTCCGTTAGCGTTAATGCATTTTTTCATACGAATGAACCAATTTTGAAAACATGTATACCACTCCTCCGTGACAATCACTGAAACATATTTTTCATACTCTTCGACATCCTCTTCAGGTGATGAAAATCGTTGAGCGCGTAACTGGTTCTTAATTTTTGGAAATAAATAAAAGTCACAAGGTGCCAGGTCGGGACTGTACGCGAGATGGCTCATAAGGCCAACGTTGTTCACCTTCAAAAATTCATTTGTCTGTCTGGCCGTGTGAGAACTGGCATTATTGTGGTGTAAGATGATACGGGTTTTCGGTTATTTTTACGGAGTTTGTCAATAACTTCCGGCAAACAAATGGTCGTGTACCAATACTACACTATTCATGATACAGCGATTCTCCAAAGCAACAGTAGCCACGTGTCCTGTTTTATTAAAAAAAGAAGCAATCATCCGCTTAGAGGCACTTTGAACGCGCGCCACTTTGGTTGGTTTCGGCTCATCTCGAAAGACCCATACGCTCGATTGCTACTTTGTTTTGGGATCGTAACTACAAATCCATGTTTCGTCACCTATTACTATGTCCCACACCAAATTTGACGCCCCTTCGTTGAATCTGGTAAGCGTAGCATTGCACCAAGTGACGCGATCCGTTTTTTGAGCCTCAGTCAAATTGTGTGGGATCTATCGAAAGCACAGTTTTTCACACCCAAATGTTTGTGTAGTATTGATTGTATTTGACTAATGCCTATGCTTAAAGATGCCCGAATCTCATGGTATGTCACATGCCTGTCTGTTTTGATCATACAGCGCACAGCGTCGATGTTTTTCTTCTTCACAGAATTTCGTCACTGAGATTCACACGATCGCGTTTAAATTCTGCAAACCAGCTATAAATAGTCGTCTTGCACGATGCTTCATCGCCAAAAGCAGTTTCAAGCCGAGTGACGCTCCGTTGAGCTGTTAAATTACACTTAAAGTCGTAGAAAATGATACTACGAAAATGTTCACTAGTTAAATCGATTAAATCCATGGCGATGTAGACAACCAATTTCTAAAATGACGCCACAATGTAAAAACAAGTGACAGTCAGATGAAACAAACTGTATTCTACAGCCAAAGAATTTTGTTTTCAAATCTTGTAATTACGTTTTAAATATTGTTTATGTAAGTGGCCAGTTCTGGAAACTTATAGTGCGCCCTATGTATGCCAGCTCATTTATGAAAACACTTCTGGCAAAAAAATCACTTCAAAAGTTCTTGTAATTTTTTTTTAGTGGTGCACTTAGTGATTTGTCCAAAAATACGAAAAGTTGAACTTTTGAATCATCAATTTCCGAACCCCAATGTAGTAGTGAAATCGATTGGAATTCTCAACAATACCTCCTCATTTGAACTGCCTCCGTGGCCGAACGGTTACCATGCCGGACTGCCACGCAGAGGTCCCAGGTTCGATTCCCGGGCCGGGAGAAATATTTGTATGGCCTACATTTATTTCTCTCGTGAGTTTGGGTGTAATTTGTGGTTGTCTAATTGTGTGTCCATGGCACCCGCGACACAGGGTTTCCCTAGTGCGGGGCTTTTTAAAAAAAAAAAAAAAAATTTCGTTTTTACCATCACTTCCGGGCCACCCTGTATATAAATATATGCTATATATGATTTATATGAAAAGCCGTGGTAGCCTAATATGGTTTACTTATTCGAATTCGGGCTCGTACCTCTTCATTTTTTTTTTAATTTAGTTAGGAATTTAGAATGACCTTTTCGTTGAAGGAAAACATCGTGGTGAAATCTGCATGTCGACGAAGATTCACAAGTTTCAGGAAAACATGTGTTTGACAGACGATGGTCTAAATCCTCGCCTTAGAGGAGACCATGCCGAGAAGTACGACGTATAAATGGGTCAATGATGACGATGATGAATTTACGCTATAAAGGCACATTTTTCGCAAGTTTGATTAGTGATAGCACAGATAATACAATATAGTACCCTTGCCTCAACGAACTAACTTCTTTTACTGGCATCTTAGAAGAGTAACTTGTTGACCTTTACAAGCAATGATGTAGAGATTGAGTGGTATTTATTGATATAATTATCGCGTCATCTACACACGTACGCGTTAAAAATACGAGAACATATCAAGTTAAACAGAATATCACTATCTTGTCAGAATATTTGTTTCTTCGGGCGCTGCTATTTTTTTATTTTTTTTATTAGTTCACCAACAACTGCTTACACTAAAACTACAATAAGGGAAGTACATAATAGTGCTTATTGCTAAGTACAACAATTAATTACTAGCAAACACCGCATTCTATAAATTGTAAACACGTCATATAAGATATACCTATATCAACATTAAACAGGAACTTTCAATTGTGTCTCTTTATTCTTCTTCTATTTTCAATACTCAATACTCAATATATTTATTGCATTCATATGGTAAACATGTCTTAAATTTAAAATAATGCTACACATATGAGCCCCTTATTAGGGATAACAATAACAGCAGAGGTAGGCCGAGGTTTCAATTATTAATTAAAATTGTTATTTATCAAATAATAACATTTAAAAAAATGTCATATAATAATAAAGAAATACGTCATATTGTGAGTAGAATTATGTCACTTGAAAGTTTGAATTTAATTAGATTATAATTATAGATATATAATTATATACTACAAAGTGATGCCACTGTAGTGCTACTACAGTAGCATAACCCTACATTTTACACGTTATATTGTAGTATAGATTACAGTTTTAAGTTTTTTTAAATATGTGGATAAGCGTAATATAAAATCAATACATACAAATGTATATAATTTTTTAAGTTTATCCCGCAGCCTGAAAGTTACTTGAAAGAAAATCTGCTTTATTATCTTTTATCCTAACTAACTGCTTCTGAGGCCGAGCTGTTATCATGCTGGTCTGCCACGTAGAGGTCCCGGGTTCGATTCCCGGGCCGGGAGAAATATTTGTATGGCTTACATTTATAACTCTCGTGAGTTTGTCGTTGTCTACATGTATGTTCATGACACTCGCGACAAAGGGTTTCCCTAGTGCGGGTCTATGAGTGTGTGCTTTAGTTATTTATCCTTCCTTTGTCTCTGTATTTTGTTCAAGTATACAATAAAGTGTACTCGTATTGTTAATATAAGTAAACGAAAAAAACAGTTACAAGAATCATCAGAACAAATTTGCATAATTCATTCTCAAGGTGACCGTATTGTAACAGCACACAAAAAATACTTTGTCTCAGCATGAGTTTTCAGCGGAATCCAGTTTTACTAAATTCACCGGTCAGAAGATCGAAGAAGTACATTAAACCTTACATTGTCATTCGAAGTCATTTGTTACCTCGTTTTTTTTTTAATCAATTCCAACCCTTAGGCACTGAACAATCCAATCGAAAGGGATCACGCATCTTTATCTGATTTACTTACGTTGAAGTAGGTACATACCGTTTATTTGGTTAGGGATGGAAAAAAAAAAACATGTAAACCTACGGGTTCAATTCCTCCACCGTAATAAAAAAGAAATGAGTTAATCGAAATTTGATTACATCTTTCGGTGTCTTAGACGTATGAGAAATTGATTGAAGGATCTATAAAAATTGTCTTGTCCTGATCGCTGACTAAAATTTATGAAACAGCGGATGTTATTATTATTGTCGATACAAAGACCTAACAAACAAAACAGAAAAATTCATTCAATAAAATAATTTGTAAAACTTAATGTAGCGTAAATTGGAATGTTTTCTTTGTAAAATTAAAAATAAGGTATTTAATTAATAACTATTGTAACTATAGTGAAAAAATAGGGTGGTTTGCATTAATATTAGACATAACTGGTTGAAGACTGTACCACCTCAGTCAACCGTGACCATGGGACCTGTAAAGGGCCCGAAACGTCGGTTTGTTTGAAAAAACAAATATACGCGATTTAAATCCGGAAAAATAGTTTCATTTCCTAGATGAATATCATTCAATCTGGACACTGGCAAAATTGTCCTCTGTGGGACAAAAGCCAATACACCCAAAAAAAGTGACTATCATGTTAGTAAATACATCATGAAATTCAATAAAAATGCAGCTGATATTACGCCTTGATTTGCGAGTATAGCAGTTCAGTCCACGTCCTGAACATCCAATATTGTTAAAACTCATTTTAACGGCCGAACTTTGGCAAGCTACGTAGGTACGTGTTTATATTTAAGCGTGTGCCGTTTAAGGAAAAACGCGTGCTTAACTTACGCAAGTTTACTCGCGTGGAAACTCTTCCGTTAATACATACCCTTAGACCTTACATATACTTATGTATATATTAAAATTAAGGAGAACAGGGTTTCCCTAGTGCGGGGCTATGTTAAGTGTGTGCGTGATTATTAATATATACATATATATATATTCTATTATGAACTTATGTTAAGAATGTTATTGTTTCACCTTTGGTACTAATGTTGGTGTAGGTGAAACCTGAAAAATAGTATGTATCGTTGAGGTCCTATCTTTTTAATTAGCAACTTTTTGTAAATGAATGAGTAAATTAACGAACGAATGAATAAATGAATATAATGCGTTAATATGCTATTGAATAAATACGTCTTTATTATTTTTAATACCGATTGATTCTCCGACCAGGCGCGGTGTGGAATTTCACTCCTATACTTGTAAGCGATCAAATTGTAATTACAAAGCGTCTATACTTCTACGTTCAATATACTTACAGCTACGAGTGGAACTCTTTGTCATGTCATCTATTTTTCGAACAGTACGCCCTGGATATTATGTCGGAGTGATCAGAGCATTCAGTCATTCAATCATTAACGATCGATGTTGCCTTACTAAAACGACTATAAAAAATGCAACGACTATAAAAAATATGCATAATAATAATTTAGAGTGGTTATACGGCGACTTTTACCATCGATGCAAACTCGCGACTGCATCGATACAAACGCGCGACTGCATCGATAGAAACGCGCGATTGCATCGATACAAACGCGCGACTGCATCGATACAAACGCGCGACTGCATCGACACAAACGCGCGACTGCATTGCTGCAATCGCTTATTAATAGAGGTGGGCGTTTAAACGAAAAGCAAATTATAAAATAAACTCTTAAGCACGCTTTTTATTTTAAATGTAAGCGTTGGTCAGTTCTTTACTCAACAATTTAATTTTTTACAACGTGCCTGAGTTTCAAGTCCCACCATTTATATTTCCTAAATAAATTAATTCGTCAATATGAATAATAATTTTATAAATAAAAATAAAACTCGTTGAACGTTGAACGTTGCAAGCTTTTTTAACATAAAAGCCAATGCGCTTATACGTTTTTCTAATCGATTTTTAAGCTTCAAACTAAAAAAACGTTTAAGTGAAAAGCGCTTAAAAAATCTTTTTTTAAAAAGCTGCAATGTTTAAAAAAATAACCAGTTTTTCATATCTCTACTTATAAATCACAAGTGTAGCGATGCAACCGCGCGTTTGTATCGATGTAGTCGCGCGTTTGCATCGTTTGCATTTGTTGTAATTTTGTGTAATGTGGCGTTACAATAAATGCTTTCTATTTCTATTTTATATTAACCCGTTCATAGACAGTAACGTCATTTACCGTAAAATTAAAAATCAGAATACGGTAGTACGGGGTACCTCGTTTCTCTATATGGATCTCAAAAAAACAACTACGGTCTTTACAGAGCGATTGCCAACCGCTTTTTGTGTAGTCGCCGCGTACTGCTTCACCATAGAGAAGTATCAACAACGTATCTACAAAATTCAATTCTTTATATTGAATCAATATAAGCATTAAAAAAGCAGTTTATGTGGTGCTATTTACGTACTGTCTATGAACGAATGTAACGAAAATGGAAATATACTGAAGTAGATAATTGAATGATTAATAAGTTCACTTTTATTAAGCACTATATCTATTTATTGCTGGATTTAATAAAATTGAATCATCACAGGGTTTTCCAAGTGAATTGGGTTTTCCACAAGCCTGTTCTATGAACTTTCTTAATGATTGATAAGTAAATTCATATAATCTAAATAACATCATGTCTGTTTTATTATTGGTATTAACAAAATATGTATATAAATATATTTAATAGTATTTGTATATGAAACTCTGTTTCATTGGTTGAATTTTTAATATCAATATTTCTTTTACTACTGTTAATTTAGAAAATCGCTAATCATGCAATTTCATCTCTTATTACAATTGCTTTTAGCAAAATTGTGGAGTTAATCTAATAGATAGAGCGCGGTTTTGGAAGTGTTCATCGGCAAAATAAATGATCAAAAACAGAGTTTGTCGCACGACTCAAAAGTGACGTAGTACAGAGGACATCACATTGCACAGTTTCAAAATTTTAGAAATATTGTAAGAAAATAATAAATAAAATAGTAATAAATGTGACGATTTTCTTGTACACGAATGTTCTGCGTTTTGCAAAATTATGTACGAAACAATTTACGAAAATGTCTTCTCTTATTAGAGTACACTCTGTGTGAAGTTTAATCAGTGAGAATCAGAGTATAGTAGCAGATGGAGTGCACGAAACGGGCCTCCCCGTACGCCGTACTCCTTTCCTGCACATCTGAGCAACAAATGGGCTTTGAACTTTTACTACGATGCCAAGCATTACAGTGCATGTCAAACTTGAACAACACAAAGAAAAATTCCTTCGATCTGACTGGATTCAAACCAGGCCCTGTGCTCTCGTTCACCGTCCGAAACAATCACTGTAACACGTGATGCGAATGAAGCTTCATACTTAACATTGTTTTTGAATTTGGTCGAGTATAACTTATTTGACAGTTATTGTTTCGGTCGGATGTCGGACGAAATACGAGAGTGGGTCGCCGCTTTTACCAACTTAGCTACATACTGAGTTATGAAATCTTACGAATTTCTCTGCTTGTTGCAGGGACCTAAAATGAATCGTTGTGAGACAGCGCTACATGAAGTGTATATCACCATCCCGCTTTTTTGTCGTTACGAACCTATACTGAACTGTAATAAGAGTTCATGGTAAGGTTACAGATAAAAAAATAATAATACTGAGATGGATTACCCAGTAGTTACGTCGAATCACCACATTCTGAACTATGAGATATAAAAAAAAATTGTTTAATTTCCAAGTCCACATTATTCTAAATGTTTAAACGTGCATTTTGTAAACGTCAACTACCAAGTAAAATCAGTATTGTGGAAAGAAGATCTGCCTTTATTCACGCTATTCTTGAAAATCATTTTTCTAGAAGTTCAACGATCACCGACATGTTACACATAATGATTTTTATGTTTACGACGTGCTATGGATTCTTCGAAGGCTTGTATATCACCATATTAATCACCCCAGATAAGAATAGTAAACACTACGTAATAATGACTGCGAGATATGCAAGCAATCTGATTTCTCCGTATTACTTTCATGAACATCTTACAGTTCATGGTCGTAAATAGAAACATTAGGAATGCTATAAATAAGTATTGTGTAAATAAAAAATAATTATGTAAACGAATTATGATTCGGATGTGGAGATAAAGGAGAAAAAGTATTTTTGAATCACCAATTAATATGCATGATAAATTGAATCTTGCCATGAAGCACGTGTTCTAAGATAAATTATGCGTGTAATAAAAAATACCCGCTACCAAATCATGATAGCTAAAACTGAAACGTCATACGTTAAATTGACTTTCATGACGTGAAATAAAGCAATATATAAGGAATGCTTTAAAATGTGTATTGTATTAATAAAACATAATTATGTAAGCGAATTATGAGTCAAATGGGGAGATAAAGGAGAAAATAAATTTCTGAATCACTTAATTAATATGCAATGACACAAATTGAATCTTATCATGAAGCACGTTTTCCAAGATAAAATTATGCGTGTAATAAAAAAAATCCCGCTACCGAATCATGATAAATTAAACTAAAACGCCATGATTTTTCGTGACGTGAAATAAAGCAATATAAATACTTTGAAACCGATGATAATAAGGGAAATGAAAATATTTTTCCGAGTATAAAGTCCTGGATGTATTTTCAAACAAACAAAAGTTTTTGGCTTGTTACAGACAGTCATTTGCGACAGTGGGACCTGTAAAGAGCCCGAAACGTTGGTTTCTTTGAAAACACATGATTTAGTATATCGTATCCAAAGTATAATAAAGCCCACAAAGTCACTTTAGAGTGAAAACCTCGCATACGCGTTTTCACATAGTCGGTATTTACTGATTTTCGTTGAAGAACTTAACTTATAAACTTGTCGCTCAATTGTATTATTAAAGTAACATGGTATTTGAATGAGGTATACTTTAACTAATTAAAATGCTAACTACAAACATTATTGCGTTTATTACATTTTACACCATATTTTCATCTTCGTCGTGAAAAATTATATAGACATCACATACGACAATTTCATTCTAAGACGACGACATGTGATTATACGTCAAAAATCTTTGATCACATGAAATATAATGTCATAAAAATAATACGGACTATATGAAACAAATTAATATCTATACGAGTACTGTAAAAGCCGTGGCAGCGTGGCGTGTGTTTGAAGGAAATCGTGATGAAACCTGCAGGTTGAAGAAGATTCACAACGAAAAAAGATGATATATATAAAATTTAAAATAAAATGGCCAGCAGTTTCTTGGTGAATAATTAATTCTACACCCATTTACACCACAAGATTTTTAACAATTAAATTATGTTGTATCTACGTAAATCAAATATAGTTTATTATTTAATTTATTCTATATCGAAGCGGCGAAAACAATTTAATCAATATTCAACTGTACAAAACCTTAGCACCACATTTACACCATCACACCACAATCCTGTCATAATTACGTGTCGTATTCGCAGGTAATTTATAAATTATACACGTACACGATCTGTAAATAACTGACATCGTATAACGCACCTGCACGTTTACAATGCCACTTAAAAGGACTCGTAGTCTTCGTCTCTTCAATACAGAAAATCTAGCAAAATATTTTTATGAATCTTTTGATGTGACAGACTCATGCTGTGGACATGCCCTCAGTGGGAAAAAAATTCACGGTAGATTGATACAACCCATCAATATATACCTAAACACCTCTCAACACGGGAAGTCAATCTGCTATTCTATTTGGGTACAATGGGTATCAACATTTTATGTGTCTACATATACAAAAAATGTTAGACCATAGTGTTTGTATACGCTATACACTCTCGATTAATTCATTTTTCTGCCGCCAAGCAGTAATGTCAACATTACTGTTTTCCGGTTTCGAAGGGTAAGGATGCTGGTGAAATTACAGACACATGGGACTTGTCAACTTATGTCTCAGGGTGACGGGCGCAGTGACAGTGTCCCGCAGATCTTTGTGATTTAAAGCTCTGAGCGGCACTGCTACAGGCACGGACAGGCGTGTAGCTTACTATCAGGCGCACGAGTAGCTCGTCCCGTCATCACCAACTTATTACAAAAAAAATTGAATACATATTCGTAAAGAAAAAGGTGAACGAACTTAAAACTAAACAACTCATAAACCTAAACCTAAACAAGTCAATGACTTCGAAACTACAAAAGCATTGTATAACTTTTGAAACTTCAAAAATATATCCAAGTAGAAATACATAAAAGTTTTTATTATTTTTACAAAATGTAATTTAGTTTTTTTTTAAAGTATACAATGCAGCGAATGGTGTCATGTAAATCCGTATTATATTATTTCCAAATTACAGTACTATAATATTGATGATGTTAAAGAGCTTGTGAACTTTTTAACTCTTCCATAATATAACAGTACACTTTCCTGTTAATTTTGTGTCTATTTTAAGTACTTTGAAGTGTATATTTGTTTTCGTTAATTATTAAAGAACACTAAATATTATTTAATTAGACGAGTAGACGCCCGATGGACTAAAGCAGTCACGGAATTATGGCTAACAAGAGACAAGGAGCTCTACTGCTATTAAGATGATGATGACGATGATAAGTATACGATATTAGGTTACTATTTTCTTTTAAATATGTAGTTACACAATTTAGCAGTGGCAAGGCGTTCATATAACTCGATTCCCACCGGCTTGTCAAAATTTTTCCAAGTATTATCAAAAGACTATATAGCGCGTATACTCTACCATTTAAAAAATGTATGTTCAAAATATTCAATAAAACTTTGTGCCTTTTTAGCATTGACTTACAAATAAATGGACGACGGGTCTAATACAAAAACCACGAAAAAAATGTCCCAAGTCAACCTATTCGAAATTTAAATTGTTATGTCATCGCAGTATCGCGCTGTCCGTAGAACAAATGAAGACTAAAGCGGAGTGTCGCGCTCTGTATACGATTTTAGCGCCTTACAAGCGCGGACACTTTTTAGCGCGGACCCGACGTCCATATAATTGTAAGTCAATGCTTTTTAGCGGCAAAAGAAGTTTTTGTTAAGGTAGGTAGGTGTATTTTGTTGTAGACCGACTTTATCATCGATTATTTTCACGCTTCGCCACAAGACATTACCATAAGAAACTTACCTCCAGGATTAAGATTTTTTGGCTGAGGCGTAACTGCCGCTGCTCCTGAAGATCTTCGTGATCTGGAATTAGACAAGAGCAAATATTATTAAATTTTATTTATATATCTGATTGAAATGGTTTATGCAGACAATTAACTTATAGAAATTGGTTTATGTCCGTCTACGCTAAATGAATTTTGCTCTGACGCTAGCAGTGCATTCCGTCATTGGAGCTTTATTTTTGCTAAAAATAAACAAATGTTTTCTATTTTTGATTCGGAAAGTTCTTGTAGCGATTTACCTCCGATGTTGTTAGAATATACCGTTGAAACAATTAAAAATTACGAAATGAAGATATATTTCAAAAGTCTTTATGGCACGGGTAAACAAATTAAAATTGAAATCGTCATTACGCACTACTGACTCATTTGTAAGGCAGATTCGGCCGAGAAGAATGAATAATTAACTTTAGGGGTTGATCTCCACCAATAGGCATTTGTCATTTATAAGCTTATTTAATACATCATAGACAGGAACAGCCTAAATGAACTGAACAAGTTACTATCTTAAATTTTTGTCACCCAATCAGGCAGAAGCTGTGATAATACTAGTATAACCCTTTCTAAATAAAGTTTTTGTTTCACGTTGTATTGTGAACCTTGCAAAAGTCAAATAATTAATTGAAATATACAACATTGTTTGTAAAATTGTAACAACCTCGTAGGACTGGGTATATTACTAACATCATCAACTTTTGTTTCATGACTTTCAACAGATTTTATTTTGGTACAAAAATAAAAATATTTTAATAGACCGCTCTAAACGCTTTAAAGTAAACGGTGATAGCTCAGTGCGTTAACAAAAGATAGCGTTAGCGTAAAGCTGGATTTACATTTGCGTGACGTGTCGTGTCGTGACGCGTCAGAACGGTATCGGTTTCATATATTTAATATCGTTGGATTTCTAATAGTGTGTCGCAATCTGACGTGACGGCTTGTGCTGTGTATATGAAACCGACACCGTCCTGACGCATCACGACATGACGCATCAAAAAAATGTAAATTCCGCTCAAATTACAATCCGATCTACTATTACATATCTAAAAAGTGTCAGGTGGTTACACTAAAGATTTAAAAGTTTATTTTTGGTAAATTTATTATGTTTTGTAAAAAGGAACAAAAATTGTTATTTATGATGTTAGTAATATAATTCAGCGAGGTTCTTAATATTTTGTAAATAACCCTGTATATTTGAGCAGAAATTTTATTATAGAAACGTATGCATTGCCTCTTAAATTAATTTGTGGTGACGACTATCTGCCGGTTTATTTTTCTTCCTTTTATTATCATGTCATCACTATCATTCACGAAAAGAACACTATTCTTCTAAACATAAATTCTATTATTATTATTGATACAAATATCGAACAAATACAAAAAAAAATCGACTCACAGCGACTGTTGGAATTTTTCTTTGTATTTGTTCGGTCTTTGAATGAATAATAATAAATTAAATGGAATTAGAACCAAACTACTGGATAGAGCTTCGTAATCTCAAAATTCTTTGAGCAGAACGTGTTATTTAAACTATAAGAAGAAATTGTCGCGGGATCAAATCACCAGCACAAGTATCGCCAAATGTCGCCGGATATCGTGAGGGCGCGTTCCCATTACGTCGTAACGTTTTATTTGTGTTTGGACGATTGTCGCGTCTAGCCTGTTCCCATAACACGACTATCTGTTGTGACGCTGTCGTGGACGTTTCTTTTGTCGTTGAACGACTGTCGTGTCTATCTATTCCCACTAGATCGTGACGATAATTTATCGGTTTACGGCAGCCGTCTTATCGTTTGCACGACAGAATCATTTGAAGCTGCGATTATGCTAGCCAAGCTGATATTAAATAAAACGTCACATTTTTATCGTGACGTTTTATTTATCGTCTGACGACTATCGTTCTAGCTCTTCCCATCGTCACAACAATCTGTCGTGGTAACGTCAAAAAAGTCGTGAAAATCAAGTTAATCGTGTTATACTATATTATGTGAACAATTTCATTTAAATATACAAGCCACGACACTTTAAACTGTACAACTATCTGTTATCACGACATAATGAGATTGCGCCCTTAGTGTTGTGTGTCGATCTGGTGACAACCCTAGAGTTAATCTCATAACAACGGAACGACAATAAAGGGATTCTCAAAGATTAAACGTCAACATCTAAAGAGAGAGCCCACATCCAATAAGCGTGTTTATTCTAAATAAAAGCTTTATCTTTGATTCATCAAAATTTTTTCCGCGTATTCAAAAGGTTCTGGTAGAGCGATTACGATTTTATGTGAGTGGTTTGCGTTACTGCCGCTTTTTTCTAGAAGACATTGTTGACTTAAGTACTTACGTCTTTGTTATAAAATTTGTTACGTCATCCGTACCGCTCTCATTGCGTATTTTTTTTTATGTACGCCCATCTGATCAAAGGCATCGTAAACGCGATTACAATCAATCGTACTATTAATAGTATAATGCCAATGTTTGCGTTTGATTATAACGTTGCATTTGCTATAAATAGTTTGATGGTCGATTGGAGATAATCAGAAACATCGAGATAGTAAGGTCAGGGCCAGGCTCACGGTTTAAAGTCCGATGAACATATGTATTCTGCTTCAGATAAAATTACGATATAAACAATTAGTTGACTTGTGTCATCGATATATTTATAATTGGCAAAAAAACTATTAACACTGATTACAGTGTTAATAGTTTTTTTGCCATTAGGTCAGTTCCAGTCAGATTGGGTGAGCATGAGATCTGATTTGACCCGATGCCGCGTGTTAACTTTATAATCAAGAAGAAAGAACAAGACATTTTGTAAAATATGTACGAAATTAAAAGATACCCATTTACGGTGTTGATTTTAAAGAAAAAATCGTTTACCAAAAAGGAATAAATACGTGAATGGTTTAACCATATACAATACACCATTGGGTTTCAAACAATTTACTAATTATTTTTAAAGTATAATGTCAAAGTGACATTTTGTACATAATTGGTGAAAAGTACCGTAAGTAGAGTAAGTAAGTACAAGTAAGTAGAGAAATTTTGTTTTTGTTTTAATTTGAAGAGCTCTACCAAAAAAGCATGTTTAAACATGATATTTGTATAATTTAAACAAAACAACTTTTGTTTTACGGTTTTTAAAAACTCGGTAAACATTTATCTGCTACCGATACATAACTGCATCAACATGTGAAAATCACTTGGTTCATATTTCATAAGACGTAGAACAAGATATTTGTCGAGCTCCTTGGCCCAGTGGTAAGAACTGTGGGCTCGAATGAGAAGGTGTCGCGTTCGATTCCTGGTAGTACTAATTTGGGTGTTCTGGGAGCCCTGGAGTTAATTTAGTTGCCCCGGGACTTATAGTATACTGAATTGTTTAGTTTGAGACCAGGCAAATGGTGTAGTTGTCTGGTAGTTTAATATAAATATTTTCACGAGATCTCAAGTTATCGCAGAACACTACACTATTACAGAATACTTAATTAATTAAGGTAATCAATACGAGTACCTATATTCCTGTTGCAAATTATTGTTTCTAAAGAGCTTAAATATTAATAGCAATTTAAAATGACTTACAAAGTTCAATAAAGATAACATTGAAGAGAGTTACAATCCAGTACTTTATTTATGAAGTTAGAAAACAGGTAGCTTTGTACCTAAATCATATATAAGATACAAGAGGTAAACAAATAATTCGAGGAATCGCACCTTTTTGTAAATGTTTATGAATTTCGGCAAAACTATGACGCAAATGGGGTGATACTTAGTACCAATTCAGGTAGGTATATATAGGTATTTTAGTATAACAAATCGTCAGAAGTGGTAATATGACCGTAATACTTACGTTTCGATAATCGTGACGTACTTTGGATTTGGAGAAACGCAAATCATTAGGTTTTGCAATAATTTAGTTTGAATTCAGTTCTTGCGTCATTTAGATACGAGTCAGAGCGATGCCACATTTTGCGTTGCGTCGCATGAGCGGTGACGCTGCGTTATACTACACAATATAAATTAGAACGACATGCCACATGGTGCGTTGAAATGGCGCCGGCGTGCGACGACGGAACGCCATGAGACGAAGCGGGGAGGGGTGCTGCGATGCGTAAGTAAAGCCGGATTTACATATGTCTGACGTGTCGTATCGTGACACGTCAGAACGGTATCGGTTTCATACATTTAATATGATCAGATTTATATTAGTGTGTCGCAATTTGACGTGACGGCTTGTGCTGTGTGTACGAAACTCACACCGTTCTGAAGCGTCACGCCACGACACGCCAGATCAATGTAAATCCGGCTTAAGTGGCGACAACGTATTGCCCGTGTGTCACTCGATGCGTTGAAATCAAAGCTTCGCGACGATGCAATGTACCGGCAACGCCATTGTGGCATCGCTCTAAAGTTTTGTTTAAGTTAAAGCGTTATTTTCAACTTTTTTTTTAACGAAAGGGTAGATGTGACCGACTACAGCCTCAAGTAGCCCCAAATAGTAACTTCTGTGGTACACACATTCTTTTGCGGTATGCATTAAGAATGAGACTTATACTATTGTCAAAAGTAGTTTCAGTATATAAATTATTTCATTTGTATGGTTGACCAAACAAAAGAAATAACTATTGATAGGCTCTTCAGCAGCTCCGTATTTAAGTTCATTGGTAAAGGTACGATGAATATCGTAAATAATCATTTTTATATATACAGTCATACACAAATGTGCTTAAGTAATTTATGTTAAGAGAAATAGCATTTTTTTTCATGAAAAGTAGTGACAGACATAACATTAATGCGAGGAATAAAAATAAACTAGCTGTTCTTGACAATCGTCTTCACTGTCACTTTTTATTTTTATGACTCCATCATTATGAGAAATGATGACTTTGCCAATGTCACGGTTGAAAGAAAAAAAAACGAAACAAAAAAAAATTCGCTAAGCTCTTATAGGCCATTAACCGGTGTTGGTAAGTTGGACCACGGGAGTACTCAGTTGAGAATGTAAAACAAAAGATAACATTTATAAATATATGTTATAAGTGGATAAATTTACATAGAGTAACAATATGGGGGGAGAACACTAAAGTTAAGAGGTTATTTATTTCTTCACAAAGTCACAAATTCATTGAAGGGGCTATGCATACGTTTTTAATGTAAGATTCCGGTTGGTATTCAAAATTTGCCATTTACGATGTTTAAAACTAACTGTAGTTTATAGCTTCTGCGTGCTTGGATGACAAAATCGGTGGTAGTGACCTGTTTAGCTCGTGCAGGTAGTCTCGAAAATATTTATTTCAAACATCATAGGTTTGAAATAAATATTTTATATGATAAATGTGCAGAAATGTTTATTTACAAAGGCCAACCCCTAAAGTTTCTTGCTTATTTTTGTCAGAGTAATCTACCATACAAATGAGCAGTAGAGCATTTCAATAAATACGACCATTTCAACTGCAATTTGCTAACTCATAAATAAAGATTTTTGACTTTGACTTAAAAAAAAGGTGTAGATCCCGGTAAACAGAAGCAATTTCTAAATTAATTCATTGTTGTAAAAATACGTGAATAAACATGAATTAAAATTAAAAAAATTTAATGAAGTAATATAATTTTATTGTCGGTTTGTTTTAGTCAAATAATATCATTAATTTAGAATATTGCTAATCATGCCATTTCATCTTTTATTAAAATTGCTTTTAGCAAAATTGTGGAGTTAATCTAGTAGGTAAATAGAGCGCGGTTTGAACTAAATGAATGTTTCCACTGGGAATATTCATCGGCAAAATAAATGTTCAAGATCAGAAATTGTAGCACGACTCAAGAGTTACGTAGTATCAACACAAAGTTAAAAAAATTGAGTAATACCGTAAGACAATAATCAATGTAAGGATTTTCTTGTACACGAATGTACTGCGTTTACAAACGATGTACAAAATAATTTACGAAAATGTCTTAGAACACAGTGAATACACTCTGTGTGAAGGCGAGTTTAATCATTGCTAAATAATCAAAATTTAGTACTAGATGGGGTGCATGAAAGAAGTTTCCCCGACGTACCGAATGTTCTGGCTGGCTTTCCGGTATGTATAGCGCACCTTGGGCAACGATCGGCGAGTACTTACACCGATTGGCAAATCCTTTCACCATGATGGCAAGCATTACAGTGCACACCATCGATACGATAAGAAGAAGTAGCAGTAGAGCGCCTTGCGAAAGATTTCGTCCAGGGAAGTACTGTCTTACTTATCTTACCTATTTCTGCCGCCAAGCAGTAATGTGTGCATTACTACGTTCCGTTTACTACGTCCTGTTTTGTAGGATAAGGGTGTTGATAAAATTACAAGCTTATGGGATTTGTCAAGTTATGTCGTAGGACGCACTGGCAGGTCTTAGATTTTTGCAATTTAAAGCTCTGAGTAGCACTGCCAGTGATGTGGACAGACGCGTCGCTTACCACCAGGCGCACGATATGTTCGTCCCGACTTGGTATCATAAAAAAATATTTCAGTGAACTAGATTTTTTTCATTGACCCTCGAATATTCCGAAGTCGCTTCGACGTCCACTATTTTTTCATTAACACTTTCATTTTACTTGCCATTGATTTTCAGTCCAGGAGCCATTTTCAGAAATTTTCGAACGACAAACAAACTGGGTCAACGGTGTGTACTGTGGGCGCTGGAAGAGGAGGTCCTGGGTTAAATTCCAGCAGGACCAATTTGGGAAATGTACTTTTCTAAACTAGTTCTTAGTACTTGCACACATCTGCAAAGCAATCCGTGAGAAGTTTCCAATCCGCATTCTGTCTACGTGGGAACTACAGCTCAAGCCCTCTCATTGTGGGAGTAGGCCTGTGTCCAGCAGTGGGACTATATATATAGGCTAACTACAAACTGGTTTCGGTCTGGGTGTTTCAGAATGAATTCTGTTACTCCAGTTCCCGTAGTACAGGGAATTCCCTGGTTTGAGACCAGGGAATTAGTGTGGTTATCCGGTGAGAAGGGGTACAACTCAAAAAAGCCAACTTTACAAGGAGCCGCTAAAAACAGTTAAAGTATATTAAGCGTTAAGCGCTTTTCGCGATTCCTTGTAAAGTTAGCTTTTTTTACTTGTAAGGGGTACTCTCTAGAGCCACAGAAATATTACTATTTAAACTCTCTTCACAAAACACGTTCCGTATTAACATTTCAGTCGGCTATTAATAGTTAATGTAATAATAACGCTGTAAGCGTTGAGCTACAAGATAAGATATTCTATTCAATTTTATATGTAAAACGGGGTTAGCCCAACGGGAGAACGGCATCTGCTTTTGTAGCGGCATGTATCCCATGACTGACTGACTTTAACTTCTAAGTTGACATACGTTTGTGAATGATTAGTAGCAATACCCCTCGTTAACTAACGCTCTTAGATTCCCATTGGGGTAAGCAGAGACCTATCGTTCGCCATTTAACGCGATCCTGACAAACCTGAAGGCCCTCTTGTTCTTCTCACTACGCACTTCAGCCTTTTTAAGAGCACCCTCAATTTGATCTGAGAATGTAATATGTGACCGTCTTCTTCCAATGATGCCTTCCACGTTAGGTCTATGTGTATATTTCTTTTATTTTCATAATACCAAGTGACGGGACAAACAAGTCGTGTGCCCGGTGGTAATCGACACACCTGGCCATAACAGTTGCAGTACCACTCAGAACTATTAATCGCAAAGATCTGAGGGGCACTGCCACTGCGACCGTTACCCTGAGACATAAGTTAACAAGTCCCATGTACCTGTAATTTCACCAGCACTCTTATCCTTCGAAACCGGAACACAGTGATGCTGACATTATTACTTGGCGGCAGAAATAGGTAAGGTGGCAGTACTATCCTGGACGGACTCTTTTACAAGGAGCTCTACTGCTACTAAAAAGTCTCCAGGAGACACGTGGTATATAACGGGGTAACGATGTTGTTAAGATATTCTGCTCTAATAATGTTTTCACAAACGCAAAGACGAGGTTACATGACAGACGTTTAATTAACTTGAAGTCGTGAATCTCAAAGCGTGTTTGTTTTCCCAGAATCATAAACACCTTCAAAGATATTAGCAGCCGCAAACAGTGTATGAAATTGTGTTTTATTCCTCGCCACATACTCTTAAATGCATAATTACTTTAGAAAAAGGTTAAAGGGCTCGAAGAGACGTGACGTCATACATAGTCTTGCAAATTGTTCTTTTGTACAATTTCAAAATGTATTAACTAATTAGCAAATATGGTAAGGTTGTTGAGTAATTTTGGATGACTGTGGGCATTATAATAATAGGCCACGGCTTTGAGTTATAGGCCCTTTTAAGAACTTGTTATGATTATTTACAAATATCGAACACAAAGACAAATTCCTTCGATCTGACGGGACTTGCATTTAAGGTCTGCTGACTCGTTTCATAGCTCATTAGGGAGAGTGTGAGTCTGGTTCCCATGTCTGCTAATCATCTCAGTTGTGTTTCGTTAATGTGTTTTTTTATGAAAATAATTGCGCATATGACCTCCATGTCACCTGATGAAAAGTGACGATGAGGTCGACGATGTAGCATGCACACATAAATGATGCCTATTCTTGCCATGAAATGGTCCAAGTTATATTTCCATTCGGGGAACAAATCCGCCTAACCGTTCGCCATATAAATGTGGAAGCGAAACGCTTTGTGTGAATCCACACGCTTCGTGGGAATATGCACAACATTGGGGTGGAACCCCAGCCCACGTTTAGTCATTTCATGATCGAAAGGGGAAGGCGGAATCAAATTATAAATTCCATCGCACACTCTCCGTGATATATCCTGTAGAATAGTGCGAATGGCAGGATTTTGTGCGTTTGGTATTGTGCTAAAACTTAACAGTAGTAGCTTGTCAGTAGCTTGATCGAGCAAGTGGTCAGCTACCATTGCAATTGTTGAGTATTTTGCTCTTCAATGGCGAGTTAATAGTACGTCGATGGCGTAGTCTTTTAATTATTTGACATAAAGAAAATACGTTTAATTTGAATACAAAATTGCTGTTTAAACGAGATAAAAATTAAAACAAGCACATTTCAATGATGCTTTTAGTAAGATAACATCGATCGTCAGTAATTGAATGAATGCTATCACTGCCATTCGACTGACACTCTATTGAGATTCAACTGCCTTAAAAAAAAATCTAAATCAAAATTTTTATTTCAGATATAAAGCCCGCAAATCCAATGTAGAAAGAGCGTATGAGACTTTATATTGCATATTGAATTATACGGAAGAAAAGAATAAATAAATAATCTCAGTACAAAGTACTAAAAAAACCGACCTCAAAAGTATGTGGAATTACATCTATTTGCCAAGTTTTATTGAAATCGGTTACCGGAAAGTGCGCAAACCCGGATTTATCCACTATACGGGACTTGACACAGGAGACAATAAAAATCGGTTCTCACTACTCAAAGTATATTGAGAGAAATACGCCTTGAATTGGAGAATAGCAAAATCGACCATTAAAATAATTGCTCTTTATAATAAAATATTAATAAAAATGAGTTATCGCGTAACATACATAAAAAAAAACATACAGTCGAATTGAGAACCTCGTATATACATATAATATAATTGCTCCCATATAAAAAATATTTGGACCGATCTTTACTTGTAGCAACATCTAGCTGTAACACACTTAAATTCGGCTGAAGGACTTTGTTTCCATGCCCCGCAATAAAAAAAAGCACACTTAAATTCAACTAACACTGATCATTACGTACCAGCGACAAAGCCCTAACGCAAATGTACAGAGATAAAAATTGTCTACACTTTCAGGTTATATTGAAATTGATACGTTGTGACATTTGCCAACTGACTGGTATCCTTGCTCGTTTCGAACTCTGTGCTCGGACGCGGAATTTGTTAAAAAACCGAACACCGGGTAGAACACGCGTAGCTCGTGGCTAAGCTATCTGCACTGACCATATTATGAATGTTTACATCGTAACGTTACGCTGAAATGATCCGGTAAGTTTCTTTCGACTCAGTAGATATCGATATGTGAAAAAACCACACACACACACACACACACACACACCGTTCTCGTCAAAACGAATCATATGAGCCCGAACATAAGGTAGCTGCAGTGTACAGTGTTGAGGAGTTCCTCTCACCTATCCTATCTTTTCCATTACAGATTTGAATGGGACCTTCTGAGGTACCTCTTTTCCAACAAATAAAAATCGAAATCGGTTCACAAATGTCGGGTAATCGCGCAACGTTTATATGAAAAAATATACAGTCGTTAAAAACTTCCTCCTTTTTTAAGTCGATGAAAAATATTAGTGTAGAATGTTCGCTTTTGAAAACTGACTAAGATCAAACGTGTTAATCGATTACGACAAAAATGTATAGCAGTTGATGTCGATAAGAGCAGTACGTACGTAGGAATAAGGTGATCCATAAGATCATTTTAGAATTGCGGTTAGTGATAAATGTCGAGGCCATCAACCCGCCTTATTCGCTCGAGCTCGCTGTCGCGTGCCTGCGGTGGCATTTTGTCATCGGCTACGCAACTCATCTATTCTACGTCATCGATGCGTAACTACATCCAGACATGAAAAAAATTGGATATGGCATTACGACTTTGCTCAGTTATTTATTTTTTATTTCGTTGAATAATTGTACCTACAATTGTGGTAAAATATTTATGAAGGTTTCAAATTAATGTTTTTTTTGAAATCATCACAATTATTTTAAACACGTCTTCAAAGTTGTAGCTACTTCATATGTACAATCAAAAACATAAAATATATTTCATAAAATTGAATATATAATAGAAGAGTTTAAACTGGCTATGATAAAATCATTGGAGAAACATTTTTGTGAGCAATTGTTTTAAACAAAATTTAAGTGAAAGTTTTGTACTTTAGTTAAATTATGGAAACATATCTAGGTTTATTTTTACTGGCCCAGAGGTAACTAATACGAAATGCAAAAGATAGAGACAATTGGACTTAAACGGTGATGCCCTTCACGAGTTGAGATGTGAAATATAATAGTGTGTTTAAATGAAAATTATATTATTTTACTGTTTAAATCGAGTAGTTTTAGAGAAATGAAATATTATACAATAAAAAAAAGACAAAGCTAAAAAAACAAATTATAGTAATAATAATATGTAGTTAATAAAGAATAATGGAAGTCACATAAAGATTTTTAATTACATTTTATAACAGCTGTTTCATGTCCTTTAATGCTAGACGTTGTATAATAAATAAGTTGAACAACTGTAATTCCAAGTTATGTTTTACTTAAAAGAGGAAATTTGAAGCATTTTTCGGTACGAAATTCTGTTGAATTATATTTAATAGTTAAAATACGAGTTTAAATTTAACTTGCAAAACTTTATTACTATTGAACAATAATATAAGGTAATTAATAAGTATTCATTGCGATATCTGTTTTGTTACGCTGTAATTTTAATGTGAGAAATGTTTTTAATATCCAATTTGTAATTTAACTGAGCAGTCTAAATGCCACATCTACGATTTCAAACATTCGTGATTAACGACCTTGCGCTGCCCACGCGCATGTTGTGACGTCGCCGTCACTACGTGGAGAATGCGTCTAATATTACGTAATCATGTACTCGAGTGAACAATGCGATTTATTAGCACTTGGTAACAGGTGTTTAGTATACGGGTTATTCTGTACAGTTGATGACGACTCTTGAGTTGTTGTTTGAGCTGTTAATATACTACATACAAACAGAAAGGATAAGGTCTAAATATGTATATGCTGTAATCACAAGCACACGTACTAATCTGTCAATTTATCTGAAAACCAATTTCGGACAAATTGACAGCAATTTCGGGTAAATTGGCAGATGTCACAAAAAGGTCAGTGATTGAAATGGCGCTGGAAGGGATATGTGTATAATATGACTCCCTAAGGGCTTGTGGTAGAGTTGTTATGGTATGCAGAAGAGCTAAGACGAATGGATGATGTTTGCTTTTACATTTATAGTGAAGACAGTCCTCACATTTTACCAAAATTGGCAAGTAAATGTGTAGTTTTTTACATTTTGGAAAATAGATAATTCTAAAGCAATTCCAATAGTAATAGGGGTTAAAGTATGAAATTGCCGATTTGTACTGAAAATCTAAATTGTTTATTTTTTAAATTTTTAACAAATTTATTTAATCAAAATAGTTGCCATTATTATCTATACATTGCTGCCATCTAATGGGAAGGTTATTAATGCCTTTGCGATAGAACTCCGACGATCTAGACTGCACAAACTGTGTGAAAGCATTTTGTACTGCCTCCTGGGAAGAAAACTTCTTGTCACGTAGATAATTGTCCAAATCACGAAAAAAATGGTAGTCCGTTGGAGCAAGGTCTGGTGAATACGGAGGATGACGAATGGTTTCTAACTGCAGTTCCTGAAGGGTCAAAATGGTTTCTCGTGCTGTGTGAGGTCTCGCGTTGTCGTGGAGCAATAATGGTGAAGATCGATTCATGAGTCGGGGCTGTTTTACTGCTAGTTTTGTCAACATGGTTCGGAGTTCGGCACAATAGACATCTGCCGTTATTGCTTGACCAGATCGGAGAAAACTATAGTGAATAACACCATGCTGAGACCACCAAACAGTTACCATTACCTTTTTAACGCATTTTTTTTTTTGACGCAAGTGAGTCAATATTGTGGGTAAGGTAACGTTAAACCATGCCGCTAATTCCTGGGTAGTTTGACTAGGATCGGCTTCCACTATCTCTCTTAATTCATCGTTATTCACCTGTGTGGGCGGTCTTCCTCGTGGCTCGTTCTTTAAGTCGAAATTTCCATCACGAAAGCGTTTAAACCAAAATCGCACGGTGCGTTCATTAGTAGACCCCTCTCCAAACGCAGCATTGATATTGCGGGCTGTTTCTGCCGCGTTAGTTCCGCGTCGGAACTCGTATTCAAAAATCACTCGAATTTTCGCAGTATCCATCTTTATTGTCTAAATTGAATAACAAAAACAATTGAAAGTCGATATTCAAATGTTTCAAATAAAAAAAAATCACAGAAACCATTTGAAAAAAGTTTCATTCGAAAACCTCAAACCATGAAGATTCTATGAAAATTCAAAGAACCTATTGCAATAAAACGGCAATTTCATACTTTAACCCCTAATATTAAGTAGGTTATTAATAAAGTTGTATATATTATAATAACAAGCAATTGATATGTATACATATATAATAACAATAAAGGTATTCAAATTTGTAGAGATTTATATTACAAAAAAAAAATATGAAGGAGCAGTTTTATCTTTTAGCCGTGACTTTAGCTTACGTTTAAATAGAAGATTATTGTTATCACTTTTTAGCTGATAGTAAGGCATTACACATACATGACTCCGCATTATTTCTAATAGTAACGTACCACTGTTATGATGTAATATGTCAGAGCTCCGTACATTTTTATTATGTCTTTTTTTTATCTTTAAGTAGTTTACTCGTTCAAAATTTATAATTTAAACAATGCACGTTACAAGGCAGCGGTAAATTGTTAAAGTTTCAAATACAGTTTTATAGGAGCAGAATAGGTACCACTATTTCAAAATAGTTGAAATATGTGATTTTTTTCAGTATTTTATTATTTATATTATTCCGTGGTGTTACATTTAGTGTCTTTATCTCGGTGTTCTTCGAATGTACACGTCCATTAGGTTGACACAACATAAGTAAGGGTTTCTTCACAATTTGGAGGCTATTTCACGCTTTGTGCGTTTTCAAAACTTTCGGGCGATTGAAGTTTGGCCAAGCGGGAAACGTCCTTTTACGTAGTTTAGTTTTAAATTAAAATGTTAGTCTACAAGGTCAAAATAAAAAAGGTTCAAAATAAGCTTACAAGATATATAAGATAAGAGAAGATGCAGTCAAAGATAGAAAAAAGAAAGGGCCTATTTACTCATGCATAGAAAAGGTCGTTATAAACTGCGATATATTTGGAAGGTATTTTTAATCTATAAATACGAATCTGTCCTGAACATCGCAAGAAATTTTTTTGCCGCCTTGACCCTTGCAGCCACCTTGCATATTTTTCTTTATATCACCGAATAAAAAGCGTTCCCTGGTTACACAAATTCAAATTTTCAACAAGAACTTATGGAAATGACTTTTAGTATAGGAACCAGTTTCAAAATTGCACAATAGTATTCGGATTGAATAAAAGGGGGCACTACGGAAACGGGAAATTTGAATAATTAAAAAAAATATTTGTTTTTAATTCTTGTTTCAAGTAAAATAGATCTAAGTAAACATTTTTTGTTCTTATAATTTTTCGTCTACTATATTGTATGTATTATCGGCCAATTATCGAGAAAATTGGCGAGAAAACTTGGCGAGCTCAGCACAAAAAAAATCGATTATTTTAATTTCGATATAATAAATTAATAATAAATTTTAATATATGAAGCGTCAAATTTTAATTATAATAACATTTTACAAAAGGGTCAAACATTTCCTTTCTCGTTTAGTGCCCCCTCCGCTTTACTTCGACCCACTTTTTAGTCAAAGTTCCAACATATACATAAGCTACAAGCTATATAAGCTATATAAGCTATTTATTACAGACATTTATATATGATACAAAGGCTGCAATTTACAATACGAAGTTTGCCTAAGTTTAAGCAAGAAACTGAATTAGCTTTGAATTTACTTCGCAATTTTTGTTTACCCAAACAAATTTAGTCAAACTTAAAAATCTCCGCATAAATAGCCTACACTCATGGATATATTAATAAAAATATTATGAGGATTGATGACAAATGACATTAATAACACGGTAATACTAGTATTATTTTATAAAAAATATTCCGTTTAATGTTTGTAACCTGTTTCTTTAAGTTTTTTTAATATAGACTTAAGTGTGTACAGATAAAAAGTTGTCATTTAATGTTTAGTGAATACTACGAGAAAGAGAATCGTAATAATTACATAAATTTAGTAAATATATTCAAGAATCTCGTTTCGCGGTATTTATTACTTTGCCTTGCTTATAAAATAACAGAATGAAATGGTGCATTATAAAAGACCCAAAATTTCTTTCTGTAAAATGGTAAAGAAACGAACGAGAACGCTAAAAAAAGATTGAATTATGATAACAATGTTCATATGAATCACTGGCTACGTATAAAAAAAGTTTTATTTGAAAAAAGAATGCCTTCAATCGTCTTTTGATTGCGGTTAAACGTTTTGGTATATGTGGCCAGTGGTACTTAAAGAAACTTTATTTTAGCGTTACTCTAGATACGTCCACGAGTTCTACTACGAGAATATTCTGAATGTATATCCAGAATATTTGCATTAAGTACACACGTCAACGCTTCACGTTGCTTTGATCGGAAATCTGTCCCAAACAAGCTACATATCAGACTTACGCCACATGAGTGGTTCAGAGTTTAGTCCCAAGATTTGGCTTTGTGACGATCATAGTTATACGCACTTACCATTACGGTTAATTTACGTTGTATTGCTAAAAGCCGCATTTAGATCCTTTTGTGTTGATTGAAATGTAATAAAATGTATGTATGTCGCTTATTGAAATGTGAGGAAACGCGGGAAAGAATAATCATTTTCCTTATTTTTCTCTCTTCCATTGTAAAACTAAAAAAATAATATACGGAACCTTTGTCGTTAGATTGATTGGTATATCGTCGGTGTTTTGTAGAAAGGCCGAAAGCGCCATTTTGAAAAATTTTTCAGGGTAGCAAAAGGTTTTAGGTTATAAAGACTGTTTTAATATATTTACGTCCTGGTTTAAAATTTTATTTTGATTTAATTAAATTTAAGTTTTAAAATTGAATTTAAAACAGGGCGTAAATATTTTAAAACAATCGTGAAAAACTAAGACATGTTTCCCTGAAACAAAAATTTCTAAATAGCGCTTTCACTCTTTCTACAAAACACTCACGATATGGTCAAGAGGAACAGGAACTTGAAGACTTAACTCATAATGTAAAGAGTCTAGCATTATAGTCTCCTAGTCGATAACACACTAAACAAAGTTAATTTAAACGATTTTAAAAAGATGTCGCTACGATATTCCAAATTCAAAAGGCGGAAAACAAATTTGACAGTCTTTAGAACACTAGGTTATACATTACCTTCTTATGAAACACAATGTACTGTACCTCTCACCCCATCTTTTAGGGGAACTTCAGAAAATACGATGTACTGACGGTAACTTCTTACCCCATCTTTTGGGGGAAGAGAAACGTTAGCACAATTTGCACATTTTCGGCAAATGCATCGTAGTAATATAGGTAATTAAGCGTATTGATTGTTAAAACATCTAAAACAAATAAACAAAGGCAAGTTTAGTGTATTTCAAAGTTTTTATAACTCTTTATCTATTTTTCCTAGAGCTCAAAACATTTAACTCAAAATAAAGTTAACATTAAAATTAAGTAAAGTTAAAATTTTTGATTGCAGTAGAGCTCCTTGTGAAAGAAGGAGGTACTGCCACTTTATCTATTTGCACTGCCAAGTAATAATGTGAGCATTACTTCGTTCCGGTTTTGAAGGGTAAGAGTGCTGATGAAATTACAGGCACATAGGACTTGTCAACTTATGTCTCAGGGTGACGGGTGCAGTGGCAGTGCCCCTTAGATATTTGTAATTTAAAGCTCTGAGTGGCACTGCACCTGTTATGGACAGGCGTGTCACTTACCATCAGGCGTACGATTTGTCTGTCCCATCACTTGGTCTCATAAAAAAAGAGTACGTCTCTCTTATCCCACCTGGCCTTACAGAAAAAGTTGCCACAAAACAGAACTGATTTGATTGTGTCCTGTGACAGTCAGAACAAGTCAAAATTATAGTAACATGACGTCTCTGTAAATATAACAATATCTTCAGTAGCCTGATCTAAATACCTATATAACAATCCCGCAATGAAGTTATTTAATAACGGAATAGTTTTTGAAAACGCTAGCCAAACGACCGAAATATCCTTTCAAACTGATTTTACCAGGAATCAATATAATCTATTGAACTCACAATTTATTGAATCAGGGCTCGTCAGAATGGGCTTTATCTATGTTTATAATAAGTGTTCTATATTCCTTAATTATGGTCCTCCATTTTAGTGATATCATTATATTTATCGTCTATAATTAGATTTATTATCTTTAATGGTGACTTCCTATCAGAACGATTTTGTTAAAATTGTATGGTATTGGTTTATATTACTAAAGGTTATAATTACTGTCTTATGTAATTGATTGTATTACGAAGAAATGTACTAATACTTTGACACGGGTAATAGTTTTTAGAATAATGCACCTTTATTTAATTTTATATAAGTTGCGAACTTGCGAGCTTACGAAAGTACAATATACTTTTTACGTTGCACAAAAGCGGCATAATTTTATTTTTATTTATTAAAGGACATCCCCAACGGCATGCGTTTCAAACTAAACGATCTATTTCACATAGCAGCAATTTAGTAGCAGAAGAGCTCCTTGTGAAAGAGTTCGTCCAGGGAAATACTGCCACCTTACCTATTTCTGCCGCCAAGCAGTAATATTAGCATTATTACGTTCCGGTTTTGAAGGATAAGGGTGCTAGTGAAATTACAAGCACATGGGACTTGTCAACTTATGTCTCAGCCCCTTGCCCTTGTCCCTCGGATCTTTGCAATTTAAAACGCTGAGTGGCACTGCAACTGTTACGGACAGGCGTATAGCTTACCATCAGGCGCACGACTTGTTCGTCCCGTCACATGATGTTATAAAAAAACAACCAATATAGAGGTTTAATGCCAATTACAAAATACTACGGTAGCTTAAAAAAAATGACATGACGTAACATAATGTGTGGATTTAACAATTTTATTCAATACAGTGTATTAGAATTAGTATATTTAAATCTGATGAGAATGTTTACTATGTGGTATTAAAAAAACAGAAATATCAAAAATGTTATATAATATTAAAATAAGAAATATTAATATAAATAACTTTTTTGTTAAAAAAATACCGACCTCAAAAGTTCGTGGAATTACGTCTATTTGCCAAGTTTTATTGAAATTGGTAACTGGAAAGTGCGCAAAACCGGATTCATCCCGTAGTTTGCCACCCTTAGAGGCGCAATATGTTCTTCAAATTTAAATAGAACGAAAACTGGCGTACCTTCTTTCCAACAAAAAAGAATAGTTGAAATCAGTCCACTAATTTGTTAAAACTAAAAACCAAAAAATTTGTTACACCGGAGCTATCGAGTAACATACGTTCCAAAAAAGCATACAGTCGAATCAATAAAAGAGGAGGTCTCCTCCTTTTTTGAAGTCGGTTAATACGTTTTGATTTGATTACAAATGCAATCAAGTCTGACGTTCAGCGTGAAATGTTAAATCCCACACAATTTCTACTTTGTCACGTTGACCTTTGAATTAAGCGGTTAGGAACCTCTAGAGAACGATTCTCGAACTCGTGACATTTTCTCAGTGTCTACAGAAATCACCAAAATCCGTACAGTACACAAAAAAATCTCAGAGTCATGATAGGTAGGATTTTGAAGATTTTCCAGTCATACTCATTTCGTTTTTATACATTTTATTCAAAGCATGATAATAACTTTTTACACTAAAATTTAATTGGCATAGCGTCTGGCACAGTCAGATCGAAGGATTTTTTTCTAGGTATTCGATCTTTGTATTAATAATTATAATAAGTTATAAGTGTAATTTCCCAGAAATAATTGAATATCATGGAGGATAAATATCGTTTCATTCAATAAACTTAAAAATTTTTACACTAAAATCAAGAGTTATCAATAATGGAATGCATATACTTGTGTTCTTTCAGTATCAAAATAGTTTTTTTTTACCAAATGACAGGACAAACAAGTCGTGAGCTTGGTGTTAACCGACACGGCTGTATATAACGGTTGCACTGCCACTCAGCTCAGCTTTAAATCGCAAAGATCAGAGGGATACTGCCGCTGCACCTCTCACCCTGAGACATAAGTTGACAAGTCTAATGTGCCTGTAATTTCACCAACACTCTTGCCTTTCAAAACCGGAACGATATAATGCTCACATTACTGTTTGGCGGCAGAAATAGGTAAGTAGGCAATACTTCCCTAGACGAACTCATTCTCAAGGAGCTCTCCTGCTACTAATCTAATGACTAATGATATTTGTCAAATTGTAACACCAGGCGTTTGTCGCCTTTTCCATCAAAATAAGGAAAAGACTGATATATGAAGTGGCTGTATGGTAGAACCTTTGCCTTCTCAAATAAATGGGTGAAAAGTTATAAAAAAAAATAAGTCAACATTTTTACCATATCTAAAGCGAATGTAACCATTACGTTATTAAATCTATCTCGACATTCCTAATTTTTCCGTCTCAGAACATATCGAGCGCGGAGCGTCTACTTATGTCCATTGTGAGATTCTGAGAGTAAAAAAGAAGAGTAGAAACTGTTTGCGATCAATATTCGCCATGTTATTTTTAAAGATTTCTCTACATCGCACGAGAATCGGCCCTTAAACTTGATGACGTGTTTAAATTACTTCATTGCCAATTCAACGCTAAAACCCAATAACGTTCGATTCAGTTACCGTATCAATGGAAATGAGCCCCTAAACAAGCCAAGTCAATTTACGTTTTATAGGCAAGTCTTTAAATAACTTTTAGGGTGTCCTTAAATTAGACGCTTGTAGAAGTGCTACAGTGGCGCAGTAGCCGTGCGTCTGTAGCGCTTCAGTAATTTTTTAGCTCACTAAACGCGTTTGCGCATTACATCCGATTCGTATTCGTTCCGCATACGAATATCGCTTGTATCTAGGTATCTAGAGATAAAATGATCCTTGTGACATTTCGGACCATTATTACTCGGATTCGGAAACGAATCGGACGTAGTGCGTAAACGCTCTAATTGTGGCACGACAGTGGCGCTGCAACTACGCTACTAAATATTGTACAAAAATTAGTAGTGGCGGCACTGTTGCGCTTCTATAAGCGTTTAAATTGATCGCGCCCTTAAGTCATCTCTATTAACTTGTAAAATAAACCAATATACGGACTGATAAGCGACGAGAACTCATAAACAGGATTAACGATACACTATCGAGTACGATAGCACTGAATCGAAAATAGAGAGTAATAAAAGTTTAAAATAGTAATTAAGAAGATGAATTAACTTTTACGATTTCACGAGTCATACGTGTTTGTTTTTAAAGTATGGGCTTCCGATTTACTGTTTATTTATACGGGCTAGAATTAATAGAAGCAAATGCGGTATTAGGTTTCTAAATAAGAATTCAGTCGTTAGGAACACAGTATCGGATTTGAATTCGAAAATTTGTGTGATTGAGGCGTTCTTTGTGGGAGACCTATGTCCAGCAGCGGACACCTTTCGGCTGAAACGATGATAATGAATTCGAAAACATATTAATATTAAACTCATACGTAAAAACTTAAGTGAAAATTTAAAAATCCCCAAAACAAAACTCTGTACCCATTCTGTACCCCAAAAAGTCTATAAAGCCTCTGTAAGCTAACAACTCGTCTGTCGTGACCAATTTAGTAAATCCAAATACAATAGTTCTATTGTAAGTAGTTAAGGAGTTGGGTAGTCTGCAGACTATCTTGATTGTAGGATTAGATTAGTCTGGTAATATGGTAATCTTAAGATTACCATAATCTTAGGGACCCTCCACACTAGCGTCTTTCGAGCGTTAGCGTCTTGCCAAGGTACGCACAGCGCGTCGACACGACGTCCGCGCGGCGGCGGCGGCGTCAGTGAGCGACAGCTAAGGATCTACTCCCGTTCATTACTAATTTGACAGTAATTGTTTCGGAAGAATGTCGGATGGAGAGCGGGAAGAGACCCTCTAAGTAGTGCCGAACGTCGGGTATACGCTGCGTTGACGTAGCGTCGCCGCCGCGCGGTCGTCGTGTCGACGCTGTGCGTCCGTTGGCAAGACGCTTACGCTTGGAAGACGCCAGTGCGGGGGGAGTCTCTTAAGATTACCATATTCTTGTAAATTCAACGGACTTCCAAAGTGTACTTAATTTCATGTCAATCGGACAAGTGGAAGTATAATTAAAATTTTCTTACAAAAAAATCCCGACTCGAAAAATTCGTGGAGTGGGCGAAACCTGATTCATCCGCTAGTTTGCGACCCTTATACATGGCGTATTTTTTTCAAATCCATAGGGACCAATACTGAGGTATCCTCTTTCCCACAAAAAAGAATCATTCCTCACACGGTCACACAATCGGTTCACAAATCGCGGAGTAATTGCGTAACATTCACAAAAAAAATACAGTCCAATTGAGAACTTCTTCCTGTTTGAAGTCCGTTAGAAATATTCATTTTATGATTGAGATCCCTATACTAACAGAGAAAATGCTGATGATCTTAAAATAACTGAAAAGATGATCATCAAATATAGCCGAGACTAACCAACGATGAAATTGGCCTTAAAAAACCCCGCTTTAAAATCAGTCCGTCCGTTTTGGAGCTACGATGCCACAAAATGACGCACAGCTAAAAGCTTTAACCTTATAACTCCTTCTTTTTACATTGAGGTTTAAAGAGAAGAGAAATATTAACAAGCAATAATTTATTATACTTTTACATTTAACGAACAGAGCCTTTAGAGTTGAACAAACAAACAATACATACAGCACCGAATCAAATATAGCACCGAAGCTCTTAATAATAATTTACAAACGGCTGAGGGTATTGCGAAAACTATCATCAACTATAATTCGATTTTAAATTAAATTGTTTATTATTTATTTATCAAAAATGTAATACGACAATGAGATGTTTTCTGTTGCTTTTTAAAGTATACTGTCAAACTTTCTACACGTGTAGCCTTTGGGTGAAGTATAGTAAGGCGACCCTAACACTTTAGGCGCACACATAGCGCTGTGAATTTTGTATAATAATAATATGGATGTAATATTCCGAAATAAATGATTAGAATTTGATTTTTTTAATTGTGGACCCTGAAATGAGACTATAGTGTTGACGTTTTAATTCAATGTTAAGTCAGAATGAGGAATTATACTCCCGGACAAATAATTCAAGCCACTTTGCATTATGAAATTTTGAACCTGGTATTATACAATAAGTAATTTCTATAAGTCCTTGTTTAAATTAGAATTTGTTAAAGTGGGGTAAATTTTTTCTTCGGTAGTAAGTAACAATATTTGTGTTCTTCGTCTGGCACGGTTTGCTAGAAGACGTCAGTTCGAATCCGGCCGGATCGAAGGAATTTTTTTAAGTGTTCGATCTTTCTATTAATAATTATAACAAAATAGTGGAGTGATTTCACAAAAAAAAATTGAATATCATGGTGGTGAAACATCCTGACATTCAATAAAACACTTAATATTTTAGTATTCCAGGCCTTTTAAGAATAAAAATGCAAGGTGGCTCGGATAATATGTCCGCAAGTGTAGTTATTTAATCTATACTGTGAGGGTTACATTTCAGCTTATCGATTATTGTCAACTATTGAAATATGTTTACTTACTTCCCTACAGGAACATTGGTGAGACAAAGGAAGTTGTTGCGGACGCTGCGAAGGCTGGCTAGCACCTGAGCGAACGGCGTCACGATCAAGTCTTCGCCGTGGCTGTGGACAAAATTAATAAATTATATAAAAATATAATAATACCAATGAAGCATGTAAAGTTACTGTTTTATGCTTTCATTAGTTACATTTATTTATCATTTTCATGTATATTTTTCTATTTGTCGGTATTGTTGTTTTCTGTATCTGATTTCAAAGAGACAAGAGAGAGCAAACTACATTGAGAAAAGAGCTAAACGCCTAATGTACATTAAAATGTACTAAATATAATTTACACGATCTAGGCCTAAAGCAAGGATGCCCTCAATTTTGTATAAAAAAGGATTTTTTCTAGATACTCTATGGTCTTATAAAATATATAACGTTAAATTTGAATGCTACGTTTACATTATAATGTACCCTGGGCGTTTACGTGATCAAAAATAATAATATTATCTGGGTCTAAATCACTTCACATAATATAAATGTGTAGTAGCAGTAGAGCTCCTTGTGAAACTTCGACAGGCGTGTCGCTTAACACCAGGTACTCGACTTGTTCGTCCCCTCTCTTGGTATCATAAACAAAATGTACACGTGGCCTTAGGAGGTTATATCTCAGAAAAGTCAATGTCGTTAACTTAGTACAAAATAGTAACAGTCAAATATAAGAATATTTATTATAAAAACATGGTATTCATTGCTAAACCGAATTTATTTCATCATCATCATTATCAAAAACCTATTATAAGCCCCACTGTTGAGAATGGTTCTCCTCAAAAACGAGGACTTAGGTGGATTGTTCGCCTTGCTGGCCCAATGTGGGTTGGCGATCTCACACGCTTTCTTAGGGTTGTAAACCTTATTCAACATGCAGGTACAGAACGTAAATTAGTACAGGTACTTCATGCCGTCACAGGGATTGGAACTGTGGACCTCTTAAATAAGAAACAACCGCTCTCGGGAGAGCGGTGTTAATTTGAACGGTGTTATTTCATCTTCATATTTTATTCGTTCTAACTTTATTTAAGTAAAATTTGACTAAAACAAAATATATAACATATTTTCAATAGAAAAGATGAAAGGACGAAAATCCAAACGATGTAATCGAATATTCTTGACCCGTCTCGTTCTCGCGATTTTCGATAAAAACCTAACCTGATTAAAAACAAACTTTTAAATAACATTTTCCGAGAAAATTTGAATATGTTCGATATCTTTTTGACGAATTTTTAAGATCAAGGCTCTGCACAGTATGTTTATTATGTATACATATCGGCGCATTTAGAGGGAATAAAAAAAGTAAGAATCTTCTTCTTCTTCCTATCCTTATCCCTTATAATATATATTGAAATGCCTGCGGAGTTATTCCCTTAACGTTTTGGGCCTTTTCAATGCAAGACTGAATAGGCATTATAGAGCATATACATCTCTCCATCGTCGACCTCATAGTCACTTTTCATCAGGTGAAAAGGAGGTGGTCAAATGCGCGCTGATTTATTTTATCAAAAAAAGATATAAAATAACAACGGTGAGTTGCTATTTTATATTTTCTTTTTTTATCTTTATTTAAAAAAAACCTTAAAATAGCAATTGACTCAATCTTCAAAAAATAAACAGAAACTAAAAAATAATTTTTTGCATATTTTGTGACAAGGTAGGATACAGCTGAAAATTCAAAATGTAACTGTTTAATATTGATTAAATCAAACTTTTGCAAAGACTTTTACAAATAAAGTTATCACAATTAATAAGAACGGAAAATCAAACTCGAACCACTCAAGAAACGCGAAATGAAAAAAATTGCAGTCGACAATTTTTATTTTCAAATTTAAACCCAAAATAAAACAGTAAAATACGTGACTACACTTTTGAAAGAACACTGCCATATTTTGATGATTTTATTTCAGAAGTTCCTTTGCTAAATTTGTATTATGTACATTGACTAATTATGTATGTTTATGTTATATTATATTAAAAGTATACGAATTTTGCATATTATACTCACTATCAAATTTTTGCTTACAGTCTACAATAATAATTGTGCTTTTTGTTTGGTACAATGATTAATTGGTAGAGAATGACTAATGGCATTAAGTCCTATATTCGTAGTTTGTGTGTCCTTCTTAATACGTGCCTTTTTTCCAATTTAATATTGTGATATTATATACTTGTATTATATAATTTAATATTGTGATATTATATACTTGACATACTTGTGTTACTACAAAAACCAGCAAAGTTATTAAGTATTTTTTTTTATTATTGGGAGAGACTTTTTTATTTAAAATAGCATTTCTCATAAGCCTTCAAGCATTACAACTGACTATAGGTTTCTGAAATATACAAAAAATGAACTGAAAAAACAAATATACGCGATTTAAATCCGGAAAAATAGTTTCATTTCCTATGTGTAACAATCGCGAAAACCCAAGAACTCGATATACAAAAAATGTAAAAACGTACTAAATGCGCAATTTAGATTCTGAATAATTAACAATTTTCTACAGCCGTTTTAATGCCAGAGTTGAAGGCTGGATCATAGAAAGTGAAAATCGATAGTTTCTCTTCCACCCTCGCTTGAAGTGGTTATATATGCACGATAATAACAAAGAAGGCCATAGACCATAGTCTGCCACGGTGGCAGCGAAGGTTGGGGACTTAACACGTTTTCAAAGGATTGTAAACCTATCGAGAAGCGTGTTCATCGTGAAGGGCAACTTATAATTTGGGCCCCAGAGTGTTTTTGAGAGATCAGTTTAAAAAACTTATTTTCTTACACTAGCGTCACAGTACATTCGTGAAAAACTAATTTATGTTAAAAAGAGTAGTAATTGTTGTATGAAAAATAGTGACAGACATAACATTAATACGAAAAATAAAAATAAACTAGCTGTTCTTGAAAGTCGTCCTCATAGAGTCACAAAACTCATAATAAGAATCCGGTTGATTATTAAAATTTGCAATTCACGAGGTCTAAAACAGCGAAACAAAAACTTTATACAGTTTACGTTATTATACAGCTTCTGCAATTTGGATGACAAAAATTCGTGAAAAAACGAAGACGAACAAGTCGTCCACCTGGTGGTCAGTGACACGCCTGTCCATAACAGTTGCAGTACCAATCACTGCTTTAAATCAGAAAGATCTGAGGGGCACTGCCACTGCGCCCAACACCCTGAGACATAAGTAGGCAAGTCTCATGTGCCTGTAATTTCACCGTGCTGGTGAAATTACGGGCAGCCTTACCCTTCTAACCAAAACGCAGTAATACTCACATTACTACTTGGCGGCAGAAATAGGTACTTCCCTATACGAACTCTTTATACGAACTCTTTCACAAGGAGCTCTACAGCTCTTGCAGGTAGTCTGGATCTATGATGTTTAAAATAAATATTGTACCCAAATGATAAATGTGTAGAAATGTATATTTACAAAGAGCAACCCCTAGAGTTTCTTGCTCATTCTTTTGAAACTGCCTTATGAATGATCAGTAAAGTTTAATCAACATGACGCTTTCAAGTGCAATTTGCTTATGTATGAAATAAAGACTGTTTGAGTTTGAAAATTTGGAGTCACCGGTAGCTAGAGGTAGAGGTATTGTAACTAAAACATTCATTAAGTAACTTTAATTTCTATCATAGGTATAAGCTGTCATAAGGACTCGCACCGCCCACCGTTTTCCCACTGGACTATCACCGCTCAATCGCATCAAACACTTGATGTGAATAATATAACTTTATTTATACTCGTTACGTACTATGTGGATGGTAGATTGCGTGCTGCGCTCGGTAGTTATTCCCAGAGGTATCATTCCAAGTTTAATTGGCATGCGAGACCCTTTGCCTACTCTTGCTACTATTATTATTACTTGCCATTGTAGTGGTTTCAGCGGAAATTATACCTATTCGTGTCATGTTCGTCTTACTAAATACGTCTTGTTGAAATATCGGTCACGTGGATGACGTACATCAAACGTTGTTCATTTGTTTCTCGTAGTGTGTCTAATTTTTATTCAGATGACTGGAAATACGCATGTGCAATTAAGTCTATAAATGCTCTACTCAGTTACTGTTTTTAATTACTATTTCTGTGTATAATATTTTTTTACAATATAAACAATCAAAGGGTTTGGTTGTGTGTGTCTCCAAACGAAAGGAGAAGCCTGTGACCAGAAGTAGGACACAACAAGCTTAAAAAACAAATATTTAAGATGCATATACAATTAATGTTTTGGTCTGATTTCATTTGATCGAGACACGTAAATAATATAATTGCGAAATGGCAATTTTTAGGCTGTATTTGGATTGTTGATCCCGAAAAAAATTAATTAAGCCGCGTTGGCGTAAATGGTTATCGGATTTATAGGGACGTGGTAAAGATCCGATTACAAGGGATGATTTGAAATTAAATGTTTTTTTTCTGAATGAATGTGGATGACATAAAATAAGGAGTGCCTCTCCAAGCAACGGGTCAAGTCGTGCTGTTGACGTCATATATTTAGTTAATATATAATAAATAATATATTAACTAAAATCCGAACCTTTAGTATAATAAAGCCACATATCGGTACCTCCAATAAATACTACGCCAACTTAATATTTGGACCTGTTCTTTGTTTATTTTTTTCTTTTTTTTGTTTATACAAAATTAGTTTATTTTTTCCTATTTTGTTTTTGTTTCTTTACTTTTGTTTTACGAAATTCGGGGAGCATAATAGTAATAGAAATAAATATGGCTGTTTACAAAAATAACAGAATATAACCAAAAAATAAAGTTGACGTAGTTGTTCATTCATCATACGTCAAAAGGGCTGAAAGTCATAAAAATAATACAAAGTATGTAAAATAAACTACGTTTAATGTGAAATTTTTAGAGTTGCAACCAATATTAGATTACTATTCGGTATTCGGTTTATTGGGCTGTTTTTCCCGCCGAATATCTAAAAACAGGAGAAAGAAATAAAAAATAAACAGATATTATGTAAAAAATTAAACTACTAACTAGCCGCCGCCGGCACGTCCAGCCGTCACGGCAGTCAGTCGTAACCATGGGATTTCTACAGAGCCCGAAACGTTGGCATCGGTTTGTTCGAAAAAATAAATATGCGCAATTTAGATCCGAAAAAAAAAATGTCTCATATCCTATGTGTAACAATCGCGAAAACGTTTGCAAACGTTCGCAAAGCGAAAGTATTTGATACATATCATGTAACCTTTATTAATACTGAACATATATTGTAACTTTCAATTTTTCGCTTCCTAAAAGATCAAAAGAAATGTAACATTAATACTAAAAAAATGTTTATTTTTAAGAGATCAAAAAGGTAACATATGAAATGAAAACTACGTTACTTTAAGTGTTACTCATGACTAAATAAACGCAAAAAAATCCACCAAGCTAATTGACTATTTTATTGAGAAGTTTATTATTATTCATTTACTAAAATTAAATAACTTCTTTATTTGGAAACAAAAATAAAATTAAAATTTTGAAAGTTAACTGAACTGAAATAAACAATTTCTTTCTCCATTACGTCATAAAATCTCCATTAATTCTGAAAGTTTTGAAAATTATAGTACTCTTTGTTTCATTGTATAAAATTATTTATTACATAACTGAAGTTTATAAGTGGTATTTTTCGTGCCAATTTTAATAATTTGACCGTATTATAATTATATTACTTGTAACACTAGAAATTTTATAACCTTCCTATTTAAGCATAAACAAATTGTGGACTTAATATCTTTTGTAGAATCCTTAAAACTTTATCCTAAAAAGTTGTCAAAATATATCGACGTCAGCAAAAAATAATCGGTTCTCTGCAAAATTACAATTTTATAGTAGAGCATATTATGTTCTGAATAGTCTTCATTAAATATTACAGATATTAGCTTTTATATTGCCCTATTGCTCAAAATTTTTAGTCAATTCGGTCTGTAACATGAGAAAATACAAGTTTTTATTTTCAAAAAGTTCTTCTGTAAAATAGTGATTGCATAGTAATTGATAACCGCATACTCTTCGCTACCATTGATAATACAATGCCACTTACTCCACATATCAAAAAATTCTGTAACTAGATTACCTAGAGATCCTTAGACTGCACGAGATGACCCCGACATGTCTGCGAAATCCTATCAATCAACACCAGCAATTTTTGCTATAGAACAAGTTATAACCGCTAAAAATAGCAGTACCACACTAAATATTTATACTCAATTTTACTGATATTAATTTTGAAATGACTGACAGACGCCACATCTTTATTTGTAGTATATATACTCGTAGTACATATTTCAACTGCGTTGTAAAAAATAACCAGCTTCTTATTTTGGATCCAGATGTTACCTTCCTAATCAGAATAATGAATGAATGAATAAATGAATAGTTATAGGCCAAAACAAAACAGGTTTTATTGCGTAAGAAAAAGAGGGTAATAAGAAAAATAATAGTATGTGAGGGATTATTAAACTAGATTTCAGCCTAGCCAACGACAAGAGAATATCTCGACTCTTTCGACGTAATTAATGGAACGCCACAAAAACGTTGCATTTTTTCATAAATCACTTTATTTTTATGTAAGTCTATTATATCAGCACAAATATAAAGCATGAAAAATAATGAGTACGTATCAAATTTAATAGCAACATCTCGAAAATTTTAATAATCATTAAGTATTATAATAATTTTAGTCTTTTCAATACACAAAAAATGTTTCCTTGAGAGTCGTGAATTTGGACATACGATCTTTTCCGTAGCTATGCTCGATTTTTTTCTATAAAAAAAATATTATATAATTATATGGAGAAAATATATATTATTATTTGTACGATGAATTTAATACACTAGACGACTCGGTTTGCAATGTGGGCGCTGGATAAGGTCTCCGGTTCAATTCTGGTATTGTACATAATGACCCGGAGTGAACTCCGTTGCTCTGGTATTCATAGGGAATTCCCTAGTTTCCCTAGAGACAAGGTGATTTTGTTGTCTGGCACATTATTATTATTAAGCACTTCACAGTACAACAGCAAATGTTTATTTTGTGAATAGATTTTTCCTTAATTAATATTTTTGTTTTTTTCACGTAATATTAAGAGAATATTAAAAGCCGTGGTAGTCTAATGGTTAGACCTGTCGCCTCTTAAGCAGAGGCAGTGGGTTCGAATCCGGGCTCGCACCTCCAAATTTCTCGGAAAAGATTTAATTTAAAATTTACCATGAGCTTTTCAGTGAAGGAAAATATCGTATCGGGCCAGAATGGTGGACTATGGTTTAAACCCTCCCTCCCTGGTGCCCAGCAGTGGGACGTATAAATGGATTAATGATGATTAAGAGACCTGGCCGACAATGTTACGCGTTTGTCTTGTAAATGCCAATTCACGTTACGTTTTCGTTATTTTTAATGTTATTAATTATGCTATTAATTGGAAAACTTATTATAATAAAATCATCATATCTGTTAATATTGAGAAAATATTCCAGAACCTCCGCTGATATCATAAGTTTCCAATTGAGTACTCACATCCGATTTCCGCCGAAATTGACTCCATGTAATTTGGAATTAGATCCAATAAAGGGCTAATTCCAATTAACGTAACGTTTTGTTTTAACGGAGCAATATTAATCTTGATTAACAAAATGAAAACGGCTACCAATTCTAAGATTGGGGAAAATGCCAACGGATGTACCATCTGCCAAAATGATTTAGATGCAACTAGCCATGAAATGATTATGCAGGTGACTTTAGTTAAAATAACTGTAAATATTTGTAAGTGAGAGGTGAAGAACCTTAAGTGGTAAAAGTGATTTTTACTACAGCAGGGCTAGCACGACAGGGCGTGACTTGCACGAGGGCGACATAGAAACGCGATATATTACTATTTTCTATGCGAGAATAGCAACATCTCTCGCTTTATAACGCTCTAGCGCAAGTTGTGCCCTGTTGTCCTAGCTCTTCAGAACGTTCTAAAGGGCTTATCTTAAGGTAAATAATAGTATATTGTGTAGTACAAAGACGGTAAATAAGAAATTACTAACGAGAGCCTATTAGAAGCCCGAAGCCAAAGGCTGAGGGCTTTAATAAATCGAGTTTTGTATTTTTTACCGTTCCTGATACATACAACGTTTTTCGTCACATTTGCGATGAAATAAATACAATATAAATATGATTCACAACACAACAATAATGGATTTTGCAAATAGTAAGTTTTTGTTTTTTTTTTTATTTACAACTCGAACTAACATGTCGTAAAAAGCAAACGCGCATACAGCCGTGATGGGTTGTAAAAAATATTTGCTAAATTTTTACACACAAAATAATTAAAATCAATTGTAAGAAATTCTTAATAATCAGTATTTAAGTAGTACGTGGTTAAATTGCAATTGAATTTCTGTTTAGATGACATTTTAATTTTGAACTTAAGTAATCTCCTTGTTTGAACTTGAATCTAACATATTTAAAGAAGTATGTCGCGCTACAAATTAAAAAAATATTCTTTACCGGCCATGCCTGTAATGGAAAGAAAAAAGGGCCGAGAGTTTTATTTGGGGCATTATAGTCAAGTTAGCCATCATGCAGTGATACTATTTAGGAGCAAATGTGATGAAAAATATGTTAAATAAGAAACAAACGACGATAGTACTTAATGCCTTTTGCCATTGCGCGATTTTTAGCATTCTAAAGCAATGTCTGTAAAATGTATGAATTCCAAAATATGGTCTTTTACCTTTCACTTACAGATGTAACATTTTTATTCTACTTTTACCACGTGCAATTCGCATTCTTGGTGTAATAAGGCCACATCTGCTAAATAACAAATTTATAGGAGAGTGGTTTAATACTCTATGAACGAAATTGATCCATAATTTTTTTATGTTTGAATAGAAGAGTTAAGAAATGTAGACTTTCTTTTTTACGAGTCCAAATCGACTGCAAATATTAATGTTTTGTTCTGGCATAACTTTAAAGTACTTTTACTTCTTTACCACACGCGCAATTTGCACTCTTGGTGTAAATTGAGGTCACATCTGCAAAGTGGCGACATTTCAAGATAGAGACTTAAAGATTCCACGAACGCCATTAATCGATAACTTTTTTATGCTTAAATAGGAAAGTTGCAAAATTTCGCATGTACATAATTTGTTTTATGAAGTTCGTATTACTTTCATGATTTACATGTAATGAAGGCACCTTTGACATTATGACTACATGATGTGGTTTTATTGTACTAAGGGTAACAAGTACCAAGTACCATAGGAACATATGAAGAAACTTGCAGGTCGGGACGCGGCGAAGTAGGCACTTAGAGAGAGCCCGTGGTACAAAACAGGATGATGTATATGGGTTGACATAGATATAGGTTGATATATCGCACTAATACAATAGTGTGTTAACTTAAAAAAGTGCGTTTTTTCAGAGTCGATAAAAACGTATAACTCACTTCCCGTGAAAAACTTTACTAAAATGTATGTATAAGTTTATTAGAGAAATCTAAACAATCTTCTACTACGCCAAAAATATTTAAAAATGAAAGGGCAAAAAATTATTTCATATTTTTTTGTAAGGACTGTGTTGCCCAGAACTAGTCCACAAAAAATTATCTCAGTTTGGGTTAAGTAAATATATTTCAATACTTTCTTACAATAATCTAACTGTGGTTTTATTGACGTGTAGAAAATCAAATTTTACGTTCAGCTGTAGTATAATCTTGAATTTCGCATATATTGAGTTACAACACTATTGTACTAGCAGTACGATATCTATCTTCTTTAAGACGAACAAGTATTGCTCGCCTTAAAAGGTAAAATTTATGAGTTTTTTATAGACTTGCGAGCGTGGTTGATCCTATAGCGCCGTAAAGTATTTGAAGGGCGTAAATTAATGACATCTTCGGGTTTTACGACGCCTTCAATACTTTTCAGGAAGCACTTTTACTATTAAAGTAAAAGTGTCTTGTGATAAACTAGAAATACTCAAAGAAATACATGCCCACAAGGCAAGAACTGTTTTTATTTAACTCATAAAATACACGTAAAAATAAAATAGACAACGCGCGTCTCTTACGCGCACAATAGCATTCGACATAGTCACATTTAGTTTCAACTTTAATATATTAAACAGAGCCACTTTAACTTGTAAGAATATTGTGATGTATTTAAAAGAGATATTTTAGAAAATATCACAAAATATATGTATGTAGGTACATTCATGAGCACTGGATATCTCGGGACTGGAGCAAATGACATATATGAATCCAATTACATTTTAGTGGCATTCTGAAAGATATGACAAACAACGATGAGCGGTCGTTGGTCGTTGGTTGGTCGGTCAATGGCGTAGGTGTCATTTTTTCTTGTTATATTTTCATTGCAATAGTTTTTTTGCTTCAAATTTAAATTTTTGCTACATTATTTCAAAAAAACCGGCTTCAAAAATTTATGGAATTAGATCTATTTGCCAAGATTTATTGAAACAGATTTATCCTCTATTTGCCACTCTTGGCTAATATTTTCTTCAAATTTCAATAGGACCACTACTTACGTAGCCTCTTTCCAACAAAAAAGAATAATCGGAATAGGTTCAGAAATGTCGCGTAATATGCACACAAAAAAAAACACAGCCGAATAGAAAACCTCTTCTTTTGAAATCTGCTAAAAAGAGATTATTTTGTATGAATAATTTTAGACAAGCCAGGTGTAAATTATACTATAAGGAAGTAAAAGCAAAAGCAATTTTCAAATATCTCCAAAAGTTTGCTTGCTTTCGTCATGAAATATATCCAATATTTATTCATGAGAGTAAAATATGTATGAAAAGATACTTGTCGGGGACATTATGTAGATACGCTGGACCGTAGCTGTGTTTTCGGAGCCAAATGGATACTTATGAATCTGTTTATATTATACTTTTAAAAAATGAGTTTAATCAGTGTTCCTTTCATCTATAAATTCTAATTTGTAAAGAAAGTTAAGAAGAAGAAACTACAAACCTCGATGGGTTCTATGGCGTAAATTAGATTTAAGAAGATTCAAGAAGTTAAAGAAATTTTCTTTATTCAAAAATAATGATTGTAATGAATATTATGATGTTTTATTTTTTGTAATTTTTAAGGTTTTTTTTTATAATACTAAAAAGAGTTTTAAATTGCAAAGTTCTGAGGGGCACTACCACTGCGTCCGTTACCTTGAGACATAAGTTGAGGAGTCCTATGTGCGTGTAATTTCATCAACACCCTTAACATTCAAAAACGAAACGCAGTAATGCTCACATTACTGCCTGGCGGCAGAAATAGGTAAGGTGGCAGTACTTCCCTAAACGAACTGACAATAATGTTAACATTATGTATTTATTATTTTAATAACATAATAGGATACATTAATTTACTTCGTACATTAGATATTAAAGAAATCTATCCATCCAACATAATTGTACTTGGCAAAATAAGCTATTTCTATTGAAAAACGAATATATTTCTTTTCCCTTGTTAACAGCCGAAAGATTCTTTTTGTAATGAAATTACAAAACACTGTATTCAAAAACCTTGTAGTAATTTGGTTTGACAAGACAGAATTGTAATTTCAAACGACACAGTCGATCTCTCAAGGATACATACAACCGCAGACATGTCGGCGTCTGACACTTGATACGGAAACATAACGAGTATCATTCCCATATTTTTGACATACTTAAGATTGACGCCCTTAGTTCCGGGCTCACGTTCGTGTAAGTTTCGCATATCACGTCTAAACTTATTGGCAATTATATGATATAAATCGCGTACACCTGTTTTTGAAACAAATCAAGATCCCGGGCCTTTTACAGTCCCATGGTTACGGCTCACTCAGATGGTAAAGTCATTAATCAGTTATGTCTAATTGTAATGCAAATCACACTAGTTCGCACTGAAAGTTATGTATTATATACCTCATTTTTAATTTACCAAAAAACAATCCAATTTACGCTACATTATGTTTGAAATATGTTGTTTAAGAATAAGCTAAAGTGATAAGAAAGTGTGGACAAGGCGTCAAATTCCCGAAAGAGCATTTTAATTAAAAAAAAAAACGTTAAAGGATCTTAAACAGGCCTTTTAACGAGCAAGGTCCTTTTCCTTTTCAGGGTTCTTCTGTTTAACGACCCTACGACAAAAAATTTGCACATCATTTTCTTGAAAATTGAATTTTGTTTCTTACGGTTTTTAAACTAATTTGGAAAAGTCTCGTAGACGAAGTTTATATACACGAGAGAAGTTTAATGGATGGCTCAATGGCAATTAGGCATAATTTTCTTACAAATTAATCTTGTGTTAGTCAAGCCATATTGCGAATTCAATGGGTATTCAATAATTTTATTGCTCTCCATAAGTATACTACTTTATGGGACCAGTGACTATAATGAGAGATATACATATTTACATAATCTTTATTTTTAATAGTATCCTCCAACAGTTAGTAGCACTAGTAGAGTAGAGCTCTTTGTGAAAGAGTTCGCCCAGCGAAGTATTGCCACCTTACCTATTTCTGCCGCCAAACAGTGAGCATTTGCGTAGGTACCGGGTTTGAAGGGTAGGGGTGCTGGCGAAATTACAAGCATATGGGACTTGTCAACTTACGTCTCAGGGTGACAGGCGCAGTGGCAGTGCCCCTCCGATCTTTGCATTTTAAAGCTCTGACTGGCACTGCCACTGTTATGGACAGGCTTGTCGTTTACCACAAGGCCCACGACTTGTTCGTCCCGTCACTTGGTGTTATAAAAAATTAAAAAATGTGTTTATTTCTCTAGTGACTTTCAGTGTACTTACTTTTGTTTATGTGCCTGAGATAAGCGCTAAACGCCAAACGTTCCGTAAAATATACTAAATACATATGCCTCAGGCCCACCCAAGTATGCCCTCAGTTTTATACTAAAAAGGAATTCTTCTAGATACCCCATGGTCTTCTAAAATGCATTGCGTTGAATTTAAATACGACATTATCATTTAGGTGATCATAGGAATAATAATATTATCTGGATCTGAATCCCTTCGGAGGGTATTTATGGAAGCTTGTAGCTTCGACAAGTTTCTAAATTACCTGGTTATTATATTACATAAACATAGCAATAAAATCTTTTCAATGGCATTTTTATTTTCTATTTAATTACATGTATATTTATGAAACTTGTGTGCACTTAAATTTTTTAAGTATATTATAATTATAGCTTTTTAAAAAACCTACCTCAAAATTTGTTGAATTACATCTGTTTGCCAAGTTTTATTGAAATCGGTTAGCGAAAAGTAGATGAAAGCCAATAAACCAAATTCATCCCCTAAACCGTCACCCTTAAAAGTGGAATATTTTCTTCAAATTTTAGTGGTACTACTACTGAGGTATCACCTTTTCAATAAAAACACAATCATCGAAATCGGTTTACAAATGTCGAGTAATCACGTAACACACACAAAAAAAGAAATCTTAACTTCCTATTTTTTTTGAAGACGGTTAAAAATAGTATTTATACAGCTACAACGTGCTAGTAAACAAGACGAATTCTGCAAAAAGAATGTTACATAAGATTTTACGGTGTTTTGGCGCGCTCACCAGCTCGGTCGACCTCGCACGTTTGATCTACAATGTTGTTATTGTTCTAACGAGACTGTTAAGAAATTGATGGTTGATGATAGAGCCCGTTTTTACCGATGCTATTTTTGGAGACGTTAGTACTCTACGTGTCTACAGAGTTGCACGATAGCAATAAAACTTCGTTTGTTTTTAATTAAATCTCATTTTAGAGGCCGTTGGCATAGAGTTCATCAATTTGAGATTAGATTGGGATTGGCTACTTGGCATAGTATGGTCAAAGTCATTGCCCTTTATACGTCTTAAATTAAAAAATCGTGGTCGACTGCATGAAATTAATAACGACTTCACGCATTAACTGCAAACATGCAGTTTATCTTTTAGCAGCCTTAGACTTATCACCTCTCTAGTAGACGGCGTGGGTAAGAATCCGGGCTTGCACCTCTGAGTTTTCAGAATTTATGTAAGAAAGGACGGTGACCGATGCAATATGGAGGCATGCTCTAACCTTGAACTGGCATGTTGATAAGATACATAAGGCGCATTTCAAGGCACATAAGACCTAGATTCAGAAGCTGTTCCTCGATTTTTATTTAAAGTAACGAATTTTTATATATTTTATAATAAAAAAAGTACTACTTTTCCTAACCTATCTAATAAATCGAAGAAACTTATAGAATTACGTTCCATATATAAGTATATTGGGAAAAAAATACACAGCTGCGCTTCGTAGGGAAGCTCTTGTGCTTAATTGTGATGTGTTCTAAAACTTTCCTTAAAAATAAGGTATATTGCACATTAAAGTAACATTAAAATAAACTGCAATTTGTCACCTTTCATCACCATTAATACTGAAATCCAATAGAATTACAATTGTTTTTTAAGTCAAATAAATTGCTGCTTTGATGGGTACGAGACTACAATCACAAATATACTTTTAATTAATGTAGGACAATTAAAAATATGAATTTACTGGACATGCAAAGTGAAATGAGAGCAGTAATGCTCATTATCCTTTGATTTGAAATTTCTAAGGGGTTTTCGTTGAAGAAAACATCGTGAGGAAGCCTGTACACGTCACGTAAAGCAATTTAATGATGGGTGTGAAGTTCCTAACCTACATTGGGCACGCTTGGGAATTACTGCCCAAGCCCTCCCATTGTAAGAGAAGACTTTTCCTAGCAGTGAGACTACATACAGACCAACTATTTAAACACATAATTAGTTTCACTTTGAAAGGCATTGAGCTTCGTTGTAAAAAGAGGTTTGTATTTATTCCATTATGTTGTGTTCCAAGAGACAGACAAATTTGTCTGAAATTTCGAATGAGAAAAATCTAATTACACGGGGCGACTTAAAAAACTTTTCCCATTTAGCTTATTCTAAATAGTTTTTTTTAAATAAATTTAAAAACGATATATGCACTTATTATATATGAATTGTTTAAATATGGATATAGTTAGTGTGTGTAAGCTATATATTGTATATTTATATTGTGCGTAAATTACGTATTACAATTATTTATAAATTTTGATCTTATCTGTTTTTAATTGTCATGTTCTGCACACCTCTTAATTATTCTGAACTCAGCTCTCCGGTTTACTGGTAGAGAATGCCTAATGCATTAAGTCAGTCCACCATTTTGATACCTCCAATTAACACTACGCCAAGTTTATTTTTTGGTCGTTTTCTGGTATTTTTGTAAACAGCCATATTTATTGACTAATACTATGCTCTCCAAATACTGTGAAAAAAATAAACAAAAAAACCAAATTCTAAAAAAATACAATAAAAACGAATTGTGTAAAAAAAAAGTCAAAAAAAAACAAAAAACAAAATAAAAACAGAACAGGTTCAAAAATTTCATTGGAGGTATCGATTTGTACTGCTTTGTGTACAATAGAGTTTAAATAAATAAATAAATAATAATAAAAACAGTATAAAGACAAACTTGGTCTGCTTACATATCTTAGAAAACATGGAAAGATACGTGGGCATCAAACGACTAATACATGATTGTACGGGTCTGTGCGTTCTTCTTATTTTTGTCGGGCTCTTGGCAAGATGGTCTGGAGCCCTGCCCAGTAGTCACGTGGCAATGATCACGTACACAATCACTTGCTATTATTGTTCTAGAGCGCACCAGTGAGTGATTTAATCTGTGTTAGGTCAGGACTGCACTCGATTGCACTCGTGTAATTGAAGGAAGCGGTCAATGAAAAACAATTTGATAAAACCTTGCAACATTGTTGTTTCTGAGTTCAGTGGATCTATATGTAGGTACATATATATACATACAGTTACTATAGAGATGTTTTTATGTAATACTCGACCTCTGGCCTTATTAACAAGAGATCATGAATGTAGTGTATTTTTTTATTCGCTAGACAAGCACTGGACCACAATATGATGAAAAGAAAAACAATCAATCATAAAATAAATAATACCATACTAGTTTCCCAATTATTTTTTTAGTAAAAATGTATTGATTTTTATTGAATATAATGATGTTTTTCTACAATGATATTAATGTATTTGTGGCGAAAATACTCCACTAGACTGTTATAATTATTAATATAAAGATCGAATACAAAGAAAAATTCCTTCGAACGGACAGGAGTCGAACCTGTATCTGTGCTAAACCAGCGCTACCAACTGAAAATACAAGATACACTACAAAAGAAACAGATCGAGTCGGCAAACCTTAAGAGGTTACTTAAGTGTTTGTTTAAAAGATCTTTTGTTTTGGGTTTTTTTACTTTTAACACACCGTACATAAAGTTCAAATTCGAGTTCTGTCCGGTCAATTTATGTTCGATCTTTGTATTAATAATTAAAAAAGATTACGTATTTTGTTACGGAAAGGAAGTATCTGTCAGAATATTTTTTCCAACGTCTTGAATAAAACATCAATTCAATGTCGTACAGCAAAATCACTGATTTAGAGAATATTTTTTAAGGAAAAACTTTGTACTTAGGGGACTACCCTAAAATATCCGGTGGGAATTTTCCAAGACTTCACGTCCGGAACGGGGCTTCTTAGCGAAAAATCGTCTGCCCATCTTATATAAGTTACGCAACTTTCTGATCGTGTTCCGTGAACGGAAATAAGTACACGACGACGTGACGAGAAATTTAAAAATACATAATTTAATACTTTTCAATCGCTCACCATGCTTGGAGTATCTCTGATGAACTGAATTCCTAATGAAGTCATACGTCAGATAGCTGCAGTGACTGCCATAAATAGGTCGCAAAATCAGTAAGCTTAAGTGGCATTGGGTTGGAGATGTCTGCAGAGGGCTGATGGCCGATAGAGCAAACTTGTTCTAGAGTGGCGACCACGTCAAGGCAAACATAGTGTAAGACGCCCTGCGGCAAGATGGACGGACGACCTGAGAAAAGTGGCCAGCAGCGGCTGGATGCGGGCGGCACAGAACCTGGAGTAGGCGTGTTTAGGGGGTGGTTGCGTATAAGCTGACGATGATGAATTACTCACCAGTAACTAAAATTACATTTAAAATTGAAAGTTCTTCGATGTTGATTAATTTAATATCGTGGACTTTTTAATCCAGTTACACAAACGGTTGGCTCAATGAATCTGTCCCTTAATTTAACAAACGTGTATTGGGAGGCCACTTTTCTTATTTAGCTGCTATCCTGTTCAAGGGAAGTAACCCAATTACAGTACCAGTGGACTGAGAAATCGAGCCTATTCGAGATATTCTCAATAAAAGGCAAGGCAATTATGAACTGGGTCGGTACTTTGCTTTATGCAAGCAAGAGGGAAAAAGGTGAATGTGCAGTATTTATAGAACGGCTCTCGACATTACCGTATTTATTTTGTTATATTATTTTATTTACTACGAATAAATTTTTTCTACAATCTCGGTAGCCTAACGGTTTACACTTTGGACGCCGGTACAAAAGATCCCGGGTTCGATTCCAGATAATTTGGGAAATGAACTTTACTAAATTGGTCCTGGTCTGGATGTTCTGGGTTGAGGCACGGAATGAACTACGTCGATCTGGTACTCATAGGGAATTTTGTACTTTGAGATCTTAGCGTGGTTGTCTGGAACTATTTATTATGATCACATTTAAATACACAGTGATTTAAAAAAGAAAAAATATTACAAAAACAGAGTTATAATTACTAATAGGTTGTAGTCATTTTGGTGTTAGCCTGGTTATATACTATGTGCTTTTTAAATTTATTAACCGACTTCAAAATTTTTTTTCTTATCGGTAAATTGGTAATATATTTATGGAAATTTTTATAATCTACTTATACATATGTAACATAATAATAGAGTTTATAGTACATATTTATTATCTTCATTTTTCTTTTTCATGAGTAATTCATGCGTAGTAGTGGCACATAATATATTTATTTCAAACAGCCTGTATGCGCGCGTATAGCGCTGAGAGTAGCACTGGTTTCCTTGCAACAGCGCGCGTTCTGGTGCGGCGGTAAATCGGTGGCTAGCATAACTTTTTGTTAATATTAATTTGCGTTATACCTTCATTATATTTTCTTTTTTTCGTATATTGTTTACATTTAATAAAATTGTTATTTTATATATTGTGTTAGAGGAGTTGCAACCCTCATACAAATCTGTTTAGGTTTAAGAGTGTAAAGTAAAACTGTGTTAACGTTTTTTAAATAAATTAAAAAAAAGGAGGAGGTTCTCAATTCGACTCTATGTTTTTTTTTGTATGTAATGTACAGGACAATTTGTGAACCTATTTTGATGATCCTTTTTTTTGTTGAAAAGAGGCTGCCTTAGTCACTACTATGGGATCATTAATGGGATCACTATCCCATTTAAATTTGAAGAAAATATTCCATCTCTAAGCGTGGCAAACCCGTTTTCGCGCACTTTCCGGTAACCGATTTCAATAAAACTTGGCAAACAGGTGTAATTCCACGAACTTTTGAGGTCGTTTTTTTTAGTACTTTGTGCTGAGACTAATATTATTTATACTAATAATACAAATTTTGTTATCGATATATTTGGATACGTTACATCCCTACTAGTGACATTTTACAATGTACAATATTAAAACAACCTATTCCTATGTCGTTTATCAGAAACCCTACAATCCGAACTTATAAAACTTGGCAAATAATCTTTGCACGCAATATACAGGATGTTATGTAGTTGACTCCAAAAGTTTGGAAAATATTTTTAGGTTTCGCAAACCGAAAATACTTTGCTAGAAAGTTCGAATTATGAGATTTTTACGCACTAACTAGTGAATGCTACCATTTGGTATGTGAAAATTCTTCTTTAATATCTAATTTTAACTTTTTTTCTTCTTAAATCCAATTTGCTTGACGAAATCATACAGCATCTTTCAAAGTTAGTAGTTAACTACGTTATAGTCTACATATAATAAAATCTACTAATTACAACTGCTTGGCGGCAGAAATAGGTAAGGTGGCAGTACTATCCTGAATGAACTCTTTTACAAGGAGCGCTACTGCTACTAAATGTAATGCGATTAAAAATTAGTACGCAAGTAAAAATTACACTTTTCAAAGCGTACTGCCAATAGTTCTACACGAGCAGCCTGTGGTTCAGTTTTATTAAAAAACCGCTTACCCTACGAGTCACATATAATAATGGATTTAGAATATTGATAGTGTTGCCCCGCTTTTGCAATGCGTCTACCGTATTTGCAGAGGCGCGGGTTGATGGTTTCAATGCCATTATCAGCAAACAGATAGACTCATTGTTCAGCAGATTGAAGGGCAGCACCAATACCATTTTACAGATCGTACCTAACAGACATGACCTACCCATTATGAATTTTTTATTCGGGTCCTGATTGAGTCTCACAAGAGATTATTGGGTGAGAGATCCGAGTTTCGGCTGCCACTTTTTATAATTTAATTTTTTTGCAACTATTTATTATTATTATTACTACTAACCTAGTCTTCAAGTTATATTTGTAAGTTACTAACACTGTTGGACCATAAAAAATGTGTTGTTTGAATAAATAAATTTATTATTGTTATTGTAAACTTGATTTAGGAAATGAAAACAGTAAAAAATTCTAAGGTCTGTTTGGAAAAGTAAGACGCCAGCCGGATGTACTATTTGCCAAGATCATTTGGATGCAACTAGTCGAGAAATTATTATACAAGTGACTTTACGAGTCAAAATCATTGTTCTGACATAACTTTAAAGTACCTTACCACGCTGGAAATTCACACCCTTAGTGTAATAAAGCCACATCTGCAAAATTGCAACTCTTCAGGAGAAAGGTTTAAAGATTTTATTTAACAAGTCGTGCGCCTCATTGTAAGCGACTTGCCGGTCCATATCAGTGCTACTTAGAGCTTTAAAACACAAAGATCTGAGAGGCACTGTCACGGCGCCCGTCAAATATAGGTTGATAAGTATCATGTGCCTGTAATTTCACCAGCACCCTTACCTTTCAAAACCGTAACGCAGTAATGCTCACATTACTGCTTGGCGGTAGAAATATGTAAGGTGGATGAACTCTTTCACAAAGAGCGCTACTGCTACTAAAGACTATATTAATGATATTCGCTACTGCTACTAAAGATTCTATTAATAATGATAACTTTTTATGTTTAAACTAGGACAACTATGAATATTAATTGAAATGAAAATTCATGAATTAACTATAAAAAGTAAAAACAGTGACACAGAGACCTAAAATAAATGCTGTCGTGATAAAGGTCGCCAATAGAAATGATAAATAAAGTAACCTAACTTAAGTCACAACAATTGCTAGAATGAATTAATTATCATTAAATAGTAACTATAATAACTTGATTAAAAATAAATTGAAATAGACGAAATGTTAAATAAATCAAAATAATGATTTTAAAAAAGACAAAAAAATTCGAAATAGGTACTGATGGAATATTTATAATTTTTATTATTTTTCCTTAATGGCGGTTACTAAATTGGGGCCAGTGTCAATTTTGTAAAAATAATATAAAAATTCGGTATGCTTTAGGTTTAGGTCCGGTTTGGTTCAGTATGCTTAAAATATGAAAAACTCAAAATATCTAAGAAAAGAAAAAAAAAAGTCATAGAGAAATATCACTATAGCATAATTTGTTTCATATAGTTCGTGTTGTTTTTACGACTTTCATGCAATAAAAGCACTTTTGACATATCGGGGACAGTGCAAATCCGCGTACGTAGTATTGGTAAAAAGCGCGTATCTGTACCAAACCATATTTCACAGGAGAGGGATTTAACGTTATTACTTTGTTATTTCAATTACGACTTTCATTTTTGCACAATAAGCATTAATTTATGTTGTCTATGGACTGATAACAATCGATTCCCGTAAATCGCGCTAATTTGGATGCCACGACATTTACGCAGTATTAATTTGGCTACTAAATTACCGAAACGGAGGTTCATAATCAAATGCTAATTACGGGTAATTGCACTATTCCCGACGATATGAACACATGTGGCTTTATTCAATTCAGATCATAAATTTATTAGTGGCTATAGCGGTGACGGAAAAAACACGAAATCTACACTTCTGAGAATGTTATAGAATTCATGATTGTATAGAATTATGGAATACCAAATTAAGTATAGTATTGCATAGATTCACTGTGGCCGGGCAAACATTAAGCGTCCAGTTACACGACGCGAACATTACATTACATTAATGGCGAATCTGAATTCTATTTACTAGGCAACAATCACAGACATACATCTAGATAGACGTCGCAAGTGTACGTACTTTGCGTGCCCAAAGTAAGTGAAATTCACTTACTTGCCGCTGCTACACTTCAGAACGCGCTCAACTGTTATCGTAGATACAGTCGAAAACGCGAAATTTGCATAATTGTGCCATTATAAACTGCAAAAGCACCATATCTGTGGGTAAACGGGTAAACAGAGACGTTCCTTCCACGGGCAAGTGATTTTGTAATCAGAAGATGCATAATCTATTTTAAAACCAATTATTTTGGTTTTGTATGAATTTCAAGAAAACAAATATGCAACCGAGTGTATGCCTCATGATTTGTACTACATTGCGGCTTTTGCTTGGTGCGATATATTTGTGATCCTTTGTTAATACGCCATGAATATCGAACGAACGCACTTTTGTATAATGCATTCGTTTCGTGGTACGGCCGCTTGTACGGACAACGGCACATCAGACTACACGTTTTTGTTCGAAAAACGCCTCCAGTGCAATGGAACGAGATACGTCAATGTGTAGCTTGATGTGCTGGCGTGTGTACATTTCTTTGGCCAAATTTAATATTTAATGATGTACACGCAACACTGTTTTCGATTCTGATCGATTTTGAAAACTAAGGGACGAAAATTATTATGACCTTAGCAATATTATAAAAATATTCTATAACTCTTTTGTTTATGACGTTTAGTAACGTTTCGTTTTTTTGCAGTTTTGTAGTATCGATTATCAGTAGTATCTGTAATTTCGATATTCTTTGCAGCACGTTGCCTTTTTTTAAGTAATCCAATTTTTTTTAAAACATGTAAAATAAAGGACTTAACTATCATATTCTAGTATTTTTCTACTGTATTAATATTACGATTACTTGTAATCAAGAAATGCTTGAACAAAAAATATTTTATTTAGAATCGATTAATGGAATGAAATACGCGTGTTTACCCGTATTCCGTCCAATCAATCGATTTAGAGCGAGCGGAAGGAGGTTTCCATCACTAAATAGTTCTTGTGACGTCATAGTGGGTGCAAAAAATGTGACACGCTTGGTTTTCATACAAAATGCTGTACTTGCGGCGTCTATCTAGATATATGTCTGTGGCAACCATAATAGAACCGCGCGGCCGCCGCATAGACCAAAGACAAGCCATATTCACGCGCGCTGCCGGGACGCTCATTTCAGATAAAACGTAAAAGCTAAATAAATAGAGCGTGAGCGCAATGAAATTCGTGTCGAATTCACGCGCCCTAAGAATACAAACATGCATAGACCTACATACTTTTCAATACATATAATTTATGCAATATAATAACATCACAATAGCTAATTTACTTAAGTACTAATAAAGGCATTTCTCTCACATACTACATCTGCGCACGAGGGGAATATTAAATGGGCAATAATCCACTTAAGTAGAGTAAACAGAGTGGGGCAACGTTAAGATATGCCCGCGAAACATAGTTCTGCGCGGAACTCTATTGTTTATGTACAGCTTTATATTTATGAGGCAATACATATGTATTGTATAACAGTAACAATAGTGCGAATACAATAACATTATTGGGAGAACTTCTTAAGTTTAAACAAATCTGGTGATCTTGGTTGCCATGATGTTTTACTACCGTGATATTCATATATTTTTGACCGACTTTAAAAAGGAGATGTTTCTAAATTCGACTGTATTTTTTTGTATATATGTTACGCGATAACTCTAATGATTTGTGAACTTATTTGGATGATTCTTTTTTGTTAGAAAGAGGGTACCTCAGAAGTGGTCCTATTTAAATTTGAAGAACATATTCGACCTCTAAGGGTGGCAAACTAGGGGACGAATCTGGTGTCGCGCACTTTCGGGTAACCGATTTGAATAAAACTTGGCAAATAGATGTAATTCCATGAACTTTTTTTTAATACTCTGTACTAACAAACTCTATTTGTGAAACAACTCTACTAGCTTGCAGCGTCTGCTGCCTTAATATGAATTCATTTACATAAATGTATTTTCTTCCATTTTGCGACAAATCAAAAACGGCAGAAAATTCAAAAATTGTAACGGTACAAAAAAGCTTCAAATAAAAAATAAAGAAATTTACAACGCAACTTTGGACCAACTCAATAAACTTAAGTTAGTAGTTAATTGAAACAAATGAATGAAGAAAATGACAGTCGATTAAGTTTTTATTTTCAATTTAGACCTAAAATGAAAGAATAAAATATCCCGCTCCATTAAAACAAACACCGCATTATTTTGGGGATTTCCATGTTTCGTGAAATGTATCAAACATAAAAAAATGTTTTCGTGTTTGAATTCAACGAACACACCATCTATTGGCATTTTGGAAATCTAGATAACGTATCGATGTTTTACGTTTTAAACAAACATGCCTAATAAATTTTCATGTTTTGTTAACTTAAACACTTGTAACCATGTTAAATCAAAACGCAATTACCAGGATTACCTACTTCAGATTATAATAAAATCGAGTTGTAAATGACATGACCGATAACACTCTCTTATCTATGAGGTTACTTATCACTAAGTCCTATTTGTGGCACCACCATAATTCCAACGACTTTTATTTTAATCCCTGTACTATTTTAAGAACTTAATATGGCTAAAGTCCTCTGTCACATCCTAAAAATAGACGATCGTTAAAGTAATAAAGAGAAACAAGTAATGTCCGCGTGACAGTTCAAACTCGAGCTCCATGGCGATGAATGCGGGCATGTTATGAAGTTAATAAATACTTTTAAAAGACGCATTTATCATTTCGTCACACTGTAGCGTAGAAGTATCTTCTGTAACTACTTTAAAATCCAAACACAATTTTGTAGAAGCGAGGACGAAGATAAGCTGTTTGAACGCTAAATAAGATTGTGAGCGGTCGTTTGAGCTAAATCGAAAATATAAAACGTATTATAAATGCATACAGCACTTCTACAGAAGTGTTGTATAATGTTGGCTTATTATGAAAATACAAGTCGTAAACAAGATACAACACTCTGCAAGCCCCATTATCTTAAATTATCCACGAACGCTGAAGAATAGGTAGCAAAAACAGAATATATAGAGTTGCTTTTTCAATCACATTTCCAACTTAGCGAGTGATGTTTCACGCGTATTTCGACATGATTATACAAGTAGTGTTATTTGCAATAAATTTCAAAGGTATACAGTATATTGTGTTATCACGAAATGCATGTATCAGTTTGTAGCAAGACCTATCTCGAACATTGATGTAAATATAACGTTTACATAATGTAGTAATTTGCTTAAGTTACAAGGCCAGATGTTGATTAGAACCAATAGCTTAATCCTAGTGACATTTTACAACTATTATGTGTGTTGCCAGAGAGGATTTCCAATTTGTTTCAATTTCTAATTTCAACGCGTAGGGACGACGAGTGCGGCCAAATCACGTACAGGCGCTAAATTGAATAAAACCTCATTTTAAGATTACGTTATAGCTTATTGAGTTTTGCACAATTCGTCATATAAACTGTTTTATTATGGCTCGTTTCAGCCAACGAAGGTCGATTCTGAGCTACAAAGTAAACAAAGCAAACTCGTTGCGATTAGAACTACTCTTATGTATGTTGAATATTAATAGTGGCTCTATAATGTTAGGGTATTCATCCACCTGAGAGAACGATTACACACGGCGAGTTTTAACAGCATGTAATTTGTGGTTGTTTACACGTGGGTCCATAGTAGTGTTTCTACTACAAATCGCCGTTCAAATAGCATTATGCACTTCAGATGGCATCGCCACACTAGCGATGTATAGATGCAGTCGCTTATATTGAATCATTAAAAACGTGCAAAGCGATTGTATCGCTGTAGACGCGCTACTACAAGAGTGGATACTTCTATAATGAGACGAAGTCTGGGATATACATATAACTATGTCGTCAGAAAATATTGCAAAAAGACAATGTATTCAGAACTGTGCATGTATATACGAGACGTCATACTACTGGACACAGGACTTCTCTAAGGAATGATAAGTAATTTAAAAGGTTTTAGGAAATATATCTAAGCCAATTAGGTATTCGAAGTTCATCAAATTTCGAATTAATTTAAAGAGTATACATATAAACAATTACAATCTAGATGTAAAATATTTGCCAGAAACCTTATTAAACCCATATGACAGCGACTTTCAAGAAAGTATCCATCTTCTATATCCAAAATATTTTGAAAAGCTTTCAGAAACCTGATTGATTATGGATTCTTTTGAAAGAACTTTTCATAGCCATCTAGCTCAATGAGATTACTAGAGATAGTAATATTAAAGACTAACAATTCACACTTTTATATGAAAAATTTTACAACTGGAATTCACCTCATTTTTGAATTCGTATCTTCTTACTTGTGTCTTGTTTTACTTATTATTTAATGTTTATTTCAACAGTTCACAAATTCACGCCACACACGTTGTTTACTGAAATGTCAAATTACTTTTAAATGTCAAAAGCTAAAAATACAAGAAGGTTTTATAAATTTCTCCTTGAAAGTGTACTTTTTATTGTTTTTTTTGACGTTTTCAAGACCATTGACCTAAGGCTTTTTTCCCATCCTTTAAGACCTAAGGTCAATATTTTCAAGTGTCAAAATTTTACCTGTGGAATAAATGATTATTTGACTTTGATGCTGTTTTTAAAGCTAAAATTTTCTGTAGATTTTGAAAAAAATATTGTGCGGTATAGTATGTGGGAATAGTGAAAATAACGAATTGTTTAGATTAAAATATGATACCGACACATGTATTACGTCATTTGAAGAATGTCCAATTAGGAGTTGCCTAATACGCCCTGAACTGCTAAGATACAGTCCTTAGTTCTCAGTTAGTTTATGAATTGAAGTGATGCAGAACTTTTACCTTCTGCTCATTGAGATGGCTCTGACCCTGTTATGATGATATATACAGGGTTATTTGTAAAATACTAAAACCCTAGCAGGACTATCGAATACTAACATCATAAACAACAATTTTTGTTCCATGACTTTTAATAATTTATCAGGTTTTACGTACGTACACTACGTAAGTACGTACTAAATATAGATCTAAAAAGTGTCAGATATTACGGACAACGGCACATCAGACTACACATGTTTGTTCGAAAATCGCCTCCAGTGCAACGGAACAAGATACGTCAATGTGTAGCTTGATGTGCTGGCGTGTGTACAACAAAAACTTAAAAGTTTATTTTTGGTAAATTTTATAATGTTTTGTAAACAGTCATGGAACAAAAGCTGTTGTCTATGATGAGGAGACTCTGTATATAATAAAAACACCATAAATGTAGTGCCTCTTTGGTAGTGATTTACATATTTTATCTATCAATGGCAGGCGCTTTAAAGTAATTGGTTTTAGGGTTGTGGCAATGATTTTTGTTTTTACAACAGACGCTGTGAATGGCACATGGTCAGGTTTTTCGGCGTCTAAGTCCTGTTCGAGTATACTTTTCATGATTACCTAATTGATCCTCCAGATTATTTCAAAACCACAATTACGTTATTAAGAAATAACAAAGATCTCTTGAGTTTGTGGAGAATTATTCAAATTGAAAGTCTTACTTATTTTTGATTCGGCTACAAGACTCTTTGTTTCAGTAATTAACGTTTTTCTTAGTTATTTTGCCTTTATATTTTATTATGTCCATATTTTTGTTTGCTTTCATTAAAGGACTAAAAAATACTTATTCTGTTGTTTTCAATATTCTAACGTCACCGCGTTAAAACCATCGGTACGCCGTCGTTTCTGTATGAGAACAAAAAAACGATTACGACGTTCATGTTTAATGTACATTACGTGTTTAAGAAAACAAACAAAAAGATATCTACAACTATCTTTTACGTTATCTACAACTTTGAACTACATGTGAGAGTAAAACAAATTTTGATTTGCAGCGAGGCTGCAATAAATTGCTGAAAAAGAATGCTGTAAACAACTGGATTATATAATAAATCAAAGTGAATCTGGCCGGAGCGAGATTGTTTTCAACTTTATTACTGGCTTGTTTGGATTTTATTTGGTGGAATATAAAAGCAGGTAATTTTATTTTTATTATGAAAGATACTAATTTTCGTAATCGTTTGACAACGTTATGAAGGTTTTCGTCTTTTTTTAAATAGAAAAATATCGTGAGACTCAGATATATTAATTAAACTGACGGATGACTCAAGTATTCGCAAAGTCGCATATTTTTTGGTATGGGTCGTCAAGGATTTGGCGCGCAGCTTCCGTCGAGTCACCGCCACGGGAGCTCATTGTTAAGGACCACGGATTGGTTTATGTCTTTCTTTTTTCTGATTCATAGGTTGCAACACGACATTATATCTTAGTTATTACGTGAATCTATTTCTCAATCCATATTACTTGAATATTTATTATTTTGCTTCTGAACACAAAAGTTTTGGCTGTATGATTTTGAAAGGTTTATATCAGCGCAGATTATATAAAAGATTGAATTCTTTTGAACGTAGTAGAAGCATGGTTGTAAATGGTTTGAAACCTTTAATGCGGGTTTATCGAAGAATGTTGAAAATTTCGTGGACGGATAGTCACAAAGGACAACGTATTGCAGAGCATGCATAAAGGCTTGGAGCTCCTGACAACAGTAAAAAGAGGAAACATGCGGAGTGAAAAATACTCTCTACTGCAACTCATTCAGCAAGGAAGAATCCAGGGCCAGAAGACGTGGCTGTAGAAAAACCACATGGCTTCAAAATCTTGCAGAGTGGTTCAACATGAGTACCACAGAACAAGAAAATAAATAAGAAAAACAACTTTTGAGTTTTTCGGGCCTTTAGTGCGGAACTGTAGGCACTTAATATCAGACCAATTAGCACTAGCGAAGGTTTTGAATAAGAAATGAACTTCGCTAAAGCCTGTAAGCCACGTTGCCAACTGTCGTTGGGCAAATATGTCTTAGAGTGAATTGTTGTTTTCGAACAGGCTTGTTTATTACACAGAATGGCCTCGTAAATGAAATTGGGTTAACACAGTCTTGTTTCGCTAGGCGATGAGAGAAAAAACTTTGTTGGGAGGAAGAACACTAAGCAGAATTGTTTTGCGCATAAGTATATAATATATTAAATACTAGTTTCCTATGATATCCAGTGCTTGTTAGAGAACGATGGCGTCATAGGTACTTAATATTCTTCCAGCCTGTTTTCTTATAAATTAGAAAAAACATGAACAAGGAAGCGGTGACCGTAAACTTTTGTCTTCAGTCAACCAATTACATTAAAGGAAAATATCGTGAGAATCTGTAACAAATGACATATACAAATGACCCAATAATTTATGTTTTTTTTAATATACCGAGCGACGAAGCGAACGAATAGTGCACCTGGTGGTAAGCATGCTATCCATAACAGTTGCAAACCCACTCAGAGCAAAGATCTTAGGGTCACTGCCAATTCGCCCGTCACCCAGAGACATTAGTTGACAAGTCCCATGTGCCCGTAATTTCACCAGCACCCTTACCCTTCCAAACCGGAACACGGTAATGCTAATATTACTGCTTGGCGTCAGAAATGGGTAAGGTGGCAGTACTTCCTTGGACGAACTCTGTCAAAAGGAGCTCTACTGCTGCTAAAATATTGTTATGTTGTTATTTTATAAAAAAATTCCGTTTAATATTTGGAAGCTCTGCCTCTTTAATTTTTTATAGATTAATTATCTACAGATCAAAATGTTTCATTTAATTTTTAATAGTGAATACTACCAATAAATGAAACGTAATAATTACATAAATATAGTAAATATATTTCAGAGTTTTGTTTCAAGGCATTTATTAAATTGCTTTGCTTATAATGTGATTAAATGAAATGGCGCCCGATAAAAGACGCAAAATTTCGTTCTGTCTAATGCTCTGGCCACACAGAGGCAGCCGCGGAAGCGTTCCGGGCGCGGAAATTTTTGTAATGTACGAGTTTATATGAACCCTGTCACACTGAAATGCGCGGCGGCCGCGGATTATATTTTAAAAACGATAGGTAAGTTTAGTTTGTGTAAGTATTTTTAGAACGTAACCATAATTTAGCTGCACATACATTGCACGCAGTTGAACTAATATGGAAATTTTTGCCTTGCTTGTTTTGTTGGCCTTGCGGCATAGGGTCCGCTAAAAACACAAGATTTTTAGAAACACAAGACGTTAAGCTTGAAATAAATTGGTAGACGTCTTTGACCTACAATGGGTCTTCAGTAAAGGACATTAAGGGACAGTACACAGAAAATTCTAACGTCAAATGAATTATTTTTAACTCCGAAAAGAATTCTGCTGTCTCAATTTACAGAATCAATGAATTCTATTGTAAATGAAACATTGTTTCTTCAAACTTTAACAGTATATTATGTATCGTGTTTTTAATATAAGTATGTACATATATTGAAAATGTTAAATCGCGTATATTTGTTTTTCAAACAAACCAACGTTTAATATGATATTATAGTTTATATCATAGTTTCCCAAAGTGTTCCCTATCGGCCCCTAGTGGGCGCTGAAGAGTCCTAGGAAGGCGGACGGGGCTCGGAAGCACGGGGAGGGGGGGGATGGTTTGGGTCAGTAAACCTTGCCAGTGAATGTAACCACATTTGAGAAAAAAAACTGAATTATCTATATAAATTACACTACATATGTAAAGCACATGACAACTAACATAGTTTTATCTCAAAATGGCTTTAATTTATATTAATATTACTTATTTAGTTTCAAAGCGAGTGTTGTCCTGTCACTTTGAAATTAAATCGTATATGAATGACACATCAATATAGCGAAATTTTGGAGATAAATTGTTAATATGACGCAATTTTGAGATAAAATATAATATAACGCAATGTTTTGAGACGATACTATATTTTTTTTTCCTTGTGATTTTTGTGGTGAAGTTAATATAAAAAATTCGTGATTTCAATTACTTTTGTGGTGGTGGGCGTACAAAAATTTTTTAATTTTGCCTAAGTGGGCGGTGAGCAAATTGCATTACAATATGAAATAAAAAACAATTATTAGCAAACATGGTCTAATATCTTATTTAGTTTTTGTTTTATTATAATTATTAATACAAAAATCGAACACTCAGAAAAAATTCCTTTGATCCGGTCGGATTCCAACCGACGTCTTCTAGCATACCGTGCCAGACCCTATACCGGACGGAACGAACCAGCAGACTCACAAATTTTGTTTTTTTGTTTTATTGTTAGTCAAAATCCTTGAGTGAATGACAATTACGCTGAATTTGCTTGGGCAGTTTAGATGCCAATATCTTGGAAGTTAACAGAATGTAAATGCGTTAATTATGACATGGAGGCAAACAACATATCGTTGTCAAAACGAATGTGAAAAAATTGTTGAAGTTTTCAGTATCACCGTCCTTAACACCCTGGCTAAAAAGCATAGTTCAAACCTCTATTAGATCTTGCCTCTGCAAGACTATAAAAATGGTAGTAGTAATAATGGTCAGGGTTAAGCATCTATTGTTAATGAAAAATTGACTTTATGTGCGCTTATCAAACAGATATGGTATGCAGTTGAGCTATAAAGTACGATGTAGAGACGTAAAACCTACTTAGAACACTAAACTGCAGAATCCATCTCCAAGCCGAATTACATTTTTTTTATTAAATTTTATTTTGTTCTAAATTTTTATTGAATAGATATTCAATTTTTTTTTTGTGAAATTATTCCACTAATTTGTTATAATTATTAATACAAAGATCTTTTTATTTTGTTCTTTACTATTTCAATTAGTGCATATGAAGTGAAAATTATAAAATAAAAAAAAATGCAAAAAATATAGTCACCACAAGGATGTTAGATAAAAAAATACGTATTCTAACTCAAAAATAATAAAACATAGGAATCGAGATATGAGTAATAACTACTATTTAGTAGCAATAGAGCTCCTGGTGAAAGAGTTCGTACAGGGAAGTACTGCCACCTTATCTATTTCTGCCGCCAAGCAGTAATGTGAGTATTACTGCGTTCCGGCTTAGAAGGGTAAGGGTGTTAGTGAAATTACAGGCATATGGGACTTGTCAACTTATGTCTCAGGGTAACGGGCGCAGTGGCATTGCCCATAAGATTTTCGCGATTTAAAACTCTGAGTGGCACTGCAACTGTTATGGATTGGCGTGTCGCTTACCGCCAGGTGCACGAATTGTTCGTCCCGTCACTTGGTATTATAAAAAAATAAACTGTTTCTGTTGCTTATACGGTATACCGTATCGAGGTTGGCACAAAGTAGTCGCTTGCTTCTAGACAGGAAACCGGGAAGTAGATTTTATTAGTAACTTTCGATTTTTTGCAAATGGTCAAATTTTTAAGTGTTTGCACTGTTAAAAGACAATTTTTATCAAAAAAGAGAAACTGATTTCAAACTTTGCTTATACGTACGTACAAACTAAATCTAAAAAGTAACAATCGGTTACCGGAAAGTGCGCGAAACCGGATTTATCACCTAGTTTACCACCCTTATAGGTGAATATATTCTCCAAATTTGAATGGGATCAATACTGAGGTAACAAAAAAGAGTCATTCAAATCGGTTCTCAAATAACCCCGTAACATACAGTCGAATTGAGAACCTCCCCCTTTTTTAAAGTCGGTTAAATAAACACCATTGTTTATATATTTTTTCTTTTATACCTAATGTAACACGGACGGTTCATTCTTATTTTTCTCACGGAAAAAAAGAATGGCAGAACCAAACAATTTCAAAAATGTAACAAAATTAAAAAAGCAATAAGGAAAAAGCAAAGCTGCGAGACGATGAAACGAGTGGGTAGAAAATAGAGTTTTGTCTTCTAAAATATAATTTCAATGTACCGTTTTTACAGTGTTCTAATAACCGTAAAACGACATCGATTTCTTGCATTTCAATTCCCGTCATGTATTGCGGTTAATTAAGCCCCTATGAAGTAAAATCACCCACAGCTTATATTATCGACTAAAACCTTGCAGCGAGTCGAGTTCTATGTAATAACAACAAATATCTTTTTGATTTATGATATCATGTAACAGGATGTACAAGTCGTGCGCCTCATATTAAGTCACAGTGCTACTCAGAGCTTTAAATTACAAAAATCTGAGGGCCTCTGATACTGCGCCCGTCACACTGAGACATGTCCAATAACAGGCACATGACAAGTTCCATGTGTCTGTAATTTCACCAGCACCCTTACCCTTCAAAACCGAAACAGTAATGCTCACTGTTCGACGACAAAAATTGGTAAGGTGGCAGTACTTTCCTGGACGAAACTTTTCACAGGGAGCTCTTCTGCTACTGGTCGAAATAATGCTCACTGGATATAATTAATTTTTGGTATAAAGACATTTGACATATTCTTGCGTGATATAAAGTATGTATCATTGGGTATAATAAACGATTGTGATAACAACATTCAATTTAATATACCAATGGTATATATAAATCTCACAGAACTGATACTTCACCTAGTTTAGATTAGATTAGAATGGTTTTTAGTATGTCATAAATATTTCAATTTCTATTTATATGATATCATTTTACATAACAATCATTTCTTTTGGTATATTTGTCAATTCAGATATTTTTTACGAGGTAATACCTAAACCTGTACTTGTAATGTGCATACCTTATGTTAGGTTAGGACATGAAAAAGCTTCAGAAGCGAATTGGTTTTTTTTTTATGTTGTGTAGGCAGCAAACAAGCATACGGCCCGTCTGATGGAAAGCGGTCACCGTTGCCTATGAACGCTATTTACTGAAGGTTTATTATACACAATGAAATTATTCCTTTTGTCTTTATACCGCTTATTCATTACATCCAATGAAATGATATCAAATATTGTTACACTAATTGAAAATAGATCATTTTTGGTACATCAATCATTACACATTACCCAGCCGGGTAAAGCGAAAAAACTGGCTCTGAAAATTGCTGTGCAAAATAATATTCGACTCTTCCTTTATTCGCTCGGGAAGCGTGTTCATTTGATGTTCTTTTTTTATATCAACTTGTGCTTTTTCTATTCATTTTAATAACAATAATAGACAAAAGTATAAGTTTTTCTTTTTTTTATGTAATACCAAGTTGATAAGTTTATGAAAACAACGTATCAAAATCTTAAAATAGATAGTAAAACTAAATGTGTTAAATCTTTATAGTAAATTGCGAAATTGATTGTTGTTCACGTCCTACACAACGTCAAGGGTTATTTAACGGCAGCAATTATATTAAAAATTTTCTGAAGCACTAATTTGCGTTGGGATTCCGTAAAGTTGCGATGCGGTAAATGTAATAAATTAGATGGAGATTTTCAAAAGTCTCCTATTAAGTCACTATGAGATTGATTTCTGTGTTAATGAAATAAGATATGATAGCGAAAGATATAAATTACTCAGTGCGATTCTGCTGGTTCGTAATGAAGTTAACAAATAAACAAAGCATAAAAAGTATATTTTCAACGACGTAAGAAACCGTTAGGCTTTTTTACATTTACGAGCCGAAATGAGTATACAACTTCTTGAAACGCAAACACGTAAATTTTAAGTGTCCTTGAACAGTTTATGCGCATTAAACTTGTACCTTCAAGGTCCTTTGTGTTCAATACGTTGCAGGCGCTCCCTTAAGTGATCGATTTCAAATCGCAGTACCTCGTTTGTTATTCACGACAGTTTTCGATATCCATATCTAAAATACCACTCGGATACATCTATCTTTTACTACAATAACTATAACAAAATAAGGGTAACATGATAGTCGTATGGCTTCTAAGGTAAAGGCAATAAGAGAACTGTTATGTATAGGATAGTAAACGATTGCGTCTTAGGGATGATGTAAACACACGATAGAATGTCACAATAAAACCTCTGGCAAAACGGCTAACTGCGCCGAGAAGGATCGACTGAAGAAATTAAATCCCAAAGTAAATAGAGAGAGTGAGAGAGAAAGAGAGAGGACAAACAGACTAGATAACACAAAACACTTGTCACTTATTTGACAAATAACATAATTGATATCTTAGGTACTAGAAAGCTGGTGAAACTAGAAGGCTGACTAACGATCTCTGTGTTAATAGAACCGAAATCAACAATATTGGGTGAAAATAAAAAGGAATCGAGATTTCTCTTATTCATGGTCTGCAAATGTTAAAGCAATATTATATCAAAGCAATATTAAATACCATTCATGAGTATTGTAAGATCCATAGTGTGGCAAGAGATATTAAACTGAATGTCGATAATTTTGCTTGATGGGAATAATTTAGATTGTTGCAGATAAAACGACCTTCTCTCGAAGGAGAATCATTCTTCTCACGGGAAATCCCAGGACAATTTGCAATGCAATAGTTCTTCATCTCATCCAGGCACAGGTGAAGTTTGAAGGTTACATTTATTTCCCTCGACGTTTTACGACTACCTGCTGCTATCTCGGTAATTTTCACAACAATGTTACGTTTGTGTTATAAATAAACTTTTTTATTCGCATTTAAAATGCAGAGCTAGAAATAAGATAAATTTTCCATGTCTTTGGTTAGCATAATTACTAACCAAAGATGTGCAATAGTTTTGTCAACTTTGCTATATTTTTGCATCAGGATTAAATAATACGTCAACATACTTCGTGTATAACTAGTTAATAGCAGTAAATAAAACAGTTGTTTTGTCTTGTGTTTTAGCATCTCGCGATGTCATTCTTGCTTGGTGAAAAGAATATTTCCCTATAAGCTAAATCTTGGACTTTCATATTAATTATTGTAAGGAATAACCAGACAGCTCAAAAAATTTGCATAATTTTCCATCATCGGGGGACAAGACTTTGGGTTCCACTTTTTTTGTGGATGTTCCAAGCATGCGCTCGAAACTTTACTTATCACATTTATATGGCGAAAGCTATGAAGTGGAATTCCCTGCTTGCAGACTTATCCCCTGACGCTATAATTTGGGATTTTTCAAAGTGAGAGTGAATGGGTTGTATTTAGGTGTGCATGCCCCATTCTCGACCTCATTGTCATTTCCCGTCAGGTAAGATGGACGATAAATGAGCACTTACTCTTTTATAAAAAAAGTGTCCATCTACGACTAACGTAATTGCAATATATAAAAATAACGCCAACTCAACGAAAACGTCAAATCAAACGCCGCAACTCATATCACAGATAAGTTGGACAATCTATACGAGCTCAGTGTACTAGTAACATAAATCAATTCAAGACAAACAAAATGACTTCATATCAGCCTATGATATTATTTTAGCAGAACAAGTTAAGGCTGCCATGAAACATGGTCCAAGCAATTGATTCTCTGTTTTATCTTATTACCATATGTACCACATATGCTCATTCTTAGTGACGCATATTGTACTAACCATGTAACCTAACCATGTTAATTTGGACTCTCCAATATGCTAAGAAACTAAAACGTCCAAATATGAAACAACTTAGCTGTTATTGTATAGTCGATGCCCTAAAATACCTGACCCCGTAACTGTCAATTTGTTTCTGAGTAGAACCGTGTGAAGAAAGGTGTTAAACAAAGTTAACTCCTAACCTGTAAGCCGTAAAATTAGTTTTTATATGACTTACTTATTGCATCATTAGCGAATGACGTTTTAAGAAACCTTTTAAGCCATTTGATCTGTAATTACATAAATACAAAATTAAACTAAGAAGCTGGAATTCCTTTAGACCTTTCACTTGAAGGAAGGCTCTCAGAATCAAAAGATCGGCTAGGTGGTCAGGTATCTTAGGGCATCGATTGTACTTGATACTACACTAAGTACATTACTTAAACTAGACTCTTTGGTTCTATGAGTAATGGCCACCACGACTATTATTAGCACCAGTAGTAACACTCCCACATCTTCCTTTAATTTTAAGTCTTCGTTATGACACGCAGACACGCAGGTATTATTTTAAGGCCTCAGTACGTGAGCTGCAAGTATGCTAAGTTTAAAAATCAATTTATGTTTATAGAGTTCTCAGGTTTTCGCGATTGTTCCATTTTGAAAATGAAACTATGTTGTCGGATCTATATTGATTATATTTGTTTTTTCTAACAAATCAACGTTTTAGACCTTTTACCATAGAAACTGATTACGGCTAACTGAGATGGTCAAATCGTTAACCTAATAATATATTAATAAAAAATAACGTGGTTTGCATTAATATTATACATAACTCGTTGATAACTTTACCATCTCAATCATGTGGTCGTGGGACCTGTAAGAGTGTTCAATTCCAATCAATTTATACTTTTACGTATTAATTAAGGATAGATTAATGAGGATTTGTTTAATATTTCTGATTGTTGGAGGATTTTTACAATACTGTTTTTTTTTTTAAGTTACCTACACCATACAATTAATCATTATAACAATACAAGTAAACTAATAGGAAGGTTCATATTTCAAAATACTTGTTCCAAATTAATTAGTTTTATTTCAAACTGAAATCAAGATCTCTTTGTAGTGGAAATGTACTGTATATAAAATATCAAGTTGAATTGCTGCATTTTTTAATCTCTCACTTAACTCCCGGGTCTGGGATCTATTAATAGAATCCTAGGGCCCGTTGCAACGACGGCAGCACGTGTATTCCATTAACGCCCACACGAGTTATGAACTGAATAATTTTATTTCATTTTAATATACAGAGTGTTATAAGAAGGTAGGAACTTATTTGGTGAAATGCTCACAAAATAAAGTAATCTATAACTTTTAATTTTATTCCCGATCCAGTTACGTACGTGGAAATATTTTTTTGTTATAAATATCACCAGCTAAGAAGTGAAACAAAGAAACAAACAAAAACTATTCATTAGGTCTTGCTCTCTCATAAGCAAAAAACATGCACCGAAATTTAACATCTAAACAATGAAATCTAAAATGGTATTTTATTTGAAGTGCGGCATAACATTTTATTTTACCTTGTATAACAGACCTTTAAAAGAGGCTCTCGTATTTATTGATCAACGCTTCATGTGACCCTTGAGTTAAGCTTGAAATAATGAGGTATAGTATTATATAAGCACATTTTATTTATATATATTCAAGTTCAAGATTAATTTATACATTTTAAATTAACAATTTTGTATCTTTCGGTTTATCAATGTCGGTTTGCTCTTGTATCGAGTACTTTTATGCATCCCTCGTTGGAGGGTAGAGCCATAGTATAATAAGAGCAAGTAGGGCAACTCCCACCTGTTCTACGTGTAAATGCCTACACTTGGCTCGGAGCTTAAGGTTGCTTCATTATTATTTTAGTTGTACCTACAGGTTGTAAACATAATTTGAAATATTAAGATATTAATCACAGTAATCTTGTGCTATATTGTCATCACGTCGTTGAATAACCTTTGTCAAATGCAGTAGGTATTTATGTACCATACATATCAGTGGCGAGGCGTGAAAATTGTCGTTAGTAAAGTCGGAGCAACGCAAAAAACGGCCTTAACAAAAAGTGGTGCCTGGATGACACTTAAACGAACAGATATTAGCACACAAGGTACTAGTACACTTCATTTCACTGGTTAAGTTATTCTACATATAAAATTGAGCACAAAATTTAGTGAATTACTACTAAAGCGTAGAAAGTTTTAGGCAACACGGTGGGAAACGAGTTATATGGACGCCTCGCCTCATACGTATATTTTTGTACCATGTATGTATTTTTATACCAGTATCCAGGATTGATATTTTGTTTTTGGGTAAGATTATGGAATAGAAACGTAATGCAGAACAATTCTGAATTTGAGGCACTCTTGTTGAAACTGCCACAAACATAATAATAAACACTTTTACTATTTGACATCATTTTGAAACACCGAGCGACCGCTTCACTAATTAATGGCGCGTGTGACGACTCGCGCTGTAGAAGGCGAGTGCATTGCGAGATTATGCGAATGTGTACGTACGTCGTACGTACACTGACTCATTAGTAACATCTACCCTTGGAGGCAATTCCAAAGTCTCGAACGCCATCGTCGAGTACCTCCACCTACCCGTATTTTAAATGATATATTTCGGGGAACGTGCTCACGTATTAAATGATTTCATTCTACCCGCTCCTTTTTGTCACCGGTCTACCAGAGGCAGTGCAGGAATTCACCCTTATGTACAAGTTCAATCAATTCACACAATTCGTATTGCTACGCGTACAGTTAAGGAATGGAATTTTTCGCCGTGCTCTGTATTAAGGATGTCCTCAAAAAGGGCCAGAACAAATGCACCAAAAATAATAGAGCGCAGGCAGCAAACAAAGTGTGTCAGGAATGCAGCTGGAGATGTATACGTAATAAATTCTTATAATAGTCGTCTTCATGTCGATTGCATGAGAAGTCAGAGGCATTGTCTCGTCTATTTTCATAATTTAATTAGTCTAGGTTAAAGTTTGTGGTGAAATTAGTTTCACTTTAAGGTCTATTTGAAGTTTCTGAATATGGAACTTATTGTTTGCCTATTTTCAGTAAAATAACCCACGTACCCCACCCACTCGTCTGTATGTTCAGATACTGTCTATTAAATACAGTTTGTCAACCGTGATTCTATCTATTCACCGTGAAACCTTATTTGAACCTATTGTTTTCCATAAAATATAAACTTTTATTAAAAAATGCAAATATTATTAAAGTTTCTGCAAAAGGTAGTGTCTAACGAAGTAATGGGTTTTACATGTTACCAGAGAAGAATGGTGGCGAAACACTAGGGTGAAATATTTTTATAAATTTATCGTGTTCCGTCTTTGTTAATGGTAACCACGTTGGCCAGCCGCATAGCTCAACTGGCGCAATGATTAGGTCCAAAGTTCAATTCTTGCAAAGAACAATTTAGGAAACGGTCTTTCTAAAATTGATTTTGAATGTTCTGGGTTGTGATCCCTTATTTAATTTCGTTACTCGTGCACATGAATATTCTTTAGCACAAAGTCAGGTAAATTATCCTCACGGTATCTCTCCAACGTATTGTTTTCTGCTTTTAAGTGTTTGTCAGAACTGAAAATCTATTTTCACGTGCTTAATGAAGTCGAGATTCCGTAAAGTGCACATGGACTGAATTTTGTATTATGTCTTGTACAAATTCGATTTCGTCTTCTTTATCTCCCTATATTCAATTTATCTTCTAAACCTCTGCGATTTTTGAAGGCACATACGGTAAAGAGTGACACTCAGCTTTTTTTGCATTATTAATGAAATAAATTCTAGGGAATCGTAGACTGAGAATAGAATGTCAGGTATGAATTAACCTTTAAGTAAGGGGGTAACAAACCGATGCGCCATAATATGTCAACCGGTGGACCACCACCATGAAACTGTCGCAAGAGCGAAATGATTAAATTTTTCTTGCGAAAATCGCGTGATCACACGTCAAAAGTGCTTCTACCACATGAAAGTCATAAAGTAATACGAACTCTACGAGCGATTACACACGGCGGGTTTTTTGCAGCGATGCAAACGCGATGCAGTAGCTAGTCGTCTACCTTTACACACGTGCGACTCGCACACGCGATGCAAACGCTATGCAAACGCGCGAGTGCATCGATACAGAGGCGCGGTTGCATCGCTACACTTGTGATTTATAAGCGATTGTGTTGATCCAGTCGCACGTTTGTATTGATGCAGCCGCGCGTTTGCATCGATACAATCGCCTATAAATCGCAAGTGTAGCAATGCAATGGCGCGTTCCACAAAAACACATTTGATCGCTGTTTAAAGTCGCCGTGTGTAACCACTCTAAGAAACAAATTATATGTATTATGTGTTGTAACTATCCTTTTTAAACATGGAAAACTTATCTACTATATTTGTTCGTAGAAATTTGAAACCTAGTAAAATTTTCTAATACGCTAAGGCTTCGGATATTGTATCCAATACAAAAATAATACGAAAATAGATTTTCGCGAATTTGTCACTCTGCGAAAATTTAAATAAACAGAAATTATAATAGGATGGCATCTTTTTGTTACGTCTTGTGTTCACTGACTTGATCCATTTTAATGTTATTAATGGAGTTACATGAACTTTTATTATGCTGGGGCATCTTGATTATGAAATTTAAATCCCTGTAATTTTTATTGACTATCAATGTCACGAACATAAGCCTCTCGTAGACGGTTCTACCAATTGGTTGTTTAGGCATTTATTTTCTAAGATCTCTGCAGCTAATCTGATAATTTATTTAAGACCTGTAGCATTAGTTTTTACTAATTTATTAAAAGTAAACAAAGATCGACAATATATATTAATGGTCATTTCGCATATTGGTCAATATGCGATAAAATAATTGAAATCCATTAGTATTATACATATATTTCCAAATAGCTGACCATTTACACAACTACCATTTCTACCTTAGATGTCTCGGAATTGTAGTATTTTAAAAAACATGCGGGAGTACGCCTAACTATTGATCCTACAGATTATCCAGCTTTCGCCATCCATTTGGACGGCAGCGGTCGTACCATAATCGTGTCTGACGTTCTTTTTACTAAAATTGAGCATAATGTCTGCCTATCCACAATGTCAGAGAAGTAAAGCGGCTATTACAGCTAAATACTGACAATAAATAGGTATGAATCCTTTATACTTGTACAAGCACAATGCAAACGCACACCGGCACATTTAATCCCACAGAGCGAACCTCCTGTTCACTCTTTTATAACAAAGCTTTGGCAATATTCTGTAAAAGAACTCAGGTCTCAGAGAAATAGAGAGGGCTTATGAAAAATATGGTTTTGGAAATGCGTAGTAGCCATTTTGTTAATGATATAAAAAAAATATAGAATAATGTAGATGCAACACACGACAATCGATATTTTGTACTTATAGAAATAGGTATGTGGGAAGAAGTGTACAACTACAAAATAGGAAACTTAAAACTTGAAACCCGCATTCTGCTGCTTAATTAACGTACCATAGATATAAGCCTATATAAATCTCGACTATTAACTAACGTATGCCTTAGAGAATAGCAATAATTTACATCCAACGATGGTAAACGCAAACGTGTGCGTTGAGAAATTACTATGTTAAATACGTCATAAGAACTGATCTACTTGTTGACAATTAGACTGTATGGACTTAGAAGAATCTAGCCATTAATATCGACCATTGAATAAGTATTACAGATTAACTCAGTATGATTCAGCAAAGCGGTAGCTCAAATGCATTATTCATTAACATTTACAAGCAATGACAATAAAGTTCATAATTAACTATGTTTAATAACTGGTTGTGTATATGTGCAATTGTTGCGCAACAATCTATGCGGTTGGAGCGGAGGGCCACCATGAATCACTTACGTCATAGGTCTAGAGGTCGCTTTTATTTCTCGTAAGAGTTTATATCTCGTTTAAATGGGCGTAAGTTTCGTATGCCTGATTCCTGGCGAATAATATGGGATGGTACATTTAATGAACGAGTAACAACATTTTTAAGCCACATGTGTTGTATAATGCTATTGACGGTTTAGTTAAATTAAAACCACATGTGAACATGCTTGCTTCTACAATTGTAACCCTTTCAATGCCAGCTTTACCCGTCAATGTTTAGTGAGTTCTCAGACAGAAATGCCTTCATATACTTAGAATACATCACCCTAATTAACCAGTAGGAGAGTGTAGACAATCTACGACGGAAGATACTAAAACAGAATTACGGTAATTGCCAAGTACAGGCAGTTGATCCTAACTGACGCATCAATGGATTACTAATTGATCTTTCACCCTTTGTAATTAATATCATTTGTTTTCAAGGTGAATCAAAGTATCCGTTCTTGTTTAATAGTAAGATGTTCCCAGTTACAAGCGGTGTCAAGTCTCTTTTCACTTTAAATCGACTGCAATAGAAGGAAGGTAGATATCGTTGCGAGATAATCTTTTAAGTGGATGTTTCTATAAAAAACATACTTCGTTATAAAACTTGTATCTAAGCATATTTAGAGGTCATTATTAGCAAACACACGACAGAGTTGATATTTTTTAATTTCAACCTAAAACTTAATCTTTCGCATTGAGTTTGAGCTCTGACTTTTTCGGAATTTATGTACGAAATTGAATTTGAAGGCAATCATTGTGACGTCGAAGAAGGTTCACAAGCCTCGAAAAACGTATGAATTCCCCAACCTGCATTGGGCCAGCGTAGCGAAATATTGGTCTAAATCCTGAGGGAACGTATTAATAGGTCGATGATGATGATGAAGATGAAATAAGACTCTGATTCAGGCAGCGGTAAAGACAGTCAAAGAAATCAAAGTATCTAGGCTATTCGCAAAGTTAACAATACGAATCTGGGCAGGGAAAAGAATGACGTACGACGCCAGAAACGACTCAGAATCCCAATGACGCTGAGACATGCGAAGTTATTGATCAAAAAGCGAAATGTAGAACCGAAGATACACAAATGGCAAATTCGTAAAATGGGCCTTTTGCTTTAAAAACTGATAACACGCGGTTTTATACATAATATATTTTATTGCGAAATGGAGTATGAAAAATGTGTCGCAACAAACATTGACTGTCTAGAAAATTCTTATGTCCAGATTTGTACTTTGATATATTCCATATATATATATATATATATATATATATATATTATAGATCTATCTAGATATATAGATAGATCTGCCTACGCAATTTGTCTTCTATTTTCTCCTAAAATAAAACCCGTGCCCAGATTTTCGTCTTGATAAATTCGTAAAATGACATGAGTCATCTAAGAGTCTGTGGGAACGACAGAGCTTTCGGTAACGTTGGCAAAACATGAAATATACTGTGTTTTATTTAAGCTATTCTATTTGCCTACCATGTCATTGCTTATGGTCGAAACTTCTTTTTTGGCGTAAATTCGCTAGGTTTGTTTAGCTTTACGTTGTATTTAATAATGCGCCAGATAACAACTCCAATTACTCGATCTCAAACTTGGGAATTTCCCGTACTACGAGTGAACACCCAGTTACTAAACAAATTAAGAAAAGTTCATTCCCAAATTGGTCAAAAAGTTTGGCCTCCGAGGTCGTCGAACATAAATGAACTTAATAGAACACGTGTTTTTTAGTGAAACGATCAATCTTGACAGAGTTCTTAAGAGTTCTTCCTCGTAAAGTTCAGTATTGTGGTAATTTAATTTCTGAGATTTGCGAGCCGATAATTCTACCTTATTACTTGGATGTAATGAGTCTGAAACCTCTGATTTGATTTCATTCAATTCAGTTTTAAATTTGTATCAAGAGGATCGTAATTAAATCAATACAAAGTTGAGTCATACGGTGACGTACGTAGTAGAGTTCACTCATGTAGCCATAAAGTAACCAAATTAGAATTATTTATTTCCACAACAACAAAAGTCCATACAAGTTAATAACACGATGTCTGTCCAGTATATTACCTATACAAGAAGTAATGATACCAATTTTATTATAATCTAATAGTGGATCATTTGAATAGAAAGCACAAAGGGCTGGGTTAAACGTAGATCACACAGGTCTTCCTTTATTATTTTAATATTTTCAGTTGTAATAAGATAACCCAAAAAAGATCTCTATTATGTCAGACCAAACCTAATATTAGGACCTAGGTCCTTTTATTTAGGGGAATGTGAAACGAGCTCTATGCAACCAAAAGTTAGTACTCACGCATCGCGACGGGTGCGTTCGTCCCAAAACTTCTCCCAGAAACTGGATCTATTTTTGATTCGAAGTACGCTTGTACTGAGAGTACGGGGTAGCGTACTGCCGCTGCTGCTACCCGATATGCCGGTCGCCATGCTGTGCTCTGACGCCGAGCTCTTCGGGATGAAACTGACACCACTGGTGCCGCCCAGTCTCTCCGACTGGGATTCTGACCGCTGCATTATGCTTCTTTCAGTTTACACACTCTACGTGATACTACGAGCCATTTCAGATGCCAACTGACAACGCTTCAACGTTGTCATCGTCACGAGTTCGACCTCACAAATTTCTCACCCACGCATATTGTGACAAGTTTTTAAATTCATGTGTCACGCAGAATTACCCTATAACTTATGTAACACAAAATCTGTTCACTAACCAAAACGTCACAATAGGATACCTACTGACAGATTTTATCACATCAATCAATGTGAAATGCAACCGTGTACGCTGATACCATTATCACATTTGTATGTCCTTATCGAGAACACGTTGTAAGTGAAATATATTTTTAATATAACAGTTGGAGTATCACAATAGCTAAAAGATAATCAATAATAAAGAAACTATGAATATATCCTCAAAAAATATTGTTGACGGTTAGGCCGGGTCCGAGAGGCATCCTTGGCACTAATTAACTATATAGCCGTAGTTCGATCACCGCGAGCTGCAGCTGAGAGGCCGAACACTTGCTGCGGCCGGCTTGCCGGACCACTGAACGACCTCGATACTGCCAACGGGTTTCAACTACACTCAGTGTTTGCACGTTTTTTTTACATAATGCATGAGTACAATCACTTTGCGTTTTGAGAGCAAATGGAACTTTTTTAGAAACTGAGAGGAATGGAAGTCACATTTTAAGAAGGGTTGGAGGGGGGGTTACAGCGGCTGAACAGATAGGGTGCATCGCGTGTCGCTGGGCATGGGAGGTGGCGTGTCGCCGGCAGCCCGCGCGGACTATCAATGGAGGCGAGGCGGTGAGGCACAGCGGTGGCGGCGTCCCACTCGCTCAGAGCGCCGCGCGCGCCCGGCCTCCGCCGCCGTCGCCCGGCCGCCGCGCCGCCGAGAGCGCGCGACTCCGCCCGAGGATAAATTTGGCACTAATGGAAACTGGCAGCGGTGAGCGCCGGTAATCAATGTTCGACGTGCAAATCGAGGACCACAGAGGACATTATCAATGCTAAGCGGGATTCAAATGCACTTCAAATGCAAATTGGCACCTAATTATTCTCTACCTGCTGTTATAAGGCAATGTGGAATAATACCGTCTCAAAAGAAATACACAAAGCACTACTTTTGCTAACAAAAAAATCGTAACTTTAAAAACACACGAAACATTTAAATAAATTGAAGAACTTTAGCAATTACGCAGATGATCGGTCCCTCACTCTGATTTCTATGACCACCGTATTTTCCTGTTATGCTACCACCATATGTTCGTTGTGACATTGCTCCATGGGGATAGGCTGTTGAGAAAAGGTAGCACTGTTTGTACGCGGCGGTGAATTGGAAATGTGCAGCGGATTTCCCGCCGTGAATGGTTTTATTGTAGCGCCCGTGAACTTGAAACGTGCTCATTGATTTCTACAAAAACGCGCATTCAGTGAAAGAGAAGGCAAATTTTTTGCTCACCTACGTTTGTGAGGCTGTTATTAACCTTGTTGGATAGATTAGATCAGTGTTTTAATTAATACATGCAAGTATTCATGTTAGCTCTACATAGAGAAAAAAAATAGAAATAACCAAGTCATGCTTTATATCAATAGAAAAACACTGAAGGATGCTGATAAGGAAAAGTAATGAATAAGCCCCCGAATCACGGACACTCGCGATTATGTCGTAATTATTAATACTATACTGCCAGTCCATGAACACAAGTATAACGAAGGTATTTATCGATTGGTCCTATATACAAGGGCCAAAGCGCAAAATCACAATTTTACAGGGGAGGCTTCCTAACTTTAAATCTGGCATATTTTCAAGATTTCATTGTGTTTCGAGGTCTCCATGAATATGTTTGGTTTTGTTTTAACATTACCTTATAATGAAATGAAGCATTTCGAGTTCTTAGGTTTTCGTGATTGTTACATAGGAAATGAAACTATTTTTGGAATAAATCTTTGTTTGAAAAAAACAAATATACGCGATTTAAATCCGGAAAAATACTTCCATTTTCGAAATGAAGCAATCCCTACAAAAAAGTGAAAATGATGAAATTGTTAGTTTGGCCTTTAAACTTAGGACCCATCGCTATTAACATTACAGCATGCTTAGAGCGACGTTCTATCGCGGACGGTTTTTGATTTAAACAATTGGTAAAAAGATAGCGCAGAATCGTTTTTATTTACTCATGCTACACTCCCGGGTTACACGCCCAAAGACGTCCATTCACGTAGACACGCTAAAAAGTCCTTAAATATAGCGTAACTATGATTACTTGTAGTTATTTAATTTAAACAAATTTGCATCAAAAGTAGAATATGAGTAAAATTTAATAACGACACCTAGTTATATAATTATTCTTATCGGGAAGTTGAATTTAATAGATTGTGTCTGGTTTTTTCTGTGTTCAACTAAATCTCGGGTCCAAATCTTTATGCCGAGTGTACTTATTTGCATAATAACATAAGGCTCAGGTATCCATCCAGGAAACCTTTCATATTTTCCCCGTTATCAGAGCTGAAGTTCTCCGTTTCTAATTTATCTTTAGCCTAGGTATTCTGTTATTTGTAAAAGTGTATTGCACATTTTTATGAAAACTTTTCTTTACAATGGTTTCTATGTTACATAAAGGTTAAGAATTCTCCACGAATTACTTCAAAATAAGTGCTTTAATGATACAAAGAGTTTTTTTAACTATCTCAAAATATATGTTGTCTAGTTTAAAGGTATATGCATATATATATATGATTTGCATTTTATTGTTTAATTTTCTTTTGTTTATAATTTAATAATAAATAATATATCCACCTGTATAATTAGTACTTTTTACCTGAAATATAGGATTCTCTTAGTTCTGGTATATGTGTTATAATTTACATTGATCCACATAATTAGCCTTTAGTTATTACTTTGTACAATAAGTTATTCAATAAACAGTTTTATTTATTTGTTAGAACTTGTAAAATACACAAATTCTTTTTAGTTTATTTTGAACATTGGGAAATACCACGTTAGATTATTATTACTTAATTGAAGATTATTTACGCTTTAAGCATTAAATTTTGTTTCAGCTACGTACAGATTTTTCTGTAGATAGAGAGTAATACTCATCAATTTAATCATCATACTTTCTTGTCCTATTACTGGAGCCTCGGTGTAGTATGCTTTCTTCTTCTAATAGTATCTATATGGGTTAATACACTTAAATTAAGTCTTAGTCGTTAGCTGAGTCCAGAATAACAGCATATACAGTATGTTACAAAAATATTGAATATATTTAAGCTGGTGGTTCATGACAATGATTGGATCCAGAACTGCACCCGTATGGAAATCACGTTTTTATACATGTGATATCATTTGCCAATGCGTGAGGTGCGAACCGTATTCCTTAGAAAAGGCATGTATTTCAATGTTCAGCAGCCAAAAAAATCTAAACGGTCATCTTTTTTAACGATTGATTCTCTTTCTCTGAGACATAAAATAAATTAAATGTTTGATTTGTATAAATTAACTTTGATAGCTTTACGTTGAGTTTTAAAACCTTAGTTTTAAAATAAACGATATTTTTGTATGTTTGATATATACATATATTAATTGTTCCATCTGTGTTAGTTGATCTACGGATAAATTAACAAATTTTATCTTAACAAATGAGCATTAAAAATACAATGTACTTAAATACTTATTTTTTAAACTAAGTAAATGTTGATTATACTTGTATCCTATTATATTAAATATAACTTATCCGTAGGTCAACTAACATAGACGGAACAATTAATATATCTATATTAATATCCCTTAGAAAATACTTTTAGTATGGATGCGATGCGGCCACGTGCAGCTCAGAGGGTTAGCTCCAACCCTAAGAATGTACGGGGTTATTTGTAGCATACTAATAACTTCACAGGACTATATTACTAACATCGTAAACAAAAACTTTTTTTCATGCTTTTAAAAATTCATAATATTGTAGTTGTGTACAAAAACAAAAATATTCAGAAAGGTCGCTGTAAAAAGTGATAACAATGTGCGGTAACAAAAGAAAGTGGGTCGTCGTTGAGGTACCAAATACAGACCTAAAAATTCTTGTGTTGTGGTCTTTGCGAGGTTGTTAATATTATACAAATAATCCTGTATGTCATCGTTTGATCGGAGTTATACAAAGCGTTAATCAAATGAGATAGTATTAATAGTGAAATCTGAGCTGTCTGAAGCGATCACAAAATAATTCAATGGTTTGTAATTGAAAGATCGTCGTTTAGAGATAAAGTAATTGATGTTCATTAAGAGGTGGGTTTGGAATGAGTATGACATTACAGTATGAAATTACAGTGGTCATTTAGATCTCGATCGTCGACATGTTAGATAATTTTGGTACGGTTTTTTGTAAAAATGTTAAGTTTGTATTTTACCCACTTTATCATATCATTTTTATTGTGACGTTTCAAGATTTTCGTTAAAAATATCCGTTTTAAAAACGTTTAGTCGATCGATAAACGGACTTGATGAGAAACCACGTCAAAATGTAAAAACATGAAATGTAATGGTTTCAATTCTTAGATTTTTCTCGATTGCATCGTCGTTTTTTTGATTGCGACACAAAACATTAATTTGTTTGAAAAAAAAAAACGCGATTTGATTAAAAAAAAAATTTTCATTTCCTATAATATAATGAAAAGCTGAATTAATTAATTGTATTATGAAGTTCCTTGCAGTTTTTACTGTATGCTTTGTTTTGCATTAGTTAATTTTTTTTGGGAATTATCATATCATATCTAATGACGTCTAATTAAAGTTCTTTAATGCGCGAACTCTATTTTTTAAATAGGTAACTAATTTTGTAGCGAGTTTTATGGGCTTCGTTGTGAACGTGAAATTAATTACCGGTATTTAAATGAAGCTTACAGCGTACTATAAGGTTTACTTTTGTCTGTAAGACACTTTATTTAGTAATATTAAAATCTTAAAACAAAACTTAAATATATAACGCACATTTGTGCGAACCACATTTACTCTGTTATAATTTGATCACAGTAGGCAATTGATAGACATAAATCAAAAGCACAAAAAGGAATAACAAACTCATGAAGCTCACAATGAAAGCGATACACACAGGAAAGCGAGAATCTGCGAAAGTAAAGAAAGCCAGGCTTGATGATAATAAATGGTGCGAAGGTAAATCATACGTACGCTCTGTCCAGCTGTGCCGCCTCGGACTCCTTGAATCTGCAAGCAATTAAAAAATAAGGAGAAGAAAGAAAGGATGATGACCTCAGTGTACACGTACTTTTAATGCCACCTAAGCGGGTCAGGCCGTCGTTTACAAGTCACATTTATATGCGGGGTTTAGCTTCACACCAAAATACTGTGCTCGAGTAGTGTAGTGAAGAAGTGATGGCCATAGCATGATGTTCTACAAATCGTCTACAGGTCTCACCGCTGTGCGGTCGCCGTGCTTCAAATTGTGTTATTTCGCTCGTGCTAGCGACAGCGAAAGCGACGTACACATTTGTTGGTTTTATCGTTTACACAAAAAGTACAAGGGTAGCATGCTATCGCCAGTATTATGTGGGCTGTTTGTGAGTAAGCTGCTACAAGAATGTTAGTTTTACAACATACAGTATTAAACAGCTAACATAGTTTATACGTAGCTTACTTTGTTCCTGCATCCGAAGCAGTATCTTGCATTTAAAGTGGCTCCATTCGGTTTATCTTTATATGAAAGTTCGTGCACTCTGCGAATTGCTTGTCAGTTTTGTGAGTTGTGGGAGTTTCAATTGGATTCATTTGCATTTCTCTGATCACAGAAAGTATTTTGTTCTCAATTTACTTTGCATCGTCGTGTTCTTTTGTAATTAACAGTGTTAGTAATTAAAACGTGGATGCAATATAGTTTGGTTAGTGGTAGTTAAATATTAGCCAAAAATAAGTGCGACGAGTATTTTCAAGACCGAGACACTCGATAATGTTAATACATTAACTAATGTTAATACGCTAAATAACGAAAAGTTATTTCAGTCTGTTCAAAATCAAAGGTTTCAAAATGTTGGCTAGAATATCATATATAATACACTGAGTACAGACGTAACGTAGGATAACTATCTATTTGATCTACCCACACGTTGTCATATCATACAAGAGTCCGATTCTTGTTATATTTTGAAGCAAATTGCCGCCACTGACTCGGAGAGGTCGTATTTTTTCCCACACTTTATTAACTCCCCAAGAAATAGAAGTTAATTGAATCGATATATCGATTCGAGAACAGTGGTCTATCTCAAACATAACTCATTCACAGAATAGTTGCTTGTCAAAAATAACGATTTGGGTCTTAGCAGTATCTCGATACGGCCACTAGTATCAAAAATCTTTAATCTAAGCGTGAGCCGTTTCCAGATCGCAAGGCGATGCCAACGCCATTTTTATATAAAATGGCTTTCATTTCTCACCGGTTGGTGTCTTATTTTTCCTTACGACTATCGTGTCGAAATCGATTTGAACGACTGAAGTCTCGTTGAAGGTCTAACGAGAGTGTGAGTGTTTTTAATCACTGAATAATCGATTTGCGTCCTTGTAGTTGAAGGTGTTTCGACAATAAAGGTTCCGTAGGTGTATAATTGCATGACTAATCATGCTATGTGTAGTGAAATTCCGAACACAATGGCATCAGTGGATTAACTGTCCCTTACAATATTAGTGGACGAAATTTATAATATTGACGTAAACTAATCACAGCATAGAACATGATGCTTTGAAACGAACTGTGTGTGAATAATATTTTTCTGTCCAAATGTAAGGTAGGGTCCATTCGTATTAAAAGGTGCGTAATGGAATAGCGCCAGATTTATCAATACCCGTCTAGATGCCTGGTGCACAAGTGTTTTTTTTCTAATTTTATTGTTTTGCCATTGGCCTGGCACAGTGGTCGGCAAACTCAACAGTAGAGCGTACAGTACAATTTTTTAAACTAAAACCATAGTAGGTATAATAAGACAAATGGAAACTCCATACAAAACATTTACATTTACATAATCTCGCGATGCATTCGCGTTGCATAGCGCCGTCTTACGTGCTTTTCATTATTATGCGAATATGAGCGTCCGTACACGGCACACGGTGACCGTGCACACATACAAGCCGCGCTACTACATTGTGTGGAGTTACCTACGTAGTTAGTAGGTACATTGTTACTACTCTAATTAGAGTACTCTTGGCTTTTACTAAAAGCGTCCTCAGTCTGATGAAGGTACGTTCCCTGAGGTTGACCCCTTCCAACTTTCTCATCCACACTTGTCTTGTATACCTGATCAGTATCGGTATTTTGTGGAAGAGCTACAGTCAAGAAGTTAAAGAACTGCATATGGCTCGAGAGCCGCGATTTGCCGACCACTGGTCTGGTATATCGTCACCGAAATGGCAAAAGTACTAAAGCATCAATGTAGACAGACAATTTTTCTTTCTACTGCGACCTATCTGTATTCTGCACGGACTAGAGCAAAAAAGAGAGCTATAGAACTGTACCCTATTATTGATTGTATTACAAGCGACAACAAAAAGTTATCTTAAAGGGTTCTGTCTTTCCGGCGACGATATTTTATTCATATCTCAATGATGAACACCTACTGACTTTTTGCTTTTGTAATTACACTAAAAGATTAAGATCAATCGTGGTTATTAAGTGATGATATAATTATTTGGCTTTTTTGTGTTCTAAGTATGATTAAGTGTAGTGTTGATTATATTCTTATAAAATTATCTTATTTAAGACGATACAGTTTTGTAAATCTGGTTTTAACACAAATGCAAATATTCTGCTTCAAAAAACAAGGTTCTTCATGATTAAATCCTCTGCTTTAACGTCCATTTCTTCAGGTATTATATTATCCCTTGGCACTGTATTTTAAATTGTGACATAGATAATATGAAATAAATGATAATGTAATTGTCGATAATGACGATGATTCCATTAACAAACCCAAATTATCAAATGTGAAAACGCAGAACACACGAGAACATTAGCTAGACTAGCAAATGTACCAGTACGGGGCAAACTTTCTCTTCAACAAGGTACTTCTAAGTAGATTAAGTTTAAATATATGAGTAAATACTACTTGCATTTGTGTTGTTCTATATGACGTTATTGGCGAACTCACCTTTCGCTGGCGATGGAACTGTTCCTCGACATAGATTTGGGTGACATCTCGAAGTCTGAGTCGGAGCGGTAGAGGAAGGACTCGCGGCGCTGCGGCATGGCCTGGAGGACGAGCGCGGCGGAGGGGGAGCCCCCCTCCAGGGGCGACCGAGCACCCCCCGCACCGGCTCCCGCTCCCCCGCCATTCTCCACATCGAAGCTGGAACAATAGAGGCGAAAATTAACCTTGGTACAAAAAACAATACTCCCGGATTATCAGCACCACTGTCCGTAGGGATGTGCGCTTTATTAAAAGACGTTTATCTTTACACAAAATAAAGTTTTCCTAAATTATTTATGTACAGTCAAAGCACAATTTTACATTTCTAATAATTGTAGTAACTAAACAAATTATGCAATAAATTATATTATATATAAATTTTTATAATTTTTAATATAAATTATATATATATTAAATACTTTTCGTCAGCAAAAATACAAAAAAATTTGGACTTAGCCCAAAAGTACGAGTAGCTTGGCATAATCACAATAGAGTAAACATAGTTTTACTATAGTTCGATAATCATTTACGTAAAACCAACGAAGTCTTAATAAGCAAATGAACAAACTGTTTCAAGTGCTACGACGAAATCCATAATTACCTTCTTCGAACTGTCATATTAATATCCTATTTAAAAACACTAAAAAAAACACAACACTTGTATGTCCACAGAATCTACTGCCCAACAGACTACATTTTGTATACTAAAACATTGTTCATTATTTTATAATGAAACTACATAACCTTACACGTGTTAAAGTCTTGCTCTATTAAACAATAAACCTTTTTACGAAATGGAAAATAATAGATATGTTATCGTGACGCTCGTAGACACAATTTGATAATTATCTTTGTGGAGGATTATAAGGATAACAAACCGTTTAGTCAAGTTAGAATACGGTAGAATTAATGATGATATGACATATGATATTTGTTAATTAATCTTTGAACATGTTGAATGATTAGTTTAGCATTTAAATCTGAACAAATAAAATTTTAATCTACCATAATCTCCGTACAGAGCATTAAAAAAACCGACCTCAAAAGTTCGTGGAATTACATCTATTTGCCAAGTTTTATTGAAATCTGTTACCGGAAAGTGCGCAAAAACGATTCATCCCCTAGTTTGCCACCCTTGGAGGTGGAATATTTTCTTCAAATTTAAATGAGAACACTACTGAGGTACCCTCTTTCCAACGAAATGAGAATCATCCAAATCGGGTCACAAATACCAGAGTTATGGCGTAAGACACATAAAAAAACATACAGACGAATTGAGAACCTCCTCCTTTTTTGAAGTCTGTCAAAAATTGGTAGAGCGAACGAGATTCGAGTCCTGTCAGGCTGAAAGAATTAATCTTTATGTTCTTTCTATTTTTTATGATACCAAGTGAAGAGACGAACAAGTCGTGCGCCTGGTGGTAAGCGTCACGTCTCTCCATAACAGTTGCAGTGCAATTGTATTATGCATCTTTCGCATAAAATATGCAAGTCTGTAATATACTATAAATAGCCGCTCAGTGCTTTAAAACTCAAAAATCTGAGGTGCACAGCCATTGCGCCCTTCACCCTGAGACATAAGTTGAAAAGTCTCATGTGCCTGTAATTCCACTAGCACCGTCACCCTTCAAAACTGGAACGCAATAATGCTCGGTGGCAGAAATAGTTAAGGTGGCAGTATCTCCCTGGATGAACTCTTTCACAAAGAACTCTACTGCTACTAAAACTTTACTGTTCGATCTTTGTACTAATAATTATTAAAAACTAGCGGAGTAATGTCAGAAAAAAAATATTATGGTTGTAAAACATTCATTACAATTAATATTTCAAAACAAAGTTGTTACAATAGATTTTTCAAGAGCATTGTTGTAGACATTAAATGAAGTTTGTAAAGTTAAAAAGATTAACGTACTTTTACGTTTGTTCTGTGTAAGTCAGAGCATATTTAACAACGATTTTCGCGATATTTGTCTTTGGTTTTCCATATATGGAGAGTCTGATTAAACGAGCTCATTTTGTACGGAAAATAAAATATTTACTTTGTTCTAAAACCCATTTACAAAGTGATATTAAACCGCACGAGCGCCGCGATGTTCGAGTTACTCTGATTCGAAAATCAACTAGATTAAAATGAGTATTTACATTCAACACATTTGCATCACAATAACAGTAAAGAGCTTTATTTTTAAAGCGACATCTAGAGGAAAATTAGTGCACACCTGTACTTTGTGGGGAGGTAAGCCCAGCTGTTCGTTTATGTAGTACTCACAATTACCGCAAGATGTCATTTAAAAAACGCGCGAGAATAAAAAGGTCTCAAGTGCCGCTAAAATGATTTCTCTACCGCGTTCCGGGTGCAATTTAGGTTGCCGTGCTTCTGTAGTGCCTCTAATATGTTTGCAGAGGCACGTACAGATTGCTGTTTTATAATAATACGAAGCGTTGTTCTTCAAATAGCATCCTTAGCGCCCGTCTCGACAGGTGGGGCACTCCGATGATGATGCGGCGCTGGGTGCAGCTGCACACGGCAGCAGGCTACATTAAAAAAAATTGTACGCAATTGTTTCTAACACTAGTTTAAGTTACATTGTTATAAACACTATGGATTCATGAGTTCGAAATAAATTATTATTATAATTATTTTACATAATAAATTAAATTGAATTATTTTAGAATATAATTATTATGTATAAAGAGTATGGTAAAGTATAGTATGGTATAATGGGCTGGCGTACAAAATATTACAACATTTCTAAGTAACATTGTTCCAAATAAAATAATTAGAAATAACTTACGTAAACGAATGATACATACTTTAAACATTACAAGTCACATTTAAAACAGAATAAATAAAGAAACAAATAAAATGTAGTAGGTAATTGACTAAGAACTTATTAACTTTTATTGTTTATTCGAATTATAATTTAAGGTCCTTGCACAAAGAAATCAGTGAATAATAAATGGTCACCATTGCCGGAGTATATAAAAAATGAAGAACATTTAAAAGGGTGCTCATAATCGTGTTATAGTTACATTTTGCGCTACGTATACATAACATAAATCCTAACTAATAAAAATTCTAACATAAAGACTAAATTTAAAACAAAAACTTTGCTCTATTCTTTATATTCTGCTTGTTTAGGGTTTTCCCTCTGAAGTCCTATATTATACGGTACAGGGAATTGGCAAGCTTAACACGAAATACTTGGTATGATTGTATAGAACATTATAACGAAAATTCAACATTGCCCCAATCTCCGTATTAAAAATAAATAAATTTGTCAGTTCCTTATAACAGGATGTTCCAAGTAGTAAGTAGTAAGTAATGCTGCATTCAAAAACTACTCAAAAATTTCTTGCTTCATTTGGAAATCAGATGGTGATCACTTCGATTCCCAAATGAAGCAAGTCACTTTTCAGAAGTCTTTGAATGGAGTATTAGAGTAGCCTGGTCTACGAACACGCACTTATGGTTTGAGATGGTGTAGAATGAAAACAAAAAGTGTTAGAAAACCAACAATAATTTTATTTAGTACTGTATTAATCTGACTCTTACATTGTTAATGTGCGCATTATTGCGTTCCGGTTTGGAAAAATAAGGGTGTTGGTGAAATTACAGGTACATGGAACTTTTCAACTTGTCTCGGAATGACGGGCGCAGTGGCAGTGCCCCTAAGATCTTTGCGATTTAAACTCTGATTAGCATTACAACTTTTAGGGATAGGCGTGTCGCTTACCACCAGGCGCACGACTTGTTCGTCCCGTCACATTATAAAAAAAGTCCCATGTGCCTGTAATTTCACCAGCACCCTTACCGTTCACAATCGGAAAGCAGTAATCCTCTCCATTATGGCTTGGTGGTCGAAATACGTAAGGTTGCAGTACTTTCCTGGACGTCCAGAAAAAACGATACAGCCATCTAACCGGGTAAGATGAATGGCATTGATATTCTGCTTTTCGGCTCAGAGTTGCCAGTTTACCTTTTGTACCTAATTATCTGCCAGATCGATTGATATTTCGTAGAAACAATGATTTCAACGACAAAATCATATGACGGAACTGTCAATTGCCTGACAGATAATTTAGTTGAAACCGGATGGCATCGAGTATATTACCAGAAATAGAGACGAAATGTCATTTAATTTGTTTTAAAACTATTCTGCCATATCATTACTGTGATAACTGCGCTTCAATTGGCTAGACCGAGTTCGAAACAATTGGCGGGTGTCGTCAATGTGTGTCGTCAACTGTTTCACTTCAAATCGACCAGTTAACTTGAGTTTTGCTATAATGGACGCAAATTGCAAAATTACGTATTTAATATTTAATTACCGATGAAATGTGATTCCGTTTGTTTTGTAATTAGATGTTTTGCAGTTTTTCCCATACCATCGAATAGAACAGCACGGCATTGTTCGAGATATTGTCTTTGTTACAATAAATACAGAATATTTTTTGGAATATACGGAGTCGTACTAACAATTCAGTAGTTGGCCTGTCTATATTTCAGTGCAAACGGGAGTTGATATTATAAGAGCTGTATCGCTAATGTGTCACCAGGAATATATGGCCCTTATTTCGTCTCTATTTCTGGTTATATACTCGATGCCGGATGGTTTTAATGGTTCTACTCGTATTGTGTAATCATCATTGATGAAAAAGAAATATAAGTCCACCATGTAAATGTAAAATTTACATAAAATGTAAAAAGCATAGAAGCACTGTACAAAGAACAACTGGTCTGCTTCGCTGAATAAATAATTGAGATCTAAGTGGGTGTCAACGCCAAGTTATATTAAACTTTGACTTTTTGGTTATTAAGCAAGTTTTTCCTTTGATGTTTTTTTGCAAAATCAACTTATCTATATATTATTATATTATTAAACTTTATTGTAAAGAATTTAGGTAGGTATACGTTGTTCCCATTTCCTTAATACGACGAAGTACAAAAGACAACTGAGATTCATGGAAATGATATCCAACAAAAGTGAAGCAAAGCAAAACAAAACAAAACATTTGCGAAGTAGGCTCTACATTTATGTACGCTCGTAATAACTCTAAATAAACAACAACAAAATAGAACTCGTTTGTAAACGACAACATCATAAATGTCGAATAGCGATGTGTGACTTTGAATGTTACTAATACTAATCATTCGCCTAAGTCGAATCCAAGTATAATCATTCGCCCCGAGTTGCATGATTACCGACATCGAACGCCTCTGCCTTTCGGTCGGGTCTACGAATCGATTGATTATTATGTCGGAACTACTTGGGACTTCATCAGATCACTCTTCATATCCATATCAAAATATCCCTGTCCCCGTCACAATTACGGTATTTACCATACATCAGAGAGGGCTAGTGATCACGAGCAGAAATGCTCTATGGATTAATAGTGCTAATTAGTAATAAATGATCATTCAGATCATTCGAATACGAAAATTAGTAGATTACTAATTTGACGTTCGAATAACAGGATTAGTAATTACTAACGAGTCGAATATCGAAATCATTCACAATCGCGCATCGCTAATGCTGAATCACTCAGTAAATAAAAATAAAGATTTAGTATCCACATTTCACATGACATGCTAAATTGCGTACAAATTTCGATGTAGAATTTAAATTTAATTGGGTCTAGCCGTGTCAGCAACTGGTGTAATGTGACGTGAGACGTCATCAACTCTTTTCGGGCGTAAAATGTTTTTTTTTTATGAGACCAAGTGACGGAACGAACAAAGTTGTGCGCCTGATAGTAAACGAGCGCCTGTCCATAGCAGCTGCAGTGCCACTTAGAGCTTTAAATCGTAAAGATCTGATGGCACCATCGAGTATATAACCAGAAATAGAGACAAAATGTCTGTGAAACTTGTTTGAAAACTATTCTGCCATATCATTACTGTGACAACTGCGCTCTGATTGGCTAGCCCGAGTTCGAAACAATTGACGGGTGTCGTCAACGGGTGTCGTGAAATGTTTCACTTCAAATCGACCAGTGATCTTAAGCTTTGCTATAATGGACGAAAATTGCAAATTTACATATTTAATATTTAATTACCGATGAAATGTGATTCCGTTTGTTTTGTAATAAGATGTTTTGCTGTTTTTCCCACACCACCGAATAGAACAGCACGGCATTGTTAGAGATATTATCTTTATTACAATAAATACAGAATATTTTTTGGAATATACGGAGACATACACACAGGTTATTAGTTGGCCTGTCTATATTTCAGTACAAACGAGAGTTGATATATATAACAGCCGTATCGCTAATGTGTTACCAGGAATATATGGCCCTTATTTCGTCTCTATTTCTGGTTATTTACTCGATGGATGACATTGTCACTGCGCTATAAGTTGACAAGTCCATGTACCTGTAATTTCATCCTTAAACTTCAAAACTGAAACGCAGTAATGCTCACGGTGACAGTACTTCCCTGGACGGATTCTTTCACAACATAGACTACTAAAGTGATTTTCATTATAACGAAAAGTGACCCGTTATCCTTTGATATCTGTCACAACAACCGAACCCCACAAAATGCTTTTGAAGGGCTCCAGCAACTATTGGGTTCCCATTCAAGAACGTTCTCAATAATGAATTGTTGTGCAACAATGACGTAACGCTATTTAAGGGTGTTGGACCCGAAAAGAGATGTTCACGCAATTTGCGCTCCAAGTCATCGAGATCAAAACAATACCACAGCGTTTAATCGAAGCTACATGGTGATGATACGAAAGACTTAAAACTTACTTACGTACTTAACTTTAAACTTTTTTTTACTAGTTTCCTTTTCGCGTAACGACGAGTTATTTACGTTAAAATCCCATTTCTAGGATTATTATTTTATTATTAAACAACAAGCGAGAATTTACCTAAACGTATTATCACCTAAAAGTATTATCTTATTCACTCATCACTAATGTTAAATATAATTATTTACCGATAACGTTTTGTTCAATATTATATAATGATATATAAAGGAAGGAAAACTGTCATTAGCTTTAATCTTAGCCTATATACTATGTAAAATACCTTATGTAACGCCGTTGGTTTTCCTAACAAATAAATAAAATACATACTTTTACTTATTTTCTGATTTCTTCTTGTGTAATATATATTTAAACACAAGTAATCTCGGTACACAGTCATCCCCTAGTTTGCCACTCTTAAAGGTGGAATATTTTCTTTAATTTAAATGGAACTGTTGAATATTTAGTATTTTTGATAGTTTTGAATTTTAATTATTAACTAATATAGCATAGGGTTTTTGTATTACTAACAAATTATGGACTAATGATTGTCTGATAATAAATGATTTTTATTTTTCATTTTTATTTATTTTTTATTAGGGTTTTTTTTAATAGATTTTTCATCAATATGTTGTAACTTTAAACTAGGCTGAATGTACGTAAATCTAAGTAATTGCATAAGATCTCACTGCTGTCAACATTGTCCCTGCACCTTTCGTCCTTTGCCTGTGCTACAATAAACTGCGTTAATTTTTCAAGTATTTTGTTTTTGTTCTAAATCACAAAAATAATAAGTAACCAGCCCTCTACACTTAACAGGGACCACTTCTGAGGTACCCTCTTTCCAATAAAAAGAATTATCAAAATCGGTTCACAAATTATCGTGTCATTTATTGCGTAACATACATACAAAAAAAAAATTGAAAACATACAGTCAAATTGAAGGCTTCTCCTTTTTTAAAAGTCGGTTAAAAATACTAAAACGTTTATATCACTTCTAAGACTTTTTGTCACTGAATAATTACTTTAAGTGGCATATATAGCTACAGTTTAGTAGCACTTTAAAATTAAGTAAAGTTAAAATTTTAGTAGCAATAACGCTCCTTGCCAAAGAGTTCATCCAGGAAAGTACTGTCACCTTATTAATTTCTGACGCCAAGCAGCAATGTGAGCTAATGCTGTGTGTGTTCCATTTTGAAGGGTGCTAGTGAAATTACAAGCGCTATGGGACTTGTCAGATTGTATCTCAGAGTGACGAGCGCAGCGCATTTATGATTTAATGCTCTGAGTGGCACTGCAAGTGCTTTGTACAAGCGTGACGCTTCGCTTGCCACACGCACGCACGACTTGTTCGTCCCACCACTTGGTATCACATATAAAAAAAGTTCAAAAAATACCAGCCTCATTTTTAAAATACAACTTTTCCTTTCTAGGTCGCTGTAATTGGGTGGGATGGAACGAAACGGAAGCATATGAAACATAAACCTTGCAATAACTAACGTATGTATGTACACAAATACGATTTTAAAACAACATACTAGACAACACGCATACGTGTTCGACGTAATTCATAGTTAAATAGGCATGCACTGTGAGACATAGACACGTTAATAATGTAGATTTGTTGGCAAGAAAATCAAAACAATGTATGTAATTATAGGTTGGTTTGAGGTTTCAAATATTGAACAGACTTGTAAAGACACGAAGTGACACGTAAGGACAAATATTTCACGGGGTAATAAACACATGTCAGCTTTGTCTTTAAAATAAGTTATTGGTACTTTAGTTCCGGGAGTTTTATTGTTCGTCGTTCAAGTCTCAGCTGCCATCGTACGGTTCTTTTAAGTGCGTGCCTACTGAAGGTTTTCATTTGCTTTTGTTTCTTGGCAAAAGTGCCAAAGGATTTTATTATGTACTACGTCTCACATCTTCGCTTTCGATTCGCTATTCGCATTTTAGTTCTATTTCAATGAATAATTCTAAAGCTGCATATCACTTTGTAGTAAAACTTTACATGAATAGCACGTCGACCGCGATTTCCACAGGGATAGCACAGGTACAGTGTACAGCACAGTTGCACATATACATAGCTAGCACAACTCTGCTCCGAAGCACTAGAATTAAATGTTTAAAAGCTCTTTAGACAAGCACTCTTCCAAACTAACAATTTTCATAAAAGCAGCCGTTGATGTACTGGCGATCAAGGTTTGTAAGTCTTAATATAATGATCATAAGTACCTTTTTTATTTCATTTATATCCAATTACTTAAAATGGAAGCAAATTCACTCAACTAAGTCGTAAACCAGGAAGTCCATATAAAAAAAACACGCGAGCAAACGCACCACTTTCATCATAAAAGTAGGTCACATTTTTAGTACCTGCCAGTAGTTCTTCTTCTGACGGAGACCGGGGTTCTTCGTAGTGGTCTTCTGGTCGAACCTCGTGCGCTCCACCGCCGTGGTGCTTCGCTCCACCTGAGCATTTATCTCGTCAGCTACGACCACCACTAGCTCGTAGAATATCCCATTCTCCATCAAATAGAAAACTTGTGCTCGTGTATCTACTCCAGTGAAAGTATGAAAAGAATTTTTACGCTCTATTTTGTTTTGTGGAGACTAGCCAGTTCGGTTGTATTTGTAAATAGTAACGTGGGTTTGTGTAGTGCTAGGGAGTTATTTAGTCAGATGTAATGTAAAAGTATCGATTTTTTAAAAATATTTTCGTACGTTAGTAGGACTATAGATACCATGTGTTTTAAAGATTTTGTTTCATTTTTATTGATATAATAAAAAATGATTGCAGGTTTTTTAATAAAATGTCAATAATAATAACGCACATACTCAAATTAACCCTGTGTCGCAGGTGCCATGGACACACATATAGACAACCACAAATTACACCCAAACTCACGAGATAAATAAATGCAGGCCATACAAACATTTCTCTGGGCCCGGGAATCGAATTAGGGACCTCTGCGTGGCAGTCCAGCATAAAAACCTTTCGGCCACGAAGGCCGTATAGCCATATACAGTTATAGACATATTTGTCCAAAATTTTACTTCATGGATAGTGAAAATGTGAACGAGGGTAATACAAGGTCAAGAGTAGGTGAAGTTTGACATTTAAGTTATAAATTCAACTTTATGCTGCTTAAGATAAGAACGATCCAAAGTCCAATTTGTGAAAATTGATAAGTCAAGTATAAAAACGTAAATACCGTGACTACTGTTACAAAAAGTAACGTAAATTAAATTTCTAGTAAAAAGTGAACATTTTCTGTAAATCTAAGATAAATTTAAAGGCAGCACCTATGAAAGGCCCCACTTAACTAGCTCTCGTACCACACGAAAAGGCGCGAGTGAATAGCACTTCATTAATCCTGGAGGATTCAAAAAAGTTTTCACGTGGAAAGAAGTAAATTAACAGGGTCGTTAGACTACATGAATGGCATTTGAAAAGTTAAAATCAACTTTAAGACTTAGAAATGTTTGAAGTATGAAAAAAAACGGTTGCAAGTTTGTTAAAGTAGAAAATATATGATGGGCAAAGTAAATATTATGAATTTTTGGGGATTTATTGATCGCCAATTTTTGCAAGGAGTCACAATCACAGAAGAACAAAAACAATGAAAGTGCCATAGCTACGATTTCTATAGAATAGCTGTCGCCAAAAGTAACACATTCATCATTTGAAGTCAATATGAAATCTTGATAGTGATTGCACGTAGTTTCAAATTAAAAAAAATTTTAAATTCAAAAGAAACAAATTCTGTATCGTTAATATAATTTAAACTTTACCCTGTTGGCATATCGTTGAAAGATCAATACTATCAATACTTATTATTATTGCAAGTTACGACGTTTGTTACGAAATTTCAATTACTGTGCTGCCATCAAGCGGTTAATAGCTGTACGACGACGAATTTGAGATTTTTACTAAATTCTCCAAAAAAGAAGCGGCTGTATTGCGACGGTATAAGGTTTACTTTCGTTTCTTGTAACAAAAAAAAATGATTGCGGTAAACAGAAAATTCAAAATTTATTAAATTATATAAAAAAGACTTAATAATGATACGACACACCACGGTATATAATATTACAAGTACGACTACCATTTTTGCACTCCATAGTAGTGAAATAAGGCAATTTCTACGATTTTCGAGGTTTTGCTTGAGATAATTGACACGACCATAACGTCCAAAGCGAAAATGGTGGACTGAGCTCAAGTTTGCGGAACTCCGCGAACTGTTGGCACACGTGGAACGCAAACTAAACACTTTTACTTTATTATTTATTTATTTATTTATTTATTTATTTATTTATACATTATTATTATTATGATTCTCTGTTGCTGTGACGGCGCCACCGCTTTCGCGCCCTTTTTTACATCGAGTTTTATATCGACAGACTTAATTTTAATGTGAAAACGCTCCAATAAATGCATGGGGCAGAAATATGATTTCTTAGTATATATGAGCGGAAGTCACCTAAGAATATATTCCTACTATAAATTGATGTTGTTTAAGGATAAACTTGTTTATTGCTGTACTCATTGTAATAATTATTAATAATAATTAGCCAAACCGCATGCGATACAATGTCACTTGAGAAAAAAGCTGTTTTTTGGAAGAACATCTGTAAAAGAACCGCCTTATCTGCCAGTCACATTTACTGAAACTACTGACTTCACCTCCTATTTAAAAATGGTTGCAATACTTCACAAACTTTTTTATTGATTTTCGAGGTTTCGAGGAGAGATAATTGACACAACCATAACGTACAAAGCAAAAATGACGGACTGAGCTCAAGTTTGCGGAACTCCGCGAACTGTTGGCACACGTGCCACGCAAACTAAGCACTTCTACCGTATTTATTGTTCTATGATCATCGTATTATTGAAATAAAACGTACGCGCGGCTGTCGTGCCACACTCGCGCAACTGCAGCACTTCTTTAAGTGTCTAATTTGAAAGCTCTACGATATGTAGTCACTACGTACGTAACGATACGTACAAGTATTTCGAAACGATTTTACGATATAATAATAATATAAACAAACATAAAACTGCGTAGAAGATTTGTGTTATAAATATCTACCATCAAGTTATATGTTGTAAACATGAACAACTGAAACACATTGACTTTAATCAATTTAACCCATCAAGATGGAATCAATCACTACATCATTCAATTCATTACTTCAAATGGGAGCTCCAATAATTATGCCTGATAAGCTCAAACCATGTTCAAGAAATCAATTATATAATCACCGTAAATAACATCTTGCTTTTTTTTATTATATCAAGTGACGAGACGAACAAGTCGTGCGCCTGGTGGTAATTGACACGCCTATCCATAACAGTTGCACTGCCTCTTAGAGCTTTAAATCTCAAAGATCTGAGGGGCACAGCCACAGCGCCCGTCACCCTGAGTCATAAGTCGACAAGTCTCATGTGCCTGTAATTTCACCAGCACCCTTACCCTCTAAACCGAAACGCAGTTGTTTACATTACTGCTTGGCGGCAGAAATAGGCAAGGTGGCCGAACTCTTTCACAAGGAGCTCTACTGCTATCTTGTTTATTTCGATCTCATGAACTGTTTGTTGTTTATCAGTGATTCTACTATCTAAGCCTGTTTGTTTGACCTATCATCTCTCAAGCAGAGGCCGTGAGTTCAAAGACGGGCTCGTACCTCTGAGTTTCTCGGAATTTATGTGCGAAATTTAATTTAATTTGAAATTTACCAAGAGCTTTTTGGGGAAGGAAACATCGCGATGAAACCTCCACGCCAAGCCTCACAACCTTCGGAACCCGCATTTGGCCAGCGTGGCGGACTATGGCCTAAATCCTCGCCTGAGAAAACACTCATGTCCTGCAGTGGGACGTATAATGGGTTGACGATCATGATGATTATACTATCAATTAATACGTTAATCATTGCAATCTGTTGTTTAATCTAGTATATAAGGAGTTAAAATCTATCTATAGATATTACAAAAGATATTAAAGATAACTCGACAGGAAATGTTTTTCTTGTCCCTTGCTTTTATCTGCGATGTGAGACAGAAAATATTCTTTAAAAGATTTTACCCATTCTAGTCCGTTACTTCTTTTGAATTCACGTATCGTGTATTATAGTAGAACTTGTATCTGAACGTTCCGTTCCACTCTGTGTCATCCAATGAAAAGAATGCAGCCTCATCGGTGCTTCGCTAAGTAATTAAATCTGTCAATAGATGCTTTTGTTATCCTCCCCTTTTCTATACTTTCTTTGTAATGGATTGTGCTCTCGGCTTTCCTGGGATAGTATTACGAACACCGTCATTCTGATAAAAAAATGTTCGAAGCAATATTTCTTTTTTTGAGGCGTTTTACATTAAACATAAGCTAACATTTAGGACATCATATACGTTGCTCTGATCCCAAAGTAAACACTAAAGCACCTGTATTGTGGAAAACGGAAAAAATGATGATGGTATCAAAAATAACCAAGCCCTAGACAACACACAAAAGTTAGTTTCTACATTCAAAACCGAAGTCGGGACTTCACAGATGGTGACACCATAACAACCGGTGTGCACGCCACTCGATCACGGCGGTCGTCATTCAAAACCACAAGCCAACCAGGAAGTTAGTTTGTTATACATGTCGAAAATCCTATTTGTTATCAATCGAAAAGCTGAAAGAAGAAAGATCGAACTTTGTCAAAGTTCGAGGTCCCCTTACTACGAATAAGGAAATAAGCGAAATTTCTTTGATGTTGAATTGAAAATCCAATTTTATGGAAGGTAATACAATTTCCTTATTAAACTGTCGGATGCAAATACGGACCTTTCTACTTTAGCATCTACAGGAGGTTTGGAGAAAATGAATCGAATTAAAGACTTGAAAAGCAGCAGTAAGGTCATACAGCAATGTTATTTGTGCAGACGCATCGTAACGTAATTAGAACAATTAAATTGAAATGGAAAATATCAAGCTGCCCATATTTTACAAAATACTCTTTAAATTAACAGCGATTAACACGTCATGAAGTATACTGTAGTTAATTTAGAATAGAATAGAATAGAATAGAAGTCGTTTATTACTACGCCACAAAAATATACACAGTAATAAAATGAAGACAAAAAAAAAGATGAAGCTACATTAAAACAAAAAATTAAAATAAAAATAACCGGAAAAAAAAGGAATAAAAATAACATCATACACATCAACTGTAACAGAGCAAACATAAAATATTTAACACAATTAGACTAAATGTCATGTGCGCGGCTGTGGCGTAAGTAACAGGATCCCACTCAGCTATTGTCACCACCGAGGAAAGGCTGTGACGCTGATTTTCAGTGGGCCCTAAAACCGAGTGAGTACCGGACACATTTACCGGACACGGAATTTCACATAGCATGATTCCGGTGGCATTTGAAATTTGAAAAAATCATTTAAATATCTTATCGACATAACTTGTAAGGGAAAGAGTATCGATTTACAGAAAATAATTTAAAAAACAAACAATGAACAAAATAAAAAGGAATCAATTATTATGTTATTAAGTTACCTAAAAACTACAAAAAAAAATCAACGACAAGCAAACAAAAGGTCGACAATAAAGCATAAAATCAACTGCAACGGAACTAAAATTGAACAATTACTCCAAAAACATCACGCAAAGCTCAAAATAAAAAAAACTACTCGTATACAATATATAAGTAGTCGTATTGACGCGAGACACAAAACAGCCGATTCGATTTATCGATTTTGTGGTGTAAATCTCTACGGATAAAATATTCCGATTTACGCATCAAGTGATTGGGGTAATTTACTTTTATCTGTATTTTTTTTATTTTCGTTTTACTTAATATACAGTAAATTTATTTAAAATTACAACTGCAACCAATATTGTATGTTTTTGGCATATTATGACAAATTTACTATTTCTTTTTGTACCCTGGTTAAGAGATTAGTTAAAAATAGTATGCGTGTAACGTAAAAATTCGAAATGTCACAAGACTCATCCACTACACTTTTTTCAATTTAGTCAGAAATATACAATGGCGAATCACAGATGACATCAGTATCACTGACTTACAATCGGTCTATTTCAAGTATATGACGCCCCTAAATAGCTTTTGACCTTCCAAAATTATGAGCAACATTAGCCGATGATAGCTCATGGACATCGATATAATAACCGGAGATATTTTTGAAACAACACCTACACCATTTTGTAAATATATTAAAAAAAAGAGTACTCTATTTGACCATTTTGTATAAATTTACATCAATAACAAAGTTGATACAATAAACAATATAACGGTAGATATTATATATAGTTACTTCTTTGATTTTGAATTGTGTTTAAAATTTTACTTTTGGTCATATCTGATAACATTATCTGTAAATCTATTATCAGTACGGATACGTTGGATTACTTGGAATCCAATGAAATCATAAATCATAAAAGATAATTACAATACCACTTGCGCGCAGTTATAAATTTTGGCATTACTCACACTAGCTCCTCCCTCTAAAATTAATTTAAATTAAAATATATAAATATGATTTGCTAAGTCCAACTTCGGGGGCTACTTTTTTATTCTCCGCACTACATTTAATAATTTTGCAATTGACGGGGGATTTTAGAATAATTTGTCAATAACAGGAGTAGCGTGGGACATGTGTATAAACGTGCATTTAAAAATTTTGTCGAATGTTTGATATACTCCTAAATTTGATGTAATTTACAGTAATCTAAAAACATTAAATAAAAACCTATAAATCGATTTTTTTTACCTCCCTTAACTACTAATAAAAATGTAAGAATTCAGAAGTGAAAATAATTTGCATTATAGTAATATTAAGTATTCATTGTGATAATTAAATGAACGTAGGATAGTTGTTCCTTTAATGTTTCATAGAAATAGGTATTGGGTCAGAGGTGGCTGGAAGTTAGTACTAAACTTAGAAACAAGAGGTGTCAAAGTGCAATATTTCTTAGTAAAAAGTCGTTTTTAATTTTGCTATCGGTCCAACTTCGAAAATTTCGTTGAAGCTGCTTCGGCACGCGGAAAAGGGATTACCTTTCTTCCTGTACTCTACATTAATAGAGTATAAAGACTGAACTACGTAATTTATATCAACCCCAAATGCTAGAATGATTAACAAGTGCTTCGTTTTCTCGGCTTAACACTTCACGGATTTAACTAAGATAGCATAAGTAATCACCTTATAGTGTTCTGATGTACTACTGTGCTATATGTAGGAAGAAATTGCTGGAAACCTTTTAGAAAATGTACTTGTCACAAAAAAGTCTTAACACACTTTTTAAATTCTTAATTTCGCAATGCTAACGTGAAGGTCTGAATAAACTAGTTAAAGTTGATCGAAATTTGTGACGCAATTCTTGCACTTTGCAGCGACCTTCAAACCAAGACAGGTTCAAGTCACATGCAAAAGTTAAATTACATATATAAATTTACGCTTTTACATTATAATTATTTCCAGTTACATTATAATTATTAAAGTTACCTCCTATTTAAGGAAACGAAAAGCAAATAGTATTGTAGTAGCGATATTTAAAAACATATTTCCCTAAGTAAGTTTCTCAAGGATTTACGTTTTTGTTTATTTAGTGTCTTAACATCATCCTAATAAAACTTGGCTAATTAAACATGACGATCACAATGAATGGTTGTTATTGACATAATGAAGTGGTTCTAGGAAACGCTTATTATATTGAGTATAAGTAGCAAATGAGCCGGTAGAGCTATCGATCAGATATGGAAGAGCGTTGTTTTCTCTTTTTCAATATTCAATTCATACTATTAACGCAGATATATTGTTATTCTAATCTAAGTTGTATTGTGTTGACAGTTGCGTGTTTGTAATGTAGGGTGGGAGCCAGGTAATGAGGCATCGACCTCTTAGGGTGGTCGCTATTTGTCTGGCTGGAGCTAGTCGTGGTCGTGCTGAGGGTGGAGAGGTCACTGGAGGCGCGCGCCGAGCGCAGCCGCGGCAACACGGGGGCCTCATCCGCCTCAGGGGAGGTGGCTACCGTGTCGCACGCCCAGCCCAGCGCGCGCGCTGCCGACCACACCGCGAACACGAATGTCAGCATGGTGTGGCTATCGAGCCACTCGCCGGCGTCTCCTGAACGCTCTCCACAAACACTCTCGTGGTAAATGCATCGGTTCAAGTTCACACTTTCGTATCAGTTAATCGCGGTTGATCTGGCATCTCCGAGATGCTGGCGAGGGCATCGCGATGTGTGAGATGCACGTGCGGCGCGACGTTCGGACTGCGCGATCACTACTGTACTGAAGTCGGCGCCACGCGCACTCTACGTTTCACTCGTGTTATCGTCATATCGACAGTAAAGCCAGACGGCTCCTCCGTCGATCATTCATTCATCTGTCTTGTTGTATCACATAATTTTGTAATATGTCACAAAAATAAGCACTGCAACGGTCGAATGTTTGTAGAAATGTCACCGCGAGATCGTCATTTTTGTTCGTACTACAAACGATTCATATGGGTACGTTTGAATGTGGCTCCCACAGACGGCAACGCGTGCTTGTTGATATTATTTATGTGCCAGGCCGGAGACCGGTCGCGGTCGGCGTGACGCGGCACTGTTGACGTTGCGCGGCGCGGGGAACGTGAGGGGCCGAGACGTCACTCACTGCTTGGCTCACCCGCGCCGCCACTCATCGAAAGGGCACGTTCTATATTTATAAGCAACCCACAGTCACATCACCGCAAAGAAACAATAGCAATGTGTCATTAATACGCTTGAGTTTTAATACTATGTCACTTGTTGCACGCGCGAGTAGTACCGGCGATGGTGTGGCGGGTCACTGCTGGCGATCAATCGATCAGGCAGGCTGCTTCCGTGCCGATATGCGTGTCAAGGTGTGCAACGCGCCGGGAAAGCGTGTCAACGTAGTTCGGACAGGAAGAGCGTCGCGAGCATCCTGCGGCTGCCCGACGACGGCCATGTTGGCACCGCCATTTTGCCGGGGGTCGAAAGGGGAGAGCCGCATGCGTACCGCGCCGTCACGCAACCCTCTGTTCAAAACGTCGCAACTCCCTACCGTTTTACACGAAACCAGCGCTTGTGGCAAAGTGTTTAAAGTCTATTTGAATATGATTCAAAATGCGTCCGTTTGTAGGTCAGACGAAAACTTCCAATGTATCCACTGAAGCTTGCTGCGGATCACGAAGACTGATTTCAGTTTGATAGATTTAGGTTAGGGACTTTGATTACCTGATTTACGGGGAAGCACAGTGTTGCGGTTTCGGACGTAATTAAATTAAGCATGTAATTCAATTACCCCAGTAGTAAGTACTATCAACAGATTTATATAGGTACCGAATTGAAATGTACTAAGTGGGATGGATTATTAAAAATATGTTTTTAAAACACAGCTTTAAATTATTCGCAGGTAAAATTATAGAATAGTTTTGACTAACGAGCATTTGTTGTTATAATTTATAATATTTAACGCATATGGTTAAATTTTAACAAAACTGAAAATTGTCGTGTACTTTGTAATTGAAAGATATAAGAGATTCTTTATACTAACACCATTGAAACACCGCTAACAATGTTGGGGAGGACTTGGTTTTGCGTTACGCTAACGGAGCACGTGGCGCGTGAACTTGACCGGTGACGTCATCGTCCTTCGCTCCCTTCATCCAGCCACCTTCGTTCGTTCCTATCCGTCAGTTACAAATTCAAATAAATGTACTCTATTTCGTCATGTGTTTTGAGGCTACTCATTGTCATTTCCGTAAACACTGTCTCCACGCTGTTTTGTTTTTAAGTGGCGAAATCTGTGGGAATTACTAATACGGGTCAGGTCTTTGTGTACTCTGACTGTTCAAAGAATTCATTTTCTACGTTCCAGAAGTCTATTTAAAAAAATACGCTTTTTCTCTTTCCATCATCGGTCTTGGAAATTTTGTCAGCAAAATTATGTATGCTAACTTATTTCCAGACATAATTGAGTTGTCGACGCTTCGTTTACACTGAAATTTCGACATCAAGGCATTTGAAACATCTGACAAACTAGCAGAGAATAGCTGTCTATATGGACAAATTATATTTCACATGTTGTAACAATAAATTATGTTAAAATAGAATCTCGTACGCTCTGTCGAGTGCCGTCTCTCGTCTATAGTACAATGTGATGTATTATAGGCGGAAACCTAACATGGTAGAGTGTATTTCGTGTTGCCTCGCACAGAGAACAATGTTCGTTACCTTGGGATATAATGGCTCTGTCTCTGCCCACCATATTATTACGCTTGTGGCCAAAGATAATTACTGTGGGATTGCACGTAGATGCAATTACAGAACACGTCCGCGTCTGAATAACACGCTATATAACACATGACGTATATATACCTCTTGTTCGTCATGATTGTAGTATAAACGGTTAACACACCGTCTCAAGCTACACCAAGGTCTTGCTAAGGAAAATTGCGCATCTCCCCGAGATCCTTTTCGATACGACTAAAGAGAGAATTTATTAATAATATTTGTACGGTTAATACCGCACATTAAGTATGTTACCGCGTCAGCATTTTTAGGTTTTGTGTTTTTATGTTTAATTATAATTTCTACACATTTGCAATCAAGGCATTATCATAAGCAAACGCGTATTTTATTTTGTAATCAAGTAAACTAAATAAATACCATTTTTAAGATCAACAAGGATTCTTTATTTATCAACATTATAATCAAGATAGTTTGTGTAGCAAGAACAAGACGCGAACAATATTGTTATTGAAATTTTTATCTTATAGGAAAGTCAATAAGCTATTGAGGTTCACTCGTCAGGGAGACATATTTCTATTACATTTCGTAAATTGCTTTTCGGCTATTCGGCAATGTATCAATAAAATGTACGTTACAGTTAGTAATATTTCTCTTACCTTTAGGATAGGTAACCAAAAATCGTAAAAGAAACGAGCTATTTCGTAGCAAAGTAGTTTTTTTTAATTAGTTGTTTCACTGCCGGACAAAGGTCTCCCACAGGCCCATTATTTTCCAAAGTGGAACGGAAAAGAGCTTCCGTTATTTCAACATCTTCACGCTGCTTCGTCAAAATAACGAATTACTGTTGGTTGATGAAACACAGCTCTTGTCTTCCCCGCTTTGATTGATATTAGTGTGTTATTGTGGTGATATTGTGTGTATAATGTCTCTCCACTAATTCCTGTTTTGGCGTACGGGTCATGCCTAGGCCATAATGCTACCTTCTGTGGTGTCCATCTCCATGTGCTTTATAGCCACAATGATGACGGTGGCATTTGGCACCTCTACGATCTGTCTGTACCATAGACGTCGACGCGATAGCACCCATTTGATACATGTGGGGCACTCGATTTATATTAAATAGCAGTAGAGCTACTTGTGAAAGAGTTCGCCCAGGGGAGCACTGCCACCTTTTCTATTTCTGCCTCCAAGCGGTAATGTGAGCATGACTGTGTTTCCGTTTTGAAGGGTAAGGGTGCTGGTGAAATGTCACAGGCACATAGGACTTCAACTTATGTCTCAGGGTGACGCGCGCAGTGGCAGTGCCCCGCAGACCTTTGCGATTTAAAGCAATGAGCGTGACAGGCGTGTCGCTTACCACCAGGCGCACAGCATGACTTATTCGTCCTGTCAATTAGTGTCATAAAAAAAACACACATTGTGTTGCTTCTATGTAGATGAAGGACTATGAATTGGAAATAAAATAATGAAACTTGACAGAAGCACTTGAGCGTAAGTAATAAATAAGTGGCCAACATTTAAACATTGATTTGATAAATGTTAAAAATTTTAATTTCTTGTGTTCACGATATTTTACATCATACTGATCAACTTCTGATCAACTTATACTTTGATGTATTCACTGACATCTTCAACGTAATTTATATATAAAGCCTACTGCTGAGTGCAAGTCTCGTCGGAATAACTTAGTAAATTCTTTATTTACTCCACAATTTGAAACAATAGAAGGTGATATAATAGTAGCTTACACAGGATAATTTTTCAGGAGTTGCGCTTAAACTAGAATACCACTAGGCCTCCACCTCCAGTAGGGCTAGCAAAACAGGGCGCGATTTGCACGAGAGCGACATAAGCGCGAGATACTGCTGTTCTCGCATAGACATCTAGCGCTTTATGCCGCTCTCGCGCAAGTCGCGCCCTATCATGCTAGCCCTACAGAAACAACCTATATAAAATAGAGAAAAAATATCTTATAAAACTGTGGTGCTGTGTGTGAACATGTGGATGAGTGTGTATGTTATTTGGGTGAGTGCGTGAGTTTGAGTGAAATTTGCGTGCACGTGCAAAAGAGAGGATTTAGGTCATAGTCTGCCACGCCGGCCCAATATGAGTTGGAGACTTTACATGTTTTCCGCGTCTTCCAGGGTTGTGACCACAGTTTTAGAAACCATACGTTGCACAACGAATGTACTTGCTTACCCATTTTTTTTATAATACCAAGTGACGGGACGAACAAGTCGTGCGCTTGATGGTATGCGACACGTCTATCCACAACAGTTGCAGTGCCGCTCAGAGCTTCAAAGGCATTTGAGGGGCACTACCGCTGCGCCCGTCACCCTGAGAATGCCCTGAGACATAAATTGACAAGTCCCATGTGCCTGTAATTTCAGCAGCAGCGGCACCCTTGATGATGATTCGATAAATAAACATTTTACCTATATTTTTACACAATTTATGTATTCCCTAGGGCAGAATCATTTCAGGAAGAATTTACTAACAATTACCTACAAGGTAGGAACTGTGAATGTGAGTTTTGAAGTTTTATAATTTGATCGACTGCAAATTTGTGGTTCGACGAAAAAAGTTTTATTGATGTCAATTTCCGATACACATAATTTAAATCAACTACGTAATTTGTATATTATGATGCAGTATTATATACGACGGTCTTAATTGAGAGATCGATTGTGGGCGCAGTGGCATGGCCCTGGCCCCTCAGATCTATGAAGCACTGAGTGGTGCTGCAACTGTTATGGATAGGCGCGTCACTTACCACCAGGCGCAAGACACGCATAAATTCCGAGCAACTCAGAGGTGCGAGCCCGGTTTCGAACCTATGGCCTCTACCTAAGGGTAGGTCAACCATTACGCTACCACGACTTCATGTTGGCATACGTGCAACGCACATTAAGCACTTGTTCTGTATTATTACGGTTCTCTGTTGCTATGACGGGGACACCGCTTTCGTGCCCTTTTTTACACCGAGTTTTATATCAACAGACTTAATTTTAATCTGGAAACGCTCCAATAAATGCATGGGGCAGAAATAATGATTGGCTTCACCTCCTATTTTAAAATGGTTGCAATACTTCACATACTTTTGCGGGCACGGGCACAACAACAGACGGAAGTTTTATTAATTTTTTCAAAATGCAAGTCACATCAATACAAGTTCCATTACGCAACTTATCACGATGACACCCTGTACCTGTAGGGGTATGGCACTTACTCGCTACTTTCATATTTACATTATATATTACAAATAATTACATTACTAATAATTGTAACTTTTTGATTGAAAAAAAAACCTCAAAAGTTTGCTTATCGGCTTTTTTTGATTTTCATTGGATCCCCTCATCAGATTCTGACTTCTTGGTGACAACGGGACTGACTCCTTTGTACATTTTATATTTTCTTGTCTGGTTGTCATGGTGACAGTAATTTGTTGATTACATGTATTGCGTCAAGTGAAAAGTCGACATTTATATGCGGAATATAATTAGTAATTTGAATAGCCGAAACGAACCCGGAACCGCACCAGTGGCCACTTCGAGAGTAGTGTATACCCTTTCAAACAAAAGAAGAATTTTCAAAATCGGTGCACAATTGATGAAGAAATTGGTGAATACACGGACATGCCTGTAAAATTTGAGGATTTCCTTCGATTTTCATGGGATCTCCTCATCAGATTCTGACTTGGTAACAATGGGACCACCACGACAGTGCAACTTTTCAAACAAAAAAAGAATTTTCAAAATCGGTCCACAATTGTCGGACACATCTGCAAACATATATAAAGCACACATACAACCGAACGTATAACCTCCTCCTTTTTTTGTAGTCGGTTAAAGATATAATATAGATTGATATAGATATAGATTACATGTAAAATATTAATTTTATTAGTGGACGTTCTATAATTTGTCTTACGTCTTAAGTACTCCGGTACTTAATTGTGAATATTTAAAGCTATAATAAGAGCTTTCTTTATATTTATTATTATTATTAGGATGGCTTCATTCAGGGCCCAAACATCCCCTCATCACTACGACCATTGACTAATTTATTGTGACACCACTTATTACAGTGCAGGGCCAAGGCTTTGAAGAACTGAAGAACTTTCTTGGCTCCGACAGTCTTAGGGTCGTATTCCAGAACTCTACTCAATACTCAAGTCAGGACTTGAGTATTGCAGTGAGCACTGAAAATCATACTCAAGTCCTTGCCGTTAGGGTCGTATTGCCATTGCTTGAAATCATACTCAAGTCTGCTCAAGTCTTGACTTGAGCATTCAGTAGCGTTCTGGAATACGACCCTAAGTGTCCTCTGGTTATGGTATGTGCCTTCCCAGTAGGAACTTCGTACGTCCATTCGGGGGTAGCATTGAGTAAGTAGATGAACAGGAGTTTCATCCGCTTTGTGGCAGAATCTTAGCGTAATTAAGCATAAAACATAAAGGTTTAATATGTTCTTATATCTGGCGGGTCTTAGAGGAGTGTGTGTGGAACCAACGAATAATTCAGTGTGTTTTCTAATAAATTTAGCCATTTCATCTCCTGTCTCCAAGATTCTATCGGCTTGATATTCGTGAGGGTACGTACACACTTTTTCTGTTATGTTTATCGCAAACGGATGAATAATAATGAAAAGCATATGGGACACACTCTAACGTTCAATTTTATATAAATAAATATCGACGAAGAAGAATGCGTGTAAGAATACGTAACCTAAGTATGGGAAGTGGTCTCTCGAGAACAGATCCCGACACAATGACGCTGAATGGTGACAAGTACATAATTGCACAGTAATGGCCATGGACTTCACGCTACAACGAGATTAGGTTCCTATCTCAGACGGCTTCTCGGCCCATCAGGGCATTGTTGACGCAAAGACATTTTCTGAGAGATTAATTGGGAACATTCTTATACGCAAATTTATGCAGTGAGGAAAAACGCGACAGAAATTTCGTATACGCAATTTGTCTTCAATAGCGACAATTTGAAAGTTAACCTTACCTATTTCTGCCGTCAAACAGTAATATGAGCGTTACTGCGTTTCAGTTTTGAAGGGTAAGGGGTGTTGGTGAAATTACAGGCACTAGGGATTTGTAGACCTAGGAAGTCTCAGAGTGACGGGCGCAGTGGCAGTGCTCCTCAGATATGTGTGATTTAAAGCACTCTGAGTGGCACTGCAACTGTTATGGACAGGCGTGTCGCTTATCACCAGGCACACGATTTGTCCGTCCCGTCACTTAGTATCATAAAATAGTTAATTAACTTCGAAGATAACTTCTACCAATTTGCCTCCGGTTAAAACAAAAAATTAAAACACACCACTCCGCGTGTCTAACATCAAACTTGTGGTGGACAGCAGCGGTTGAGCATGAAAATTTATCTGATTAGGAATTATCTTAACTAGTCATGATGAAGACAAGATACATTTACATATACATTTTTCTTTACCCTACATACTTTGTGATTAATATTTCATTCATTATTTCGTTTTATTAAACTCAGTGATATCAAAGGAAAAACGACGACACATAAAAAAATGTTGCTAGTTGAAAATCGTAAAACATATATTGTATCATTCCAAAGAACAGGTACAAATGGTTGAAAACATAATTGATCTGCTAAGCATCTAACTGGGATTCTACTTGAAAAAAAAAATCCTGTCAATTCGCACTCAGTCATCACTCACTCAGCCGCACCCTTTAAGGACCGTCTAGAAATTAATTTCATCGAAGTTGCAAAAGGTCAAATCGTTAAAAATAAGACGTCATTAAAAAAATGCCAACGTGTATTCTTTGAAAGGTTATTTTGGGAGCCAAAGAAAACCGCCCCTATGTTGGCAGATAAAGTAATTTGCGCCAATCTTGCCACAAGCCAAAGTTAATGGACCGCAAAAACTTTGAAGGAAACCGCACAACTAAAGTTTGCTTCCGGATTTAATTCTAGTAAAGGCGTACTTAGAGTTGAATGAAGACAGGTAGAGCAATCAATAGAACGTTACAACTTTGAAAGATACATATTATATAAGTTACTTATATTTCGATTACATTAGAAATTGTGAATATTGCATACAAAGACGGGAGACGAATGTCCTAAGCCCCAAGTTGTTGTAAAAAATGTTAGTTACCGAATCAAAAGCAATGCGATGAATCAGACCAAAATGAAGAATATTTCGTAAATTGGAATTTTAGTTGTTCTACAATTCTAATAATACAATAGCAGGATTCGAAACGACATCTTCTAGCAAACCATGCCAGACGCTAGGCCAACTAAGCCACGGAACGAACCAGCGAACCTCACGAATTTTTATGAAATATGAAACAATTTGAGAAATCTATGCAATTATATTTAGTTCTATTTAATTATTCTATTTATTTAAATATTTAGTTCTATTATCAAAAACATTATATACAATAGTAATTAAATTATATTGTTGTTCTTTATGAATATTATTCCAAGATTCAATACAGATTCAACTAGATTCAATACACATTATTTGTAGGCAAAAACTTAACCATTCACTCGTGAATGATTTCAGGTTCGAGATCTGTTTATCGGCTGTACAGTATCGGGAAGCTCGTTTGCATGGATTTCGAGCCACTCGCGTGGAGCATGCTCTTTTGGGTGAGCTCTCAAATTACCGCCATTGTTCATCAAAGCTGATGTATCTACTTGTTTCAGCTTGACTTCCCTTCCAACAACTTAATGTGCTAGTACTCAGAAGGTTTTCATTTGACTTTCGCCTCTCCGGTTCAATTGACTTGGACATTGAGTAAATATTTTGTATAATAATATTTATCATAATCATCATCAACATCAACTTATTAACATATCCCACTACTGTGCATGGATCTTCTTTCAGATGAGGGTTTAGCCCATGATCCGCTACACTCTGGCGCAATTCGCGTTGGGGACATAACACGTTTTCCAAGAGTTGTGAACCTTCTTCGACGTGCAAATTCCATCACGATGTTTACTTCACCGAAATAACCAAGGTTAATTAATATTAATTAGCTAAGGTTATAAACCTTAGCTCTCACTGCCCTGAGTTGGCTGGAAGAGATCTCTTTTAGAGATAGGTCCACTTTTGCTCACTTAATCTAATATTTTGTTGTATTTATTTGGTGCAATAAAGAATATATGAAAGCTCGAGGTAAATTCGAAATTAAACTTCGCACATAAATCGGAAACCTCAGATGCGCGATCCCGATTTCGATCCCACGGCATCTAGGAGGCAGTAGATCAAACCATAGCTTTTTTAATATTTACAATAATATATATTTAAAAGAATGTATTTGAGGCCGAATCTTGGAAATATTTTAGAATGCTCTTTATAGTTTTGCGTGTTTGTAACCGTCTAGATACGGCCTAGTCAGGTGAGGTAATATATCATTTTCGGCCAACCTCGGGCCCTCATAAGACCCGTTTTAATAATGTACAGTCAACAGCACATCGAACCAAACACTTTTGTTCGAATATCCAGTGCAACGGAACAAGATCCGTCAATAGCTCCCTTTACGACACTCTAATGCGCGTGATCAGGCTTGTCTGCACGCGCAATTGCGCGCGATTGCCTGGGCGAAGCGTCCTTGAAAAAAGCAACTTGCGAACGCGCGATTGCGCGTGCGACTGATAAGCGCACGCGCGATATTTCTCTTTTCCTTCCAACGTCTTTACACACACGCTCAATCGGGCATGGTTGGCTGTGTCACGCACGACAGAGCATCTGTGTAAAGCCGGCTAATGTATAGCCTGATATGCTGCCATCTGTACCTTACGTATCACTGAACTTTGGTCAAATAAATGAATCAATAGTGCAAGTAAGTGACAACTTTGCAGATTGATTTTACTATAACAATTAATTTCAATTTAATAAGAAAGTTAAGACAACACGTGGTGTGTGCGTTGACTCGAATTGTAGGAATAATTGATACAATAAAATGACTCGTAAGCTAATTTCGTGTGTCATACTAGCCGCCACTTATACGACCCGTCTTTTTAATCGATGTTAATGACGCAGCCATGATTTTCATTATAGAACGTGACGAAAGACAACATGTTGGGCCACGTAAGGTGATTTTAATTTTTAAAATAAAAAATATGGACCAGAAGGTATGACGAGGGTTTAAATCTAGATTGATAAAGATAATTTACCGGGTGTGATGCTGTTGGGAGTCATCCTGATCCTGGCCGCTGCTGCGCTTCCTTTTGCGGCGGAAGCACCAGTCCTGGCCCATGGCATCACAGCCGGCGCGCCGCGAGCCACTCCCGCCCAGCGCGCGCCGACGCTTCACTCCTCCATATCAATTACCGGCGCACGCGCACACCGCAGTCTAAGCAATCCACGACGACACATACGACATTTTGCCAATCTTTTACTGACTTTTCCTCTTTATTTTTAGTTTAATCTTGTCGTTTATTGTCCGAGTTTATTTGTCTTACTTTTGGCACTGGTTTAGCACATTGTTTAACTTGAACGATTTTTTGGTTTTAAAGTTTTTAATCAACAATTTTGTAGAAGAAATCTCACTCTTTATTTACTGTGTTTCGTTGTATGAGCTTCCGTGTTACTTCACCTACTTATATACATTGTGGTATTAAAGCTAAATCAATGATGGAATTACATAATTCCCTGGTTAGTCTAACTAAAATCTCAGTACAAAGTACTGAAAAAACCGACCTAAAAAGTGGAATACATCTATTTGCCAAGTTTTATTGAAAGCGGTTACCGGAAAGTGCGCGAAAACGGATTCATCCCTTAGTTTGTCACCCGTAGGGGTGAAATATTTTCTTCAAATTTAAATGGGTCATCGCAAAACAAAAAGTCATCGCGTAACAAACATACAAAAAAAAGCATACAGACGAATTGAGAACCTCCTCCTTTTTAGAAGTCGGTTAAAATATAATTTCTTTCACGCGGCAAGTGACACACAGTTTCCATAACTTTTTTGATATTAATAATAATAAGTGACTTAAAACCTTACGGTGTCAAAATAAAAAATAAAAACTTAAAAATCGTTACCGACGAAAGACGACTAACGGGATGTTAAGAATGGCTATAATAATAATAATAATAATAATAATAATAATTGAGATTGAAGAAGGCAATTGCAGTTTTTCTGGAGACTATAAAACACGACAAGTGCCAATGTCCCGTAGTGACAAAATTCCGAATGACTACGTATATCCATTAACTTACTACTTTGCTTTTGTACAATCCCGAAACAACTTTACTTACGGGGTTATTTATTTTATTGAATATCATAATGTGTTTACTACCACGATAATCCCAGATAATACCAGAAAATATATAATAATATATGTATTTTCTGTGAAAATACTCCTTTCTTTTTATTATTGATGGAAAGATCGCCCGTGCGGTTAAAGCAATTTACAATCTGGGCCCCAAACTATCTCTGAGAGGTAAGTTTAAAGAGAGTAACATTCTTACACTAGCGTCACAATACATCTATGAAAATGTTATTTATGTTATTTATATTAAGAACAATCTCAGTCCAGAGTACTAAAAAAACCAACCTCAAGAGTTCATGGAATTACTTATATTTGCCAAGTTTTATTGAATTCGGTTACCGGCGCGAAAATAGATTCATCCCCTAGTTTGTCACCCTTAGATAGGGAATAGTTTCTTCAAATTTAAATGGGACCACTACTGAAGTACCCTCTTTCCAACAAAAGAAGAATAATCCAAATCGGTTCAGTTGTCGCGTAATATACATACAAAAAAAACATACAGACGAATTGAGAACCTTCTCCTTTTTTGAAGTCGGTTAAAAAATATTTCTTTTTAATGAAAAATAGTCACTAGCTATGCAAACTAGCTGTTTCCGACAGTTAAGGGACGGGATGTATATGCTTCTATAATAAGATTCCGATTGATATTCAAAATTTGCCAGTTACGAAGTTTAAAACTATAGCGAAACAAAAAGTTTATACTAAAGGTTATTATACAACTTCTGCGTACTTTGATGACAACAATCCGTGGTAGTGATCCGACTCGCTCTTGCAGGTAGTCTCGGTCTAAGATGTTTAGATTAAATATTATAATTAGAGGTGGGCCGAATATTCCCTTTATGTTCGGTATTTGGTATATTCGGCACACATAGATATAACCTTAATTCGTATATTTATTTTAATGTGATTCAAGTCCTTAATATATATACATATATATTTTAATCATAAACTAAGTAACAGTATGTATAGTTGTTTAACATAAACATACATTAGTGACATGATTTAGGAGTTAGAAATATTCAACGAATTAAATGAAGGCTAGATTTGTAGCTGATGCGGGGGTGGGGTAAGCGGGCAGAAGGGTCACGCGCTCAACATACACCGACTTCTTAATTTACAATTCAGGACAAAGCGCGGCAAACCCTACCGAATTATTCGGCCGAATATTCGGTTCGGTAATCTTTATACCAAATATTCGGCCGACTATTCGTATTCGTTGAAATCTCGATTGGGCCCATCACACACAATTGTAACGATAAATGTATTCAAATGTATATTTACAAAGAGCAACCCCTAGAGTTTCTTGCTCATTCTTCTCAGGGGAATCTGCCTTACGAATTAGCAGTAGAATTTAATCAGTGGACGATTTCAAGTGTAATTTGCTTACCTATGAAATAAAGATTATTTGACTTTGAACAACACAAAGAAAATATCCATCGATCTGGCTGGACCCGAACCACATCGGAGCCATAGCAACAGACGCCGCTTCGGGTGCAGTCAGGTTGAAGGAATTTTTTTTTGAGTTACTCGATTTTTTATCATTATTGACATGAATTTATGTCAATTTTACCTAAATGCTAATTATCCACGAATAAGCCTACATATACACTAATATATGAAAAGATATAAAACTGTACACTCCTTAATATTAAAAAAGCTCCACCGAGCTTCAGAAACATGATTGTATTTAAACAACAGATTACGCTTTATAAGGCCTTACATAATATTGTGTTAAATAAATTCTTTGCTCAAACCTAAAAGGACACTGTACACTGTTTCTTTTGCTTTCATTTAAAGAAAAATCTGCGTTCGTACACAACTACCTACAGACAAAACTAACTTTCAATTAACCCGATGTTATTATAAGAAAAGGAAAACTAGGCACAGATGGTTGCGTGTCTGCTTCTCTTTTACAAGTAATTGCTACTACAATAATTGCCCTGTAACAACTATCTTCGTAAAATGTTTTCACGGAAAGGAAGCAGAAAAAAGCTAGAGGTTGCAAAGTGAGTTCTTTTTATTAATGGATACTGGCTTATCGAGCATTACAAAGCGTTTGTGACAGAGAGTTTGTGATAGTGTAAAACATGCAGTTACATAAAAAATATATCCACCCACTCGACAACGGCACACGTGGAATCTTGTATAATGGCACATCGTAAATAAAACGTTGATTATATTTTATTTCGAAATCTCGCTGACCGTTTTGCCGTTCTCTTGGCCTTTTTCATATCGATTACAGGTGTGTCAAAGAGTGACAGTCAGATGGAAAAGGGTTACGTGCATATCACGGAATGGGACCCGAGAACCCAAACACGAATAAATTTCGGCAACATCCATAAAAAACATGACTTTCATTACGAGCTGTGAAATAAAAAGATTTGTGTGAAAAAGGTTAACCTTTGTACTCAATCTTTCACTTTTTTATCATTGTAAGTTATTTTATTTATGTTGCTGTGGAACTATTTTCAAAAATCCAATTTTTATATAGAAAGTATTTTATATCTTCGTTTTTGCACCAATAAGGGAATATTCCGCATGAATACAGAATTTGGCGCATGAGTAAGTAAGAAAATATATTTTTTTGAGCAGACAACGTTTAAGGACGATGCCGAGGCGAGTGTAACTAATCTTTATACCTACAAGAAAATCGTTGCTGTTGTACTTAGCGTCTGCTAGTCAAAGTAATTATAGGTCAGCTATTTTCGTCTCAAATATTGATTTCAAATGCCTATATTAAAATCGAAACAAATACCACAGATTACATACTTTGTAAAAGTGAATGAATGAACGAATGAAAAAAATGATGTATTTTTTTATGTTACAAGATACTCTTTTCAACGTACTAGCGAATATAGCACTTATGCGTAGAACACAAGATTCAAAATCGTACAGCAACTATTGTACATACCTATTTACTGTCGTTAAGTCGATGTTGCTAGTCCCAAAAGTTTTTAAGTGGGCTACGTCTCTATCCTTTTTTTTGAGATATCGATAAAGGAGCTATTAAACATCGATTCTATAACAGAACTGGTGGAATTCGCAATATGTACACATAAACATACAGCACTGGGAGCTACGGCGTGTAATAAGCCCAAAGGCAAAAGAGGAAGCAACGAAATTGGGTAGAGTGATGAAATGAAAATTTTTCTGGGTATTATTAAGCACAAAAGTATTCATATTTTATATAGAAAAAAAAAACTAATGCAATGTATATTAAAAGTTTGCAGTAACTTGAAAACAATGCCATGAAGACAATATAACGATGGAAAATTTATGCACAAAACTTTTTAATAATAATATTCAGAAATCAGGAAATCAAACCAACAGTCATTAATTCCAATAGTAAGAAATTAGAAAATTTCATTGGACATATCACTTTCTCCGTTACTTGACGAAGCCGTTGTGAAGCCGTGAGCCCATTTGCTAAAATTATCGGTTTTTTAGCCCGTATAATTGTAAAACTATTTAATTTCATGGGAAACAGCATAATCACTACCATAACAGGTTTCAGATACTATCCATTGAATGCCACTTATTTTGATTACTGTGTATTTTAAAGCCGTGGTGGCCTAATGGTTTGACCTACCGCTTCTCAAACAGAGGCCATGGGTTCGAATATAACTCTGAGTTTCTCGGAATTTATTTACCATGAGTTTTTTAGAGAAGAAAACAATCGTGATGAAACCTGCACGTGGAAGAAGGTTCACAACCCTCTGAAAACGTGTTAAGTCCCCTACCCGCATTGAATCAACGTGGCGCACTATAACCCTCGCCTGATAGGAGACCTGTGCCCGACAGTGAGACGTATAAATTGATAGTGGTGTGACTTGAATGCCACTGTGAAGTTCAGAATGTGATTTCAAAACGTTTTCATATAAAAAAACCCAATTCGAAAACTTGAAAACCACAATATTGGAAAATGTACAGGATTGCACATTTCACTTTATACTTTAGACTTGCGTTCAAATTATCGTCAAGCTCCGGGTTTTAGATGCTGTAATATACAATTCAGTAGCATAAAATAGAAAGTTCATTTAGAATTTTAAATGATTCCTTAATCAAAATTTTGGTAAAATAATATGAATATGAAATCAAAGCCGTAGCCTTAAGAGCTTAATTTAAATAAGATACTGAGTGAACATAAATAATCCAGCAGTTTGAGAATATTCACTTATATTAATCGAAGCTGTGGGTCTAATTCCTAGTGCAATATTTTTAACATCGTGATTTGCAATAAGTACGAATTCAAAAAAAGGTTCAGTTCTCAATTTGACTGTATTTTTTGTGTGTATGTTACATGGTATATGTTTCTAAATATGAAATTTGAAAGACATATTATTTCCTTTTGACACAGTTTTAATTTATAAAAGGTTAAAAATCCCTATAATTTACAGTACAGAGTACTAAAAAAACCGACCTCAAAAGTACGTGGAATTACATGTAATTACCAAGTTTTATTGAAATCGGTTACCGGAAAGTGCGCAAACCCGGATTCATCCCCTAGTTTGCCAATAACAGGATTTGATACAGGAGATAATAAATATCGGTTCTCAGTACTCAAAGTATATGGACAGCGAAAAATGCCTTAAATTGGGCAATAGCAAAATCGACCATTAAAATAATTGCTCCTTATAATAAAATTTAGGCGCTATTTATAAAAATGAATCTTCATGGATGATTTTCTTCAAAATTTACTGAACCGAGTTTTATTATCTCCTGTGTCAAGTCCCGTATAGTGGCGAACTAGGGGATGAATCCAGGTTTGCGCACTTTCCGGCAACCGATTTCAATAAAACTTAGTAATTATATGTAATTCCACGTACTTTTGAGGTCCGTTTTTTTTAATATATTTTATTCAACTAAATTTATTTTCTTTGAATGCTGTGTACAACAATCATCAGTTCAAAGCTAAAGTGTTTTAATATGAAATTATTGTCTTAAATATATAAATAAAAGGTAAATTTAATATAAAGTTCCAAAAATTCAATAAAATTTTAAACCATTTCATTATATAATGTTGATAAGTCACTCAGTGTTAAATAATAAAACATCCCCACAATCTCTAAATTTATTGAGAGCACTCATAGGGTAGGTAGGTTGATAGAAAGGCTCCCTTGGTTAAGAGAGCAGTGCTTAAGAGCTATACGGAAACTGAAGGGAGCGAGAGAAAGAACCGATAAAGAGATCTCACGGTTAAATATTGAAAAGCTCTTTTGATCAGAATTTACGGCTAGTCGTACGCTTTCGTTAAGGTAAACTTACTACTGTATAATTTAACGAGGTTCCTTAACACGGATTATTTCTTAGTTTGGCACACAGTAACGTTGCACATTTATAGCATTGCTTTTTGTGGTGGCGAGGTGTGGACAATGACACAGAAAGACAGACACAGAAGCATTTAACATGTGGTGCTGTAGAACGGAGGGAATCAGTTGGACAGAAAGAAAACCAAGGAAGTGTTAAGTATGAAACAGGTAAATATAAGCTGGTTATAGACAATGGAGAACCGATGGGGCAAGATGGGCATCTAATACTTCACGACACTTTTCTTAGAAAGGAAGATCGAAGGAAAGAGAGGAGAAAACCTAGATAAAGTTATTTCAGATAAGGGAAAAGTTAATGTCGTGTCGAATCAGGAACACAAAGTTATTCCACAGATAAAAGCCTACCGCTTAAATAAGCAATATCATAATATCTGATACTTATACATCTATTGCACGATTATTTGTATAACAATAATGTTAGCATACAAAACAAAAGATCACATTTGCTTGTGACCAGAAAGACGCACACGTTATATCAACTGTCAGATAAGAATAACTCGAAGTCTAACTCAAAGCAACTAAACAAACATACAAAAAATATGACGGGGCTGTCTATCACTATACATATACTTAAACTAGTTATATGTTTACCTAAACTTCGGAACTTAAAAGGTAAGTTTTTTTATACTGGAGTGATACTAAACAGCAAGGTAAACTCAACGATTCTTGCTATACTAGGTCTATGTACTACTACTTTTATAAATGGGATACTCATAATAAAGCAAGTGAGATGAGCGCGATGAATGAGAGCGGTGGCTCGCCGCGTCGAACGTCACGTCTGAACAATCACGTGGAGTGTGAAAGCATGGGCCGAGCGCCTTGCATGCCTTAAGCGCATGGAGCCATCGCACCTCGATTGTAAGGAATTAACATCGGAAGCTCGTGTTTAGATAATTTAGGGCGGGAGTCGCGCGTGACTGGTCGCGCGGTCGCGAGGCACTGGCGCGACGCCCCGGGCGCGACGTGTGACGTCAGCGCGTGCCCCCGCCCGCGCATGCGCCCCCGCTTTCCTCCAGCATACTCAAAAACTCTCCACGAGGGCCCTCCACCTCGAGACTTCAACTTCGCTTTGGGACTTAATCGATTTTTGAGCTGCAGTTCCACGAGATCAAGTACTAGGTGAGGCGCCTTATGCAAGTGGATTTCAATGTTCCAATTTGAAATAATGCATTTTGACGTGGCTACGAAATATTATTATGATTTATGATATTAGTTTCTACAAACATACCAATAACGACAACTAATTAAAGATGAGACTACCTGCTATATTCGCAAAGCGCGCTACATGCTACATACTACATTTTTATAGTGCGCTATTTAAAATGATAAAATTATAGCAGCTCAAGATCATATGATACTGTAACTAATAGCAAGAAATGCAAAATAGTTGACGCGTGTGAAGTTATAGCGTCTATATAATAATATAGGGAATAGGCTACGGGTTTTTTATGGTCAGGCTAGCCGCGTGATTGTCAGTTTACCACCTACGTTTGCGTAATAAAAGTTTCTTTTATTTAACTATTAAATAAAAATAGGTATATGATAAATCAGTGAGCTCCTCTTCATACTTTAAAAGGTTTAGGGCTGTCTGTAAATGGTCTAATTTTATTAACTGCCTCCGTGGCCGAACGGTTACGGGATCGGGTACGTATATATACGCCGGACTGCCACGCAGAGGTCCCAGGTTCGATTCCCGGGCCAGGAGAAATAGTTGTATGGCCTACATTTATTTCTCTCGTGAGTTTGGGTGTAATTTGTGATTGTTTATGTGTGTGTCCATGGCACCCGCGACACAGGGTTTCCCTAGTGCGGGGCTATGTTGAGTGTGTGCGTTATTTATTTATTTATTTATTTTATATAAATCTGTAACAAATTGCAAACATAACTTAAAAGCGTATTTAGATGTTCATTGATTATGTTTAATTGGTTACTTTCATCCATTATGGTTACTCCTACATTTACTTACTATTACTACTTTCACAGTTCTTGCTCCTATACTACTTTTTTTTATAAATATCACAATAATCTATTATCTAAACCAGGGTTTCTTAACCTTTGTCTAGTATATATCTCTCTTAAAATTTGAAAAGCCTACAGCCCCTTTCCGAAAAGATGAAGAAGAACTTCTTGCTTGAAGAAGGATAAACCTACTCAGGTTTATGTTGTAACGCTAAATTTAGATTAACAAGTATTCTTTTTATATAATTTTTAATAATAAATAAAATAAGAAAGGCTCGCGGGTTACATTGACGCTTGCTCCTAATGGATAGCATAGCCGTCAAAGGGCGCGAAAATTAAACAAGATCACATGCATTGCACCTATTTACTCACAACACATTGTATACCATTTTTTATATTAATGCAACATGTCAGGTAGGTTCGTCATGAACATCCGGCGTTCATTACACGGACCCCTTAGGGTCCATGGACCACAGGTTAAGAGACCCTGATCTAAACGAACACACTTATAAAACGTATTTGAATTATATTTCACGAACAATTATTTAGTATTTTAAATAACTTAATTAGCGTAATTAATCTCAACATTTTCGCTTCAACAAGCAAAATTTTGCTATCATCAGTTTACAATCGTTCTAAAACCTGTAAAAACCGCTAAACCGCAACTAAAACATTGTTTCCATAGCAATAGCGCATAGCGTCACCAAGCGCGAAATATAGCATCAATAAACCAATGAACATTTCGCGTTTCGCACCAAATGTTAACGTATATAATATAGCAGCGTAATCAAGCGCAAAATATAGCACCAAACGTTAAGTGCTAAAAATACTGTTTAAAAAGATTATACGCTATAATTTGTTTTAACCAGCGACCAAGCTATAATTATATTCAGATAGAAGACACCGCCATATATTAAATATTAAGTGAGATGCTATCGTAATGATAAATAAGTATTACTTTGCTTGTTATGCTACTAGAAATAGATTGATAGCCATCGACGTAACGTTGTAAAATTATGTCGCTAGATGGCACGTGTTTCAATTAACTAACCGTACTCCAATACAAAGTGAAAGAAAAGTACGTAAAAATTTTAGTAGCTTTTCCTTTCAAATAAAATTGCTATTGTTATTTTATAATTTAACGTTACAATTTGAGCTGTGTATTATATTAACCACCTCTACAACTAATATTTACAATACAGTAGTTGGTAAATAACATCATACTGAATAAATTAAACAACTAAATAAAACAAATTATAAAACAATACTTTATAGATGTCATTGCACTGCCAGTGGGTCGCGTGCTCGAGCTACGAAAACGAGTGCTACGCGCTACGCGCTTCTACACACGTTGCCGGTTAAAATATTTCCTGTTTTGATGATTTGGTTACAATAAAATATTTCCCATTTTAATGATTTGGTTATAAAACAGACGTATAAAGAATTTTATTAATTCAAATCGTAAATTAGAGGAGAATCAGTGCTTGTAGCTCAGTATTAACAAACTAGGTATGTGAAATCAAACAATCGCAGGCGTTTAATTAACACCCCCGTACAGTGAGCAGGTGAATATTACACGCACCGGTGGCCTTTCTCTAATTTATTACGTCACCGCACCTCCGACGATAAGCGGGTTTACTGAGATAAATTAATGCTATATACACATCCCTTTCATGAGGATTTACCAGACGCCGATACACCCACGTAGGAACTATGTAAAAATAATAATCATTATATGTGCTTATTTTTGCAGGAATTTTTAACAAGTGCATAGAATGGTAGATGACCAAAATTTCAGCTGGTGACCATGTACTAGCAAACAAGTGCCTTAAAAGAAATTGCTACAATTAATAGTTACTTTTGATACAAGTGCGGAAAGTTAGTAATACATTTGCGAAAAAACTACATTGAAAGTAAAATAAAACAGTATTTTAAAAAAAACTCGTTTTATTTCTTTATCTGTTAAAAATTCAGAGTACAATGGCAACTGTTGCCAGTATTCAGCCACATTAAAATTACTATTCTAGTGGCGTGGCGCGCAGCGGTCTCGCGTAATACTCACCTCCTGTCATTGTCAATACTCAATCAGACATCTTTATGGAAAAAACTTTGGTATTTTTAAATGTAACTCGTTGTTTTATAAAACACCTATACAATTTAAACAAATGAGATGTTTGTATGTAAATATAAGTTTTAATGACGAATGACTTACGTCACAACATACACAAACATTAAATAAATATACAACCTCTTTAGTTCTATGTTTAAGATTTGAAACAATAGTAAATTTAAAAAAAATGGAGAATAAAAAAGCACTAATGCGAAAAATCCAACTTTCGGCACGATTTGTGGTACGAAAAATACCACGTTTTGAGCAACTGTATTAAAAATACCTAAAACGAATGTTCATATTAAGCAAAAGGTTTTAAATGGAGGGACCATTCCTGACCAACTAGCATTAAATATTTTTTTATCGACTTCTATTACAAAAAGGAGGAGGTTCTCAATTCCACTGTACGTTTATTTGTGAGCATGTTACGCGGTTATTCCGACATTTATTAAATTGATACTTCAGTAGTGGACCCATGTAAAATTGAAAAAAAAAAAAAAATATTCTACGTCGAAGGGTGGAAAATTAGGCGATGTCGGATTTACTGAATTTCACCCGCTCTCCATTAATAGATTTTAATAAAACTTGGAACAAAGGTTGTTTTTATATAATATCTAAAGCTACACGCCTGTCCATAACAGTTGCAGTGTCACTCAGAGCTTTAAATCGCTAAGATCTGCCACTGCCACTGCGCCCGTCACCCCGAGACATAAGTTGACAAGTCCCGTGTGCATGTAATTTCACCAGCACCCTTAATCTTCAAAACCGGAACACAGTAATGCTGACATTACTGATTATACGACACATACACGACAATTATAGGAACATATATTTGCTTTTGAAAGCTGAATAAGAACTAATTAAATACCTTATTTAGTTACGGCAAAAGTTGCAGATACGGTTTTTAGTAACCAAAGGGACGATATTTTACTATACAAGTTTACTACTGTGTAAAGTACACTAATATAGTACATTATACAAGACAGTGTACCACATAATCCTTGGAAGAATTTTTTTTGTACGGAAGTAAAATTTTTTACGTGGGACTTTTTGTTTATAGTCTATGATAGTGATTACGATCGCAAATTGAATATTAAAAACAGGATTATAAATTTATATTCACAGAATTTAGACTTTGGAGCACAGAATTCATAATTATGGTAACATTTTTAGACGAAAGTTGACCAAAAGAATTAAATTAAAACCTGCGTGGATAAATGTCCGTCTTTGTTACACCAGTTTTCAAGCCAAAATTATGATTCATTGTCATACTTTTTTTAAAAGTAAACATTTCATTTTAAATTGCAGCGGGATTAAAAACATTTCGGACGAGGATTATTATTCTATGAAAAGTAGCTTTGTTATATTTCGGTAAGATTCTGCGATATTCGTTATTTTTAACGGTAATTGTGTAAAGGAGTTTTACAAACATTACTATTACAAGTATAGATTCTGTAGACACACACGCCTACCATTCCGAAGATCTAAGAGAAGCAGAGATAGTGGTAGTAGAACTACTTGTGAAAGAGTTCGTCCAGGGATGTACTGCTCCCTTACCTATGCCTGCTGCCAAACAGTAATGTGAGCAATATTGCATTCAGGATGACGGGTCCAGTATCAGTGACAGTTTGAGCGCACTGCAATTACATCAGTCAATGATAGTTCCAAAGGATTTATCATATAAACTGTTTTGTTTCTAAATGAATTTTCAAATTTTCAAAGCAAAATTTATAATTTATCTACATAATTATGACTGGGACAAACAACATCACAGATATTGGATTCGCATGTAAATCTGTTGGTTTTCGTCAATGGTTTTCGCCATAAAATTTACACTATGAATTTAATAATATAAATCACATAGAGGTCACTGCATGAGTTCATTGTTACTGGCCGTAATTGCTGCTCATAAATATATACATTTTTTTTTTATTGGTTTCGGCAACAAAGCCCTCAACCTAAACTAGTTTTTAAATTAAATAATAAATTACACAAGGAAAGACTTAAATAACAAAAGTACGTATGCACAAACCAAATTACACTGTCGAGTTCTTAGGTTTTCGCGATTGTTACACATAGGAAATGAAACTATTTTTCCGGATTTAAATTGCGTATATTTGTTTTTTCAAACAAACCGACGTTTCGGGCCCTTTACAGGTCCCATGGTCACGGTTGACTGTCAAAGTAATTTAAATCCGGAAAAATAGTTTCATTTCCAAATTACACTGAATGAACTAAAAAAAACAAATATTAAAATTATAATTATAACTGTATAATTCCAAATGCTTCAAAACTCTCTGGGAAATTGACAATATTTTTAAGGGATTAAATTGCGCTATGAACAATAAACGTTGTAAATTAAAATTAGCATAAACAAACAAAATCTAAATCACAGAAACTACTGTTACGAAATGTATGTGTTGGTGAAATTATAGGCGCATAGGACTTGTCAACTTATGTCTCAGGGTGACGGGCGCAGTGGCAGTGCCCCTCAGATCTTTGCGTTGTGGTATTACAACTGCAATAGAATAGCGTATCGCTTACCACCAAGCGCACGAGTTGTTCGTTTCGTCACGTGGTATCATAATAAAAAAAAAACAACAAGCACAAGATGGATTGGATGTTAATTTATTTAAATGCTGAAAATCAATTTTTTCAAATCAAGCCTTGGTTGAGGGTATTAGCCGAATCTCAACCAACCATGACATTTCTAGAACTGTGTAGGCATCATAAATATATTCTTTAATTCGAAATTCAAAGTAACGTTTAGTTTATTTATTTTACACTAGTTGTACCCGGCAATGCCACTAAAACAAAAGATAGTCACGTGGTGCAGCCGCGTGTGTATTTTAAAATGTTATTCTTTAGAACCTTGTCCGGGCGTGGGGGCAACAACTTACGAAACTTTTGTCACAATGGAATGAATAATATTGAAAGGCATACCGAACAATTAATATTAATTTTTATATGTGAAGCCATTCAATATTCATAATGTACGATTTTTAGCACAGACAACATTAAAAGCTACATTTAAGTTATATCCTTGTTATATCAATAAGTGACATTCAATAAAATTTAAAAAAAGACGTTAAGAGTCCATACTACCTTATCTCGAATTCAAATTTTTCTCGTACTAATACGATTCATTTTGCTTGGTTGGAGCAGACACGGGACACTAGCTTAATTTCAGATTTTTTTTACAAACGAAATTTAAGCCATTTGGAAAATGTGTATCGTATTGGTAGCATATGTGTTCTATTCGGTTCAGTTGATATAAAAAAAAATCATTGGTATATGTAATTTACCTATTGAATACAGCGGTTTTCACGTAGAATTTCGAGGTAAGTCTGTTTTTTTTCTATCGTGAAAAGTTTTAGGAATCGTGTTTTCACACTGTATATATATATCCTCAATTTTACTATATATTTTTACCAAAGTGATTGATTCAACACTTCTACTGTTATGCGGAATCAACCTGAGTCATATGATATATTACGAAACATGTAACGCCTTTAAGGACAAGCTTTTTCTTACCGGCTTAAGCCGACTCCGTGTTAAACAGTGTGTTTTGAGTTATTTTGTGATACCAAATTACGGGACGAATAAGTCGTGCCTCTTGTTGTAAGTGCCACGCGTACTCATAACAGTTGCAGTGTCACTCACAGCTTCGACGCTACCTCAATTCGAATTGAAATTATTTTCGTACTGAATCGCGGGTCGAACGGCAGGAACACTGGCTTTACTTCAGAATTTATTATTTTACAAACGAAATTAAAGCCATTTCAAAAATGTATATCGTATTCTATACGTGTTCTATTTAGTTCCCTTGGCATAAAAAAAAATTGGTATACGTAAATACCCAACGAATAGAACGGTTTTGTTGTAAAATTTCGAATTAGGCTTGTGTTATTTTTCTATCGTGAAAAGTTTTAGGAATCGTGTTTTCACACTGTATATATATATATCCTCAATTTTACTATATATTTTTTCCAAAGTGATTGATTCAACACTTCTACTGTTATGCGGAATCAACCTGAGTCATATGATATATTACGAAACATGTAACGCCTTTAAGGACAAGCTTTTTCTTACCAGCTTAAGCCGACTCCGTGTTATACAGTGTGTTTTGAGTTATTTTGTGATACCAAACGACGGGACGAATAAGTCGTGCATGGTGTTAAGCTATACGCCTATACATGACAATTGCAGTGCTACTCAGAGCTTTAAATCGCAAAGAGCTGAAGGGCAGTGCCACTGCGCTCGTCAACCTGAGACATAAGTTGATAAGTCACAGTCTGTAGTTTCACCAGCACCTTTATCCTACAAAACTGGATTGCAATAATACTCATATGCTGGCGGCTGAAATAGGTAAGGACTTCTTAATATGTGTATGAAAAGTTTATATATTGTTCATATTACTCTTTGAAGGCGTGTACAGTTCCTAACCTGCATTCAGGCAGGCCAGTGGAATAAAACTATCTTTGTGTACCCAGCAATCGGTATACATTTGCCAAAATATGGGTCTATTCCAAAATTTTACTTTTAGGGTAAATGCTATGGCTATGCTTACCTTCCATTAGTAATATAAATCTACGCATTGTGTGGTTGATTTTATTAAGTCCTTATTTTTTAAACGATACGGAATCGTATCAAACCGTGAAACAAGAAATTCAATTTTTCAGTTGAAAGATAATAATATAAGAGATGAAGGAAGTACAGAAATATAGCCATTTCATTACACGCTCTTTCTTATTTATGACTAAAGCTCGGCATTATTTACTGTTCCGTAGAGATTCCTTTGTCTAGACAGAAGAACCCAAACTGTAGTCTGCTTTTTCTATCAACATGGAACGTAATTTAGAGTCATAGTATTATACAAACTCCATATACTATCAATGTACGATATTTCAGATAACGCACTATTATTGGGGTTAGTACTTGTACAGTCAGCTTCAATACGCTGAGCGAATAGGAAATCTTCATTTACATTATGTATGTATTTCTAGGGTTCTTTTTATTATTTGTGTGAATAGTTCGTGTTTTATTTAAAATAAAAAATTATGTCTTCTTTGCTTTGTTTGTGTTTTTGTTTGGAAATTATTTATTTATATGTTACGTTGAATGTTTCGTTTTTGTTCTGTTTGTTTCGTTTTCTTTTTTTTCTTCTGCGATGTCATTGTGAACAAATATTTTTTTTAGTTTATAGACCAAAATGCAGAAAAAATGCTTACACTAATTACAAGCTTCGCTCACAAAAGCCCTTCCGTTGCCCTTGTCCTAGCTGTATTTTCTTTCTTTCTTTCTATATAATACGCGCCGACGACGCCCCGCCCGTGTACGCGCCGTAAACGCGTTATATCTGCGCGTATACGCGCCGTAAACTGTTGTAAACGCGCGTATGTATCGAGCCTTTTGATATAAGATAGTTTTAATTTTAGTTTTGTTTGTTAATTCCAGTTAATTTTTTAAATGGAGCAGCTACATATAAGCTTCTTGCTGCGCGCGTTTGAATCGATTCACGCAGATGACGCGCGTTTACGGCACGTATAAAATACGCCGTGTGTATAGGGTCTTACCAATTTCTGCCGCCAAGCGGTAATGTGAACATTACTGTGTTCCGGTATTGAAGGGTACTGGTGAAATTACAGTCACATGGAACTTGTCAACTTATGTCGGGTGACAGACGCATTAGCAGTGCCCCTCAGATCTTTGCGATTTAAAGCTCTGAGTGGCGCTGCTACTGCTATGTGGTTTACCACCGGGCGCACGACTTGTTCGTCCCGGCACTTGGTATTATAAAAAAACTTTGTACGAGGTGAGGTTTTGATTTTAGCTAAAATTCGTTTGAAACAATTGCACTTCTAAATTAAAAATATTTGGGAAACACAAGACCAAGGAAAACTAACATTCAGTCAAAATGAACAAATGCGAAAATTCTATTTTGTTATTTATTACATATTCATTAATTCCGGGTTTCGTGTACCTTAGACTTTAAATATTATGCTGAATGTCAGCTCACTTTGTTCATGTTGAATTTGTTGTTTGAAATCAATAATTTTGAATTTATAAATAGACATATAACAAAATAAGTATAGTTTCTCTGTGTCCAGCCAAATATTAGGCTCAAGTGCTCTTTAACGGACAAAATTAGTTGTAATAGGTTTTATAATAATATGAGAAGCGCGTGCATGCATGGATTTAAAAAGTCAGCCAGTAATGTAAACGCGGTGATAGTCATTTATTTATTTTAATGATAATAGTTGTAAAATGTAACTAGATGTCAAAATAATAATTATTTGAATAACGGGTTCTTAGGTTTTCGTGATTGTTACACATAGGAAATAAAACTATTTTTCCGGATTTAAATCGCGTATATTTGTTTTTTCAAACAAACCGACGTTTCGGGCCCTTTACAGGTCCCATGGTCACGGTTTTAATAAATAATTAAACTTAATAAAAATTCATTCAATAAAATAATTTGTAAAACTTAATGTAGCGTAAATTGGAATGTTTTCTTTGTAAAATTAAAAATAAGGTATTTAATTAATAACTATTGTAACTATAGTGGAAAAAATAGGGTGGTTTGCATTAATATTAGACATAACTGGTTGAAGACTGTACCACCACAGTCAACCGTGACCATGGGACCTTACAAGGGCCCGAAACGTCGGTTTGTTTGAAAAAACAAATATACGCGATTTAAATCCGGAAAAATAGGTTCATTTCCTATATTTGAATAACGTGAAAATAAACATACAAATGTTAATAATTACAACTTAAAAAAAACTAACCTCAAGAGTTTGTGGAATGACATCTATTTGCCGAGTTTTATTGAAATCGGTTAACGGAAATTGAGTGAACTGCAACTTACAGGATACATTTGCCAACCTTAAAGGTGGAATGCTTTCTTCAAATTAGAATGGGCCCTCAACTGAGATACCCTCATTCCTACAAGAAAAAGTATCGTCGAAATCGGTTCACATATGTCGAAGTGATCACGTAACGCTTACACACAAAACACTCCTTTTCTTGTAATCGGTTAAAAATTAGACAATAAAATTAGGAATATGTCATTTAAAAACTCGAACACTACATAGTATGTACATTTGCTGATTTTTAAATAGCGTAAGGTTATATTATATTATATTATCTTAGTACTTTCAGTAAACTATAGTAAATTTTTATACATTTTATAAAACAACGCCCTTTTTGTTAAATTTGTTATTTTAATATTCATTTATCGTACAGGCAATTATAATGGTTTAAGTGTAGATAGATCTTTTAATAATAATCAGGATTATTCAAACAAAGGCACATAGAAAAAAAATAACGTACACACTCAACATAGCCCCGCACTAGGGAAACCCTGTGTCGGGTGCCATGGACACACACAGAGACAGCCACAAATGACACCCAACCTCACGAGAGAAATAAATGTAGGCTATGCAAATATTTCTCCCGGCTCAGGAATTGAACCTGGGACCTCTGCGTGGTAGTCTGGCATGGTAACCTTTAGGCCACGGACGCAGTTGAAATACGTGAAGCCGCTGATTCGTTCCGTGGTTTGGTTGGAATAGCGTCTGGCACGGTATGCTAGGAGACGTCGGTTCGAATTCGGCCAGGTCGAAGGAATTGTTCGATCTTTGTATTCATTTTTTTTTAATAAAAGACGCACACACTCAACATAGCCCCGCACTAGGGAAACCCTGTGTCGCGGGTGCCATGGACACACATAGACAACCACAAATTACACCCAGACTCACGAGAGAAATAAATGTAGGCCAAACATATATTTCTCCGGCCCGGGAATCGAACCTGGGATTTTACCAACCAACCATTTTATGAGTTTACAAAGCTATATATGACAATTAATATATATATGGAAAAAAATTCTTAAATTGGTTACGCAGGGAATTAAGCCCGGGACCTGCATATCCGTGCCCATAGTTCAAACCATTGACCATCAAGGTCGTCAGTAAGAATTTTGGCATGTTCTTTGAAACACAATTTGCATAACTAAATAATTTTTACTTAACAATAAAAAAAAATTACCCTTTACAATTCCATGTTTGGAAAAACGTATCCTGGCTGTCTTAGTACGTAAAGTCGTTTTTGTTGCATTACACACTCGTTTAACCTGTACAAATGCTAGTGGGGACGTATTATGCCTTTACCTCAATTACATTTTATAGTTATAATGTTCTACTTATTATACGTTCTTATTTAAAAGAACCTCTCAAAAATTAAAAGCTAACGTAATGACTTAACAGATTTCATAATATTTCATTATCAAATTGAGGTGGATGATGAAATAAATTAACCGAGCTAAAGTCCCGGGTAGCGCGAGGGGTGAGTGAGGGGGTGCGGGGTGGAGTCAGGTGGGCTCTGACGTCACATGCATGACGTCAACGCCGAGGGCGGGGCTCCGCGGCCGTCGACCGATCCTCCACGGCCAAAGCCCGACAAACCAACACTGCTCACCCCGAACCTAACCTTATTTCATTCCTACAAAGCTTAAAATTCATGTGTAAAAAGGTTGCGTGTAACGGTTTTACGTCAAAAGTACTTGGATACAATTCTATAGATAAGAAAGAATACGGCGTGGTCTTTGAAAGAGGCTCTCATACCATTGCAGTTTGAAATGTTACAGTGAAGAAGTACTTGTAGACAAAGTTACGTTTAAATTTTCTCATAGCTGTACTCTTGTAATCGTATGTTGGCTGAAGGGCAGATATTAATCTAACAACATTTTTGTTAAACGCAACAAAAAAGTTTCTAGTCATCTATCTAGCGGTGAGGTCACAGACACTGGCTCATAATCCAATAGGATTAAAGGAATTTTTCTTTATGTTTGTTCCATATTTGTAACAATAATAATAAACTAGTGGAATGTTTTCACAAAAAAATATATGAATGTCATAGTAGTAAAAACATCATGATATTCAGTAAATAATAAAATGCAGTTATCTATTAAGCTATAATTTTAAAATACATAAACATGCAGAATTGAAATAGTGCACCTAAGTTTGATTTTTTACTAAGCACCTGCGTTGCACTAACTATGGGGGTCATTGTACGAATACTTGGCGATAAAACTATCTTACTCTTAGTACCTAACACGCGCTTACATACATTTTGAGATACTTACTCAGATTTAAATCTTTCATACTATCCTTGTTTTCGATACTATAATTGTTTCTAATAATGTCGTTAACAACGCCATCTATCGTAAACTTATAGAACTCGGTCGCCTTCATTCGCTTGCATGAGGCAACCGATTTCGAGCTCATTCGTGGTTGCTTCGCTTCCATTTTAGTTCCTACACTTTCCCAACTTTTCATAAATGGCGCTGTACGGTATCTTCTCTCATTTACTAGAAAACACGGAACATGTAATAAAGAAACGAATTACTTGAGTGACGATGAGTCATAAAACGTTACATTTTGCAATTATTACCCATAAGAAACTATTCTAACCTTTCTAGCTTTACATTGATAGAAAGTACCTAACTGGCAATCACAATTTAAGCGGGAGCTAGGTTTAATTTATTCATCGGATTTGTTTAAATGAATAAATAATATAAATTTTACGTGCTTGTGGCAATAATAAAATTTGCTGGACATTCTAATTATACGTAATTTATCAGTGACCATTATCACAATTTATTTGCAGTGGTGTTGACTGTAATAAAATACCCAAACGAATCAATCTTAAATTGAATATTATCCAACGGATAATTTGTTTAAATACAAAGTTATTTAACTTTCATAAACTTGTGTGACTGAAATTACATTCCTCTATTTATATTATTACTTGACGACCTCGGTATGTCAACGGATTGCTCCGTGAGCGCCAATTTCCTATTTGGGAAACATTTTCTAAATTTGTTCTGGTCTGGGTTTTCGGATAAAATTCCATTGCTCTGGTACTCATAGTAGGAACTTCTCTAGTTTGAGACTAGAGAAATTATAGGCACATGGCACTTGTCGACTTATGTGTCAGGGTGACTGATTTTACTAAGCAATGAGACGAATAAGTAGTGCGTCTGTTGGTAAGCGACACGCCTTAGCAGTTGCAGTGCCACTCAGTGCTTTAAATCGTAAAGATGTGAGGGCACTTCTTCTGCGCCCGTCACCGTGAGACATAAGTTCCATGAGCCTGTAATCTCACAAGCACCGTTACCCTTCAAAACCAGAACACAGTATGCTCACATTACTGCTTGGCTTGCTTGACTACAGTAATGTGAGTATTACTGCTTAGTGTCAGAAATAGGTAAGATGGCAGTACTTACTGGACGAACTCTTTCACAAGAAGCTCTACTGCTACTAAATTTAAAACAACTTATATCCGTAACAGATACCATAAATATTCATGCAAAAAAAAAGATTCGGGCCTATAGTTGTGTAGGTACACTTTTAAGCATGTTTGAGTAAAAGACCGTTTCGTAAATAAATATCGTTAATGTAAGAATATTTTTCATACCTTCCCAAACCCACGTCCACCCGGACGAAATCCATGAATTTAAAACTAGTTCGCCTCATGTGTTATAAACTTTTCCTTTTGCCGAAGAAATGAGCATCAAATAACACAAAATAGGTTTGTGGAAAGAATGAGGAAAAGTAAAGGTTGGAAGTTTTCATACGAAAGGAATTAAGAACACGAGAATATCTTTATCTGAATTCAGATCAGATTCAGATTTCGTTAGAGTATATTTACACAAACGTGATAGAAATGCGAACAAATATATCATCGTACCATTTTCTCCAATTTTCCTAATGTACGAATGAGTACATGTGTACTCTCTAGTCCGTATTATAGGTACGTATATATCGATGCCAAGAGGTAGCAGATATCTCAGTTTTGTGATATTCAAAAAGGCCTTTGGTATAAATATGAATGTGTGTTGCGGTTCAGTGATTACTTGTTACGAAGATGAATTGACTTCGTGATTCCCGCTTACATTCAAAAACTTCTCATGGCGTCATGTTCTTGCTGTCGTGTCGAGGCTTCTTTTATTCTTAAATATTTTTAATTTTTAAATTATATAGACTTTGAATGACGCGATGGTTGCCATTTTTATGATGAGATTGTGGCAAAAAATCTACGTTAAAGCCTTCCCTCGTGCAGGTGTTTGGGCCCGAGGAGCACACCAGCAAATGCTGTACCTCAGTCACATTGGGTTAGACTAATACCCTGAAACTGGGTCCACAAGCGGACGGTCTCTAGTGTAGACTTAGAGAAATGAAAATGCAAAAGGCTCGGTCACAAGAAATAATAAAAAAAAAGGAAAAGAAAGCTTGTAACAAATAATAAAATGAAATAAAAAAGATACAATTATTATAAGACACTTTCTATAAAACTAAATAACACAATACACAATACTCACACCAAAAGGACCTACGTAAATATTTTTAATAGTAATCGACGTAAAGTTTTACAATAACGAAATGAAGGTTATTTGTGATTTACGGGCACGTCTTCTCGTTTCAAAAATATTGATAGCAGTGACGACGGTTAAATGAAATGTCAGAATAGTGAAGAACAATGGAATTCCAGAAGAAATCAAAATTTTTAAAATAAATGGTCATGCACTAGAAAAGAGGATGATATAAAGGTGGGATGACAATGAAGGAGATCAGCATCGTCACAAGTCTTAAAGGAGTATGGCGTAGAATGGAATAAGGCGGTGTACGTGTTCCACACATATATAGAGTAACATCTTCTCTCCCCGTCTTCCCCGACTCACCATCAGACTCGCGGAAGAAAACGAAAGCGCCTCCATGAATTTGAAGTGAGGAGAGAGAACGCCGACAGGTTTTAGTCGGTAGGAGTCGTCCATAACCTTTCGGCTCCTTCGGGCAAAGCGTATCCATGAAGATTAGCTGAAGTTAAAAAGAAAAAGTTCCCCGATCCCCCATTTTCACATCTTGTTTCTACAGTGACCTAAATGGGATGTTGGTTATGCAACTTCCATAGGGGCCACAGGCAGGTCACGTCCTGGTGGTAGTTGCTGAAATCAGGTCCTATGAGTCTCAAAGAAAGACAGGTAATGTCACAAAAAGAAGTTGGTATATTTCCTGACAAAAAGACTATTCTGTCTTTCCCAATAAGTTTCCTATTGAGTTACAAGTCAAGTTAATACGTTAAAACCTTCTCGAATATTGTTGTTACAATTTATATCCGTATTCATTAGCTTTATCTTATTGTTGCTCCCGAAGCAATCTTGTACACTTGTTCTCGTAAATAAAAATGAAAAGTTACTATGTCATGCGGAAATTGCATTGAAGTACTGTAACACAATAACTTTACAACAGTTCCGAAGTATACTGCTAGTTATCATTGGCATAGAAAACGCAATTTCTGAATAGCGATGTTAAGATTTTACCTAATGTATTAATCTGTCACTAGTATTTTGTATGAGATTGATCTGATCTATTCTTCTATTTGCGTATAGTTATAGTTGACCGATTCAACGATTGCATTTCTACGGTTATCCTCATTATTATGGAAGCGTTTCGAACTCACGCCCATCTTTCGGGACAAGTTACGAGAGCACATCAGAGCGAGTGTCTTTTTGCAAGATTCGCACCCATCGGGACTTGTCGCGGACTCTACGCCGCGCTTGCATCCAACGGGACGAATCCCTTTTATTGGACATACTTGTATTATAGGTGTATTGCAAGCTTCTGTACAATAAACCAAGTCTTCTTCACCAAATTTCGTCGTTTGATTCCTGGAGGTAGTAAGGACCAGCTAGCCAAGTAAACCTCTACCACCATCTACACCCCCTCCTACTACAGTACTAATAAAAGGTCTGCTTTGAGACGGTAATATAATAGAATCATATTTTGTGTTTGTATGATTGCTAAATGTGGGTATTCTATGATTTGTATAAAAGCAAAAGCACGTGATTTTCAACAGTGAGCTGCTTACGATAAAAACGGTTCAAAATATCAAGCTGGTGTAAAGTATATGTTTGTGACTGCATTTGTTTCATCAACAAATTAATTGTACCCCAAATTGAGCTCAGCGATTTTCATAACAAGTGGTATATCAATCGGTTCATAAACATTCTTTATAATATATTATATTAATCAAATCAAATCAACGAAATATTCTTACTAAGCAGTTAGATATTTCGGCTTTTCTGTGAACATTCCCTTTTAGCGTAGCACTGACAATTTCTTGAATAGAAAAAGAGGTAAAAACAATAATACAGGTTGTCCAGTACAAGTTGAAATGTTTTAAAGTTTCGGTCATGACTCGTAAGCAATATGTTTCATGGGACTATTTTCGGGAATTTTGCAATACACAATTTCGTTTACTACTACTATAAATACATAGAAAAATGTAATCTATTTCAATGAATTCTTTTAAGTAGTTGCATAATTTATTGGACACCCTATATAGTGTAGAGTTCTCTTTTCCTTTCACGAACGATGAAACCGAGATAAATCCTGATAAGAACTTTTAAAAAGCTGACCAAGACTTTAATCTTGAGAAAAGCTTTTGTCAAAGCTTCTTTAAGGAGATACAAAAAAATATGTCATCATAGTTCCCACATAAGCCTCGTTTATGATATCTACGCAATTAGTAACAATACACAATTCTTCAAAAGGGTCATAAGTAACTTAAGACTACTGAACCAAATTTTTGGTCTTTAATGTTTAGACGAGACGGCTTGAGAGATAATATAATATACATATTTTTTTCTTGGTTATGGATACAAACAATGTTGTTGCTATCGTAAGGACACTACTTTAGGATGTGTCTGTTTCAAAGTATATAATTATCACAATTGCAAATTTGGGTTTTCCCAATAAAAAGCAAAACAATTGAAAAATAAAATTGAAATAGAATGTTTTTGCTCCCTCAATTAATTATTTTAATGCCGCTTGTTGTACTCGGCTTTATATTTTGTAATATTGTTTTGTAATAATAGTTTAATTTTAATGAAAGGACTTTTAACACGAACTTAAGGCCCCTTGTCATGCCTTAGGCGATTTAAAGCCAGCGCAAACTAACGGACGAGATGGCAGAGGATATTAAATTTATCAACGTATATTTTAAGCTACGCAACGTATATTTCAATGCTCTGAGACCGACCTCGGAGTATCGAAGCGCATTTCTCTCTGCCGTATTGAAGATCATATTAGAGGATACCGGAGCGAGAGACGCCCAGGTTGAATAAGCCAGAGTAACGGCAAACGGTAGGGGAGAGGTTGCACAAGCAGAGGTGTACTTTTTAATCCCGCTCACTGGCACAGTTGTTGGTGAATATGTTCGAACAAATAGATCATCCTTATTCTCATAGATCATCTACCCGAAAATTTGCATTAACACGTGCCTGTTTTTCTTATGCGAAAACTGATGTAAACAGCAAATCCCAACTACTCCAAAACTACTACTACAAAACTTTCGACACAACCAACTCGTTCAAAATCAACTTTTTTTGTAATAACTAAGTAAGTGACGGGACGAACAAGTCGTGCGCCTGATGGTAAGGCACACGCGTGTCCATAGCAGTTGTAGTACCACTCAGAGCTTTAAATCACAAAGATCTGAGGGGCACCGCCACTGCGCCTGACACCCTGATTGATAAGTTGACAAGCCCCATGTGCCTGTAATTTCACTAGCATCCTTGCCCTTCAAACTGAAACGCAGTAATGTTTACATTACTAGATTTCTCTAGACGAATTCTTTCACAAAGAGTTTTACTACTACGAGACTGCTACGATTTACAATGTGCAGCAATTGGAAAAGTTATGTATTTGGGAATAAACCAGGTGGCGAGCGTGAGGCTTTTCAAGGTACGATGTACATTGAAATAACATAGTAGATATGTAAATAAAACTTTTTAACATAAGGAATTCCTCATTTTTTCTTGGGTGATGATTTTTCGAATCAATGCAAAATGTTATAATTATTAATACAAAGATCGAACACTCAGAAAAAACACTCAGAAAAAATTCCTTCGATCCGGTCGGATTCAAACCGACGTCTTCTTGCATACCATGCCAGACGCTATACCAACTAAGCCACGGAACGAACCAACGGACCTCACGAATTTCTCTATGTGCTTGCGTTGTGTCTTTGTACTTGGTCTTTCAACGACTTTTTAGTCGTAGCGCCATCTATGAGAAATCTATTGCAGATTTATCACCCAGTTAGTACCTTTACAGCTACCAGTCCTGGCGAGAGATGTCGCTATTCATTGTATTAATTAAATTTTTATTGAATCTCGATCTTTGTATTAATAATTATAACAAACTGGTGGAGTAATTTCACAAAAAATAATTGAATATCATAAAATTTAATCAATGCAAAATGTTTGTATTGTTTTGGATATTTGGCGAAAATATTGTAAAACTATTTATATTTACTTTGCTTTACGGGAAACTGCCTTATCACTTGCATAATAGGCTTTTTTATGATATCGAGTGACGGGACTAATAAGTCGTGCGCCAGGTGGTATGGAACCTACCCATAACCGTTGCAGTGCCATTCAGAACTTTAAATCGCTATGATCTGAGAAGCACTGCCACTGCGCCCTGAGACATTTTCCAAGTCCCATTGTAGTGTATGCGGATTGTCTATGTTGTGTTGTTGTCTATGTATTTGTTTCAAGCGCACACTTCGGGGCTGTCTTTTTTTATAATTTCAAGAGCTACATTCCTGTCCATAACAGTTGAAGTGCCACTCAGAGCTTTAATCCGGGTGCCGGGACGAACACGTCGTGTGGCGGTAAGCGACACGCTTGTCCATAGCAGTTACAGTGCCACGCAGAGCCTTAAATCACATAGATCTGAGGGGTACAGCCACTGCGTCCGTCACCAATTTGTCAAGTCTCATTTAAAACCGGAACGCAATAATGCTCACATTAGTGCTTGACGGCAGAAATAGGAAAAGTGGCAGTGGCCGTGGCCGAACGGTTACCATGCTGGCCTGCCACGCAGAGGTCCTGTGTTCAATTCCCGGACAGGGTGAAATATTTGTATAGGCTACATTTATTTATCTCTCGTGTGTTTGGGTGTAATTTGTAATTGTTCATATGTGTTTCCTTAGTGCTGGGCTATGGGTATGCGTTATTATTATTATTACTTCCCTAGACGAACTCATTCACACGGAGGAGTTCCTCATAATTGTGAGCTGGCGGGCATAAGATTCTCTTCGATGCTTTCCACCACACCGTCCGCCAGTTTAAGCTGATCTTTAGGTCTGTTACTAAAGTAATTTAGTACAAACGCGGCTTTTATGAATAAAGAGAATACAAATATGTAAAACGATATCTGAAGTATCTAATGCGAAAATAATTATTTGGTGTTACATGCGATAGAATATCATTTTAATAATATTCTAGAATATGATTATACATATGCTACTTCACTACGAATGGATGCCGCAGTAGAGATAGTGGAAGTAGTATTTTTAAGGATGTGGTAGGATTGCTTAAATAAACAGGTTAGAAATGAAATAATTATATAATTATAGGTTGTCAATAACAATAATGATAATAAAGCACACATTCATAGTCCTGCACTAGGGTAACCCTGTATCGTGGTAACCACAAATTACATCCAAACTCACGAGAGAAATAAATGCATGTAAGCCTTACAAATATATTTTTCTCCGGCCCGGGAATCGCATCCGGGACCTCTGCATGGCATTCCAGCGCGGTAATCGTTCGGATACGGAGACAGTTAAGCCTCGGAGGAGAAATTAGTGTTACGAAAATAAATATCACATCCAGCCCCACAAACCTCCCTCACATTGTTCGAATATTTACATAAATGTTTCATTCGTCGTGTTTTAAAATGAAAAATAAATATAGGCTTTTTGTACTTCAAACAAGGTGATATTTTGCCCACCAATTGCCCGGTGGCTTTTAAATTTGGCCGAGGCCCCCAGTAAGCAGCTTTTATCCTGCAAATTTATTACCACAGGTAGCAATATTATTGTACAGGCCGGCCTGGTATAAATGAGACTTTTGTGCACTTTACGCCTACGCTTGAATTGGCCACTTTCATGTGGTGGTTGGTAAAGTGTAGTCCATATTAATTTAAAAAAATTGCACAGCGAGAAATCTTTCAGAGTTTACGCTTTCAGAACTTACGCCAGTTCAAGTTAATCTCGGTTCAATTTCCTTTTAAGTAAGTAATTTACTTGTGCTAAGTGTGCCGCTTTTCCACATTACAAAAAGGTAAAACGGGGAGTATTAAGTATTTTGAGTAGTACAAGTTGAAAAGTAAGTAAGTTTAAAAGTAGTACAATTTATTTTACTTAAAATTAAAATGTAAGGTGTGTGTGTTAGAACGAGTGTGATGATATATGGATGTGAGTGTGAGTGAAAGAGAGAAGTATAAGTAAGTGTAATGATGAATATACGTATGAGTATCAGAGTTACAAAGTAAAGGTGTAAAGTAGCCGGTGATATATATACCATAGATAATGCATGAAAAATTGTATGTTATTGTCTGGGCGAAACAAAGTTAACAATATAATTGTAAGGACTTTGTTGCTATGGATTGAGCAAATAAAATTACTTGAAACACCTTTTGAAGTGTGTATGTATATGTGTGTAGGTATTGTAAGTTCAAGTACAATTCAGTTATAATAAAGGTCTGAGGTAAGTAATGCGTGTGAGCAGCTTAGGTACGATGGCAGAATGTTACGAGGAAGGAGCCAGCCTAGCAGCGCTGGAATTTTAAAATACTCGTAATAACGTAATCTACACTATGTGTACCAGTGAAACGAAGTTAACTACTAGAGCAAGACTAAAAAGACCCTAAAGATTAGCTTTTTGGGAATTTAGAAACAAATCGTTTAGTAAATCGATCCCGCCGGAAATCGAACACGAATCTCCTGATTAAGCACTATAGGTGCTACCGCTAGACCACTTATATCTGGACGTCATTATGTAAATCGACTCATCCGAAGAACAGAGTCTGATGTGATTATACAGCGAAAATGTGATAAATACATAATCTCGTTATTCAAAATAAGGCCAATCGATAGGTATGTGAATTTTTATATCTTATTTCGTTTCGGAAATATAAAATCGAACAACAGTCGATCTGATACCCACAGCGCTGAACAACAAACGAAATGTACAATGTTCAAAAAACAGTCTTACACATACGCCTTTGTTCTACGGATGAGTCGATATATATACACAATGCGAAGAGTCTTGAGTACGTCTAAAAGTAGGTAAACGCGAAGAATCTCTAAAAATGTAGGAAAAATTCAGCAAATAAGTGAATCACAAATTGTGACACTATAAAGAATTCTGACTGCAATCGGATTTCGTTCATTCGTATTCACAAGCCGCATTGTCGATAGATTCGAATCTTCCCAATGCTCTGATTTCACAGCAATACCGGTTTTTGTGAGGCTTTTATTACAATGTCAAAAGGCTCCAACATAGGCAAATGAATGACGAACAAACGCTTTGGCATATTGGATTTTTGAAGACACATCGGAAGTAGTGCTACCTTATCTATTCTTTCTGCCGCCAAGCAGTAATTAATTTGTCCGAATGGCACTGCAACTGCTATGGACAGTGTGTTGCTTACTACCAGGTTTACTACTTGTTTGTCCCGTCACTTGACGTCATAAAAAAACATTGCTAAAGAACAAACGATAAACCATTTCGTATAAAAACATCATGTCCAACATACGAGGTCAATGAGTGTTAATTCCACACGTCGTCGACCTGTTTGCTTTAAATTAAAGCATTTCTGTATGAACTGAATATATTGTACAAACAATCTAATGTATCGTTGAATAAAAATCATTAAACTGAAAATGTAAAGATACGTTTAAATTATTTAAAAAAATTAGGTATTTACGTTGTCGGCATCACAATGAAGTAATTTACGGACTGTAATTAATTTACATTTAAACGTGTGCAGGAAAAGCGAAAATTCTCTTCACTTTTTTAACTCAAGGTTTTATATCGTGGCCGGATTTTGTGGTCTTTGTAGCCAAATAGTGATGGTATTTATTATTTGTAGTTTGCGTTCAGTAGTAATGTTTCTAGTTTACTCGAAAAGTTGGTAAAACTTTCCTTTTATTCCTTATTCCAATTGTTTTTTGGAATGCGTTTGCATATGTTTATATTTATTTTTTTATTAGTAATGGTTGCAATACTAGACACAACGTGAAAATAATGGGTTCGGTCAAATTGTACGCTAGTACATAGATATCGGTGTAAACCACTGACTTCGCTAGTATACACAGGGTGGAAAAAAATCAATGGGACATGAAGTTGAGCTACCTTAAATGCTTAAGATAGCTAATTTTACTTAGGGAAACATTATTTTATTTTTCTTAATATGAACAAACTGTATTCACAGATTTCTTTCAAAGCTTACCTAAGCTGGGAATCGAACCAACTAAAAATTCTAAAGTAAATAGTCTCTACTTAATTGTACTAATCGATGGGATCAATGATAAAGATGAATTTTTTTCAATAAATATTGGGTCTTACAATTAGGCTGCCTTTCTACTAGAGATGTGCGAGGTAGCGAGGCGGTGAGAGGATGTGCAACTGCGCGGCGTGAGGATGCGTTACGGACTCTTTTCAGCTATGCGTGGGCGGGGTTCGGCGTGGTGGGGTGAGCGGTGGCGATGAGTCAGTGTTAGTTAGTGTCATACTTTTAGTAGCTCTAGTTTTGTACACCGTTTTTCACACATTCCTCGCCCGCATCCCTCGCACACGTCTTTCGCTATTTTATATGTACGAATACTTAGCTCCGCTTACCTTTTTCCACCGGAGCTGCGCTAATCGAGGATAGGAAAATGAAGTAATCCTATTGGTGGATTTTTTCCTCGAACACCGCCTCGCTACGTCGCACACTCTGGTGGAAAGGCAGCCTTAACGTCTTCCAAATGACGGTTTTAATTAGAGAGATATTACCCTTATCATTAATACCACGTATTGATTAGTACCAAACATTGAGAGTGTTATTCAGTTATTTATATTACGTAAAATAAAACAATGTTTCCGTCGAGTAAAATCTTAAGCATTTAAGGTAGTTCCCCATCATGACTCATTGATTTTTTCTACCCTATATATTCTATTCGTACCGACCGAGACGACACAGACTAAAACTAAATATGTAAAGTTTACCGACACGGTAAATATGTAGCTTCAAAAGAGCTCTTTGACATAAAGGGCCAGCTATATTTCCACATTTTTTGTACAAGGGTCACAACAGAAAACGATCAACTTTTGTGCCGCTACTAAAACTCCGAATTAATGTTATAATTTGCACAACTGGATCTCGTAAAATGCAATGACAATGTTAATGACGATGGCAGTATTAATTTAGTTTTTTGAAAACTTTGAGTGAAGATACATATGTCACGGTGTGACACGATTTTTTTTGTATGATAAGGACTACGCCTAAGTACGCCAACTTTATTTTTTGGTCATTTCCTATTATTTTTGTAAACAAGCATATTTTTTACTAATATTATGTTCCCCGATTAGTAGATTAGTAGATTTTGTAAAAAAAATAAAGAAACAAAAAACAAAAGACTCTGGATTATATTGATTTTGGCATTACTGTCAAAATTTCTATATTATAAAATAATGTCTAAATTAGTTTAATCACTATAGTATGGGTAGTTAACTCAATGTTGAAAAGAAATCAAATTTTAATATCCGATAAGAGGTTTTTTCGTATTTGTGATTTCTGGTCGTATGTACATAGAAGATTTAATTTTTACTTAAGCTTTATATAGCACGTTCTAATCATGATGGAATTTTTGATGGCCCTAGAAATGTGTGTGAAATTTTATCTTTAAGTCACGTATTTCTATATCTACACTTTTATTTACATAATTCACCATCTGGTCACTGAAACTGGCGACGTAAGGAATTATTCTTTTATGAAAAGATTACCTTTGAAGTTTCAAAACCTCAGTCCCCTGGTGTATCGCAACTCCCTAATAAAAAACTTGTTTAAAAGCTAAATTACCAAGCATTTAAAATAGTAAGAAGTTGTCTTACTATTTTAAAGTCAAGATATGAACCGTTGTGTGCAAAAAAATACATTCAACCTATTGCTTATTTAACACCCAAGGTAATTTGAATACTTTTGTCGCTGCAATCTGTTATCAGGAACTTGCATAAAATTTACTCCAAAATTTTGTTATTCCGAGCGATCGTAGAACGTCGGAAAGAGCACGTGATATCATGGCACACGTTCAGTTCGTTCAGTGCGGTGCCTTAAATGTAAGCAATTGTGTCGCGGTCAGTCAAGCTTTCAGTTCCCTGGTGAGTGTTTTCGTCAATAAACCACCGCAGACGGTTGATATTTTTAGTATAGACATAGTAGTTATTTACCGCCTTTGTGCATAAACCTAATAAACAGTAGATAAAGTGGTGGATTACCAAGGTCTAACAGATTGATAGTTCAAATCTCAGTCCCCTGTATATCAGTCCTCTATTCACGTATGTGGTAGGTGACTGAAAACCGGGCACAGGCTAATGCAAGTGCAAGGTATTAGAAACAAGATTTTATGAAAATGTGTCCCATTCAGACTGACTAGAAAGTATTTTATAATTAGTAAGTTGTCGTTTAAGTAAATATCACAATTAAAGTCTTCACCAAACACTAAACGTCAACAATCCTACCAAATTTTTTTTTTTCATATTTTTTCTGTTATAGGGACGCATCGTAAGTATTTTTTGTTTATACTAGGATATCGAGTATTTAACAGTAAAATACTAGTAAAATTTTGGTGTAAATACGTGTGGTAACACCAAAATTATTTGTAAAACAACTCACCAATCGGGTACTGTAATTTACTGGTAGCTATAGCTACCAGTGACGTTTGACTGAAAATGACATATTCACGCGTATTGGTACCTATGGCTACCAGTAATTGTTTAATGACATGACATTATTAATTAATTTCTATATATTTCGTCAAAGCCTAGGTCAGTCATTGTTATTTAGAAAAAAACTTATTCCATAATAAAAGACTTTTTGGAGTAAAATAAAAAAGTAAGTCAATGCTCAAACACATAACTTTATTTAATATAGGTTGTATTAAAACCTTTTTTAGGTCGTTACATTGTGAGTTTCGATAGGACTCGTCAATTTTCTTTCTCGCGACTTATAGATTTTTTTACGCCATTTTCGCAAATTTTCGCGATTTTCGTCGCTACCCGCGACTGTTATTTATTAATTTATTTTAAAAATAGTTACACATTATTTTCATATGATTCTGGTGTTAATAGATATCTATTAAATGCTTGTCATCTTTATATATGTTTTGTTTCTTAATACAGTGATTACACAAAGTGGTTAGAATACTATGTTAAAGCGTAGAATACTATGAACATAACTCGGAAGTTCGACAATAAAGTCGTCTAATTACAATCATAACTGCAGTCTAAACAAAAGCTACTTAAGTGCTCTTATCGCCCATGTTATTCTTTTTACGGTAGTTAATAGGTTCTCGACTTTCAAGTGTTTATATTATACGTGTCTTATAGCCGCCCGTAATGTAAACAATAAAAAAGGTACCAACTGTGTTCAAAACTGACAGGTATTAAACGTAACGCGCGCCGACGATCAAGTGGATAATTCGTACATTTTTGTTTTTTTTTTACTGTCCCTCTTGACAAATACATTACGAACGTCTTTACAAACATGCAAAGTTAGTTTACTGACTAAATTAGGGAAAAACAGTATGGGCCAGAATTTTGACAAAATACTTCCATAATATAAATTAAACAAATTTTTTACGGCTCCTTCTTAAATTTGTGCCTCCGTTCTCAGTTGCCAATACGTGGTCCAACAACTACGCTTAATTTTAATAGACGTGATAGCATTTAATAGACGTCTTCAGTCTTTATCCTCGATAAAGTATAAATTATATAGGACTCTTTAGAATTCACAGAATCTACACTTCCGAGATTCAAGCATAATCTTCATATTTCTTTACATGTTAGGCATTTTCTTAGCAATTACGTTTAAGTTAGATGTATAAGTTTTAGTCTAAAGAACTTTCTAAACATATACCTACATATATTTAACGGTGGAACAAAGAAAAAAACAAAAAGCAATAGGAAAACCAAAAACAAAACGAAATTATAAACTTCCCGGACTAAACTTAGTCTTAAGACTTAGATACACAGAAATATTCGAAAACATCGAACGAACACGGTCTGAAGAATAATAAAACTTAATAATAAAAAGGATCGGATAATAGATAGAAAAGATAACGAGGCTCCTAACTTTCCTGCTAACGCCTGCTAACACGAAATAGAGCAAACTTTTCCACCAAAAATCAAGGCGAAAATTTAAAAACACTTTGATTTTAATTACCTTGTCAATTTCAGCTGAAACGAGTTTTCCTAAACTCGTACCTCTCGCGCAGGGTAAATGTACACAATGATAAGCAATCTTGTGTTTCATTCGACCAGAAAACTTACCTGTAAGCAAAATAAAAACAAGTTAGAAGATTATTAAAATCTGAGTAGGCATTAGTAAACATACAATGATAAATTTTAAACATTTAGAAAATTTTAAGTTTATCACAAATAAGCTTTCAAGTTTTATATTATCTGAAACTTTTTTGATCTGTATATGGTAGTAAGTTCAAACGTGCAAGTGTGTTCCCAGACGATCTCTCTCGCTCCTATGCATCGGACTGGTATTTTCGCCGGCACTTTCTTTTGTTACTACACAGAAGTGTCCCCGTTTTGAGCCATCTATTTAAGTATTTTTCTTTCTGTACGAAAGTGAATGTTATGAATATGAATTTTAAGTCATGGAACAAAAGTTGTTGTTAATGACGTTAGTAATATAGTCCTGTGAGGTTGTGATTGCTAGACTATCTTGTACCACCTATGTGTTAAGCAGATTCTTCTAACGTCGGCTTGTATAACAAGCAAAAAGCTTTCCATAAAACGAAGTCGAAATGCTTTCAATATTTCACTTTAGAATCATGGAAGGTCTTTCGATTTATTAGCCACAGAACAGCTTCGACGAAGCGGTAAAACCGACAATTTATCACAGCAAAAACCCGAATGTAAGAATTGCTACTTTTGGACCCTTGGAAGTTTCAGCGACAGACTCCTCTTCAACCTATACTAGTAATTCCATTCTTCTATTCCATCGATATGTTGGAAATTTGTTTGACAATACGCCTACACAAAAGTATATAAGCCAAAATATGAAAATAACCGCGTTCACGAACATACGGCTTGAGTTATTCTACATTAGAATTTTATGGGGTTGTCGCTTTCGGTATAATTATTTAACAATCTTTTATAGTGAGTAGAGATAGACTGACATTACCACTTCACAAAGAAGTCTTTAAGTTATAATACGAAAATATTATGGTTTCATATATTCGATGTAGACATATCTAGAAAAAATATTATTCATTTTCTTAAAATTTCTGACGTCATATTCAATAATCAATATATTTATATATTTATTGTCGTATATGGCACATAAGATTTTAAAATTAAAATAATGTTACACATATGTGCCCTGTGTTAGGGACAAAAATAAGAGCAGACACAGGCCGAGGCTTAAATTAGTTACATGAATTGTTCACTATCAAATATATGTGTTATAAGAAGTATGCCACTGAGAAAATTCCAATTAAATTAAATTAATATAATATGACCATATGATATAACATAATTCAACATTTATTTATTATTCATGAATTTTATTTTTAAAATGTGTTGCAATATTATTATATTTTGTCATTAAAGTATTCACTTAATTGTAGCAATATTTATTAATTAAGTATAATTTCAACTTATTAACAAAGAGTGAATACTTTTCCTCGTTCTTAATGATTGGCGGCAGACTGTCGAATATCTTTACTGACACGAGTGAGTGAGTTTAAGGACATCTGTAACTGAGATGGTCGCAGAAGCAATCTATTGTATCTCATAGTCTGTCCTTGGGGCAGTAGTGCGATTCACGTAAGTTCAAGCAATCAAAATATAGTTGAAATTACGTAGTCGTTCAATCGAAGTCCTATCCAAAATGGATATTCACGTATCACTTGAACGAACGTTGATATGAGTAGAATTGAAATGTGACGACTAATGAACGACATGTTGGATTATGAAATTTGACTTTTAGTCGTCGAAAGTCTATTGAAAGAACTGTCAAAATTTTAGCAGAATTTACCTACTTACCTACCAATAAGTCAATGAGAATACATATGACTTGTCGTTTAGACTCGTTCGATTCTTATAACAGAATACGCTTTAACGGCATTTGGATCGAATGACTTTAAAATTGGACTCGTTGACGTTCACTGTCACACGTGAATACGAAAAAGCAGTTGAACGACTAAGTCGCTACGATATCGTATCGGTTTGATTACGTCAATCACCGCCCAGGTCGTCCAGATTAGTGTAGAAGTCTGGGTGTTGTTTTATAAATTTACAAATCTCGAGAATATAAATGGAAACTTAAGTTAAAATTTTAAATTGTTTGAAGCACGGTCTGCAGCTCTCAGGATGTAAACAAGTCTGCAGTTCTGCGAGCATGTCATGGATAAACCTACACATTCAATGAAGTTTGACAAACCCCAGGTCTTTGCAAAAGAAGTCCGTTATCTACTCAGGATGCTGCGAGAGGCCATTGAAATTAAAAAAACATCCTAATTTCAACAGGGAAGACGGTTTCTCCGTACCACCAGTTTGAGATCCAGTATTTCCTCTGATGAAAAATCCCAAACAGACATAAGACTGCAGTACTAATGAATATGTTTTAGTTTATTCTAATTTCTATTATTAATTAATAATAAGTTGAACTTAATAAAAATTAATTCAATAAAAGAATTTTCAACACATTTGCTCGTAACGGGCCTCTTATTGTATCGCTTTTAGGCTCATAAACCTAGCTATTGAACACGCGTTTGTAATTATATTACAAAACGTGTGTGTAATAAGTATAGGCTTAACCGGATTAAGATGTATCTCACAACAAGGCCTATGTATTAAAACTATGCATTCTTAAATTATCCGGGTTATGTCTTTGAAATTAACTTGGTCTATTAAAAAAACAGCTCTAACCTACATATTATAAGATTCAAATTACAATGACAGTAATCCCAAACAAACAGGGTCACAGTTTTTTTTTTTATTTCTGTTTAATACGGTTGTGTAGTCTTACCTTACAAATAATATTTTTATTAATAAATTTATATTTCTTATTTGATGTGATAAATATAGAAAAACATACACAATATACACCTATAAAACTTTAATTGAATAAAATTACTTATTTTGGATAATATTTTACACGAATTTGAGTGAAATGAGTGAAATCCTTATTTGCGAAATAATATAAATATGTCCTTACATATTTATATTATTTCGCATTGGCTGTTTAGGAATTTCACCTAAGTCTCATTATTGCCGAAGCACCTGCGCGCGCATATCCGCGCCGCGGCGCCAGGCGCAGAAAAAATAACTCTGCGCGCCAATTTCCATTGATACATTCGAAACATTTATATACGCTGTGTGTTAGATAATTACCTAGGTGTTTAAAATGTCCTGCTCAAGCACGGAAGAAAACATTTTGATGGATTTAACACCGCCCGAAATCCTCACAGAGGCACAAAACGCAAGTGACAGTTTATTACCTTCAAAATCCAGAGAAAAATACATGGCTGCATATGAAACTTTTAATTAATGCCAAATAAAGCTATTTTTCATTTCCATTTTACTCAAGTTTGTTTCATTTTCCTCGCAAATGTGTTGAAAAACGTCGTATGAAACACGTGTGCTTTGATCATTACACTCTCGGCTTTCTTATCGCGCTCGCCTGCGGCTCGCGCGAGTAATAACGCCTCGTGTGTAATGACCAACTTAGCACACTTGTATCATAATGTACTATTGTAAAACTTCATGCTACATGAACTTTTACAAATTATTTTATTATTATTATATTACATATATATTTTATTACTATAATTTATTATACGTAAATTGGAATGTTTTTTTTTGTAAAATTAAAAATAAGGTATTTAATTAATGACTATTGTAACTATAGTGAAAAAATAGGGTGGTTTGCATTAATATTACATATAACGGTTTAAGACTGTACCACCTCAGTCAACCGTGACCATGGGACCTGTAAAGGGCGCGAAACTTCGGTTTGTTTGAAAAAACAAATATACGTGATTTAAATCCGGGAAAATAGTTTCATTTCCTATGGGTAACAATCGCGAAAACCTAAGAACTCGATATAATAACCTTGTTTTAAATTTTCTTTCCTAACATAAGTAAATATTAGACAACATCACATACGTTGCTCTGATCCCAAAGTAATTAAGTAGCTAAATCACTTGTGTTATGGAAATCGGAAACAACGACGGTACCGCAAACACCCAGACCCTAGACAATGTAGAGAAGTTAGTTTTCTACGCTGACCCGGCCGGCGATCGAACCCGGGACCACAGAGATGGTGACACCATGAAAACCGGTGTGCAAGCCACTCGGCCACGAAGGCCGTCACTATATACTAGAATAATTATCTTTTAAAACGAAATAAAATTGTTATAGTTATTAAGTCTTCATATCAAATTTATACATACAATCAACAAGTTCTTTAAATTAATAATAATTCACTAATGCGTTGTTACAATACCGCGTCTTTGTTGCTACTGGTCCGTTGAAATAATATTCGTAGTCTTGTAATCGCGTTGTTGCCCGGAGGGAAACAAGCATCTGTAGGAGCCACTTATGACTGGTCTGAGGGGTCCGCCGGAAAATTGTGTAGCAGGTTGATACATTACTGTCTTCAAGAGAGTTCAGTAGCTCCATTGATGTCAGTCGTTATAGTTTCTGAACTCCCAAGTGGGTGACGGACGTAATTTATTTAAAAATAGTACTAAGTGAAGGGACGAACGTGTTGTGCGCCTGATGATAAGTAAGCACCGTGATAGTGATATTACGTAGTATAGTACATAATCATACCTATTTCTACCGCCAATCGTTCTGGTTTTGAAAGGTAAGGGTGCTAGTGAGTTTACAGGCTTGGGACTTGTCAACTTATATCTCAGGGTGATGGGCGCCGTGGCAGTGCCCTCAGACCTTTATGATTTAAAGCTCTAAGTAGTGCTGCATCTGTTATGGACAGGCGTATCGCTTACCACCAGGCCCAAGATTTGTTCGTCCAGCCACTTGGTATCATAAAAAAAATATACATACACAATCATGTTTGGTTCAAATTTAGTCTTAATTTTTTTTAAACGATATCGACGATGGAGCATGCACACCTAAAGAATACCTATTCACTCTCGCCTTGTAAAGGCCCAAGTTATACCGTTCAGGGAATACGCCTGCACGTAAAGGCATTTCAGTCCATAACCATTCGCCTTATAAATATTGAAGCGTGACCCTTTGTGCGATTCGTTGGAATATCCAAAACGTACGGGTAGAACCCGAGTCTACGTCTAGTCGGATGATGGAAAGGGATGGATAATTTTCCAAGTAAAGTCTCTCAGGCTACATTTTACATGTTATATATACAAGGGAATCTACCGGTCATAAAATGGGTCGCTAACACGAAACATTGATTGAAACAAACATACCTGGAGATCCACAAACATAAACAAGAGTTTAGCATGTAAATATCGTGTTGGTAGCTAGATTTATATAATTGTCCAAGTTCACCATGCAAACATAAATCCTAAGTCATACAGGGTACAAGTCTTAATACTACTTCCCATAATGTAAACCGTCTCAGAGTTTACAGCAAAAAAGTTGAAAGGAAATTGTGTCAAAGCGTTTAAGAAGATAGTCTTACCAGGTCGCACGGTCGTGTTTAGGCATTTGTTATTTATTGCCGCGTCAAGTATTATGATAAATGGATACATATACCTTTTTAAATAAGGAAACATTTATTTTTCCCTATTTGTAAACAATATTTACTGCCTCTGTCTTACCATGCCGGACTGCCACGCAGAGGTGCCAGGTTTGATTCCCGGGCCGGCAGAAATATTTGTATGGCCTACATTTATTTCTCTCGTGAATTTGGGTGTAATTTGTGGTTGTCTATGTGTGTGTACATCCGCGACACAGGGTTTCCCTAGTGCGGGGCTATGGTCAGTGTGTGCGTAAAATAATTATACATTATCAAAGTAGTTTCAAGAAGGACGCAATGGAATAAGCACAATGCTCGTTAGCCGTATTATTAATCTAATATTTATGTGAATAAAATTCATTATCGAGTTCTTAGGTTTTCGCGATTGTTACACATAGAAAGTGAAACTATTTTTCCGGATTTAAATCGCGTATAATTGTTTTATCAAACAAACCGACGTTTCGGGCCCTTTACAGGTCTCATGGTCACGGTTTACAGTTGACTGTTACTGAAAGGTTTGTTTTTAAAAAACAATTATAAGCGATTTAAATCCGGAAAAATAGTTTCATTTCCTATTAATTACAGCTTAATAAGTCTCCCATTAATCTTATTCATAAATCGATTCATAGTAAATTTAAAGTATTGTTAAAGACCCAACGTGCTTTTGAATCTATAGAAGCTAATTTGACGTATTGGTATCATACCAAGTGACGGGACGAATAATTCATGCGATACGCCTGTCCACATCAGTTGCAGTGCCACTCAGAGCCTTAAATCGCAAAGATCTGATGGGCTTTGCCACTGCGCCCGTCTCCGAGACGTACGCTAAAAAAACCCACGTGCCTGTAATTTCACTAGCATCCTTACCCTTCAAAAGCGAAACGTAGAAATGTTCACATTACTGGATTTCTATGGACGAACTCTTTCACAAGGAGCTCTACTTCTACGAGACTGCTACGATTTTCAATGCGTAGCAATCGGGAAGGTAAAAAAATCTAAAATTGGAAACTCCTTGTAGCTACAAGTAGAGCGCCTTGTGAAAGAGTTTATTTATCGCATTAAGTATATCTATAGAAAATAAAAACAATAATACTTTAGAATTAGAAACCTAAGGTGCAAGAAATGGGTCATTGCGCGAACAGATTAAGCATTTATAAATTTGCATTACAGCTTGATGAAAACCAATATCACTCCCTGCCTTTCGGCAATGATCGGCGTATGTGTGTATTTCGGATTCCAGCGTGACTGACTAGCAGTAACAAAAAATCTCCCTCTGCTATTTACAGAAACGTGATACTTTAGGTAACCAAGAAGTATTATATATAGGTACACTTTCCCTATGAACTCTGTTAATCGGGATAAGAAAAACAGCAGAAAGTTTCTCTCAATTTTACTCGTAAGTCTCGTTCCCTAGGGAACGTATGCTGTTTCAAAATGTAGAACCTTTGATCAACACGAGGCTTAAACGATACGAGATGCTAAAAGCAGTCAAAGGCTTTTCCCGGGGGCTATATTATGTGTTTTATGTTATACGCTAAACCCATACCTTTCCAGACAACGGTAAGAGGGCTGGATATATTATAAAAATAGTTTTCATTCAATATTAAATTATTACAGTTAATTGACAAAAAACAATGAACAAAAAACTTAAATTTAAATTTAAAAAACCCCGATAAAAACAGTGTACTCCAATAAGTCAATAAATTCACTTCATCATCAATCTGTAAGGTTAACAAATCGTAGAGTCAATTTTTTTTTTTTGTATATACATTATATACATATCATACGTCGTTTCAAATAAGTAAAAAAACGTAAAATGGTGTCACATAAACCTATTAGGGCGCGTTCCCACTATGTCGTCACGTTTTATTATCGTTGGACGACTGTCGTGTCTAGCCTGTTCCCATAACACGACTATCTGTCGTGGACGATTTTTTATCGTTGAACGACTGTCGTGACTAGCTGTTCCCACTAGATCGTGACGACAATTTATCATTTCACGACAGCCTCCTTGCCCATCTCTGGCTACGATAAATAAAACGTGACGACAATAGGAGCTGCGACAATCTGTCGTCACGTTTTTATCGAGACGCTTTTTTATCGTCTGACGACTGTCATTCTAGCTGTTCCCAGTGTGACGACAGTTTGTCGTTGTAACAAAAAAAAATCGTGAACGACAGATAATCGTGTCGTGCTATATGTGAACAACTTCATTTATATATACAAGCCACGACACTGTAAACTGCACGACAATCAGTCGTCACGACCTAGTGGGAACGCGTCCTTACAGATTTTTCTGTACACCGCTGCGTATCATATTGTCAGTAATAAACACAAAAAACAGGGTAAGAAATATTCTCATTTCTCACTTGCATAATTCGTTTTTTGTGGAAAGTATACACATTGTATATATGTAAACACTTTATTGTACCACAAAGTAAACAACAAATTTTAAGAAACATATTTTTAAAACATTAGTGCAAAAAGGCCTTTAATGTGTGTGATGAAATTATTATTTCTGTCATAAATATTACACGGTATGTTTAATTTTTCAATAGTAGAATAGTCTAATATAGTGTTATTAGGTTATTTATTCCCAAACGTTAGTTTTGATAGTAAGGTAAGTAAAATGAGCCCAATCAGGTTAATTCTACTATAAGCGGTTGAGTTGGCCAGTTTAACGGTTGTCTTGGTTGCAGCATCAGGTCTAAGTTACCATATTATTATAATTATTAATACAAAGATTGAACATTCAGAAAAAGATCCTTCGATCCGGCCGGATTCGAACCGACGTCTTCTAGCTTACCGTGCCAGACGCTATACCAACTACTCCACGGAACGAACTAGCGGACCTAACGAATTTTTCTATGTGCTTGGGTCGTATCTTTGTATTTGGTTTTTTCAACGACTTTTTAGTCGTAGCGCCATCTATGAGAAATCTATGAAAGTTCTATCACCCAGTTAGATATCTTTACAGTTTCCAGCCCTGGCGAGAGATGTCGCTATTCACTGTATTTAAATTTTTATTGACTTGATATTCAATTATTTTTTGTGAAATTATTCCACTAGTTTGTTATAATTATTAATACAAAGATCGAACACTCAGAAAAAATTCCTTCGATCCGGCCGGATTCGAACCGACGTCTTCTAGCTTACCGTGTCATATCATTGTCATTGGATTTCTGAAGTGTACTGAATTTCAAGGCGATCGGACATGTACAAGTAAAAAATTGCAACCTTTTACAAAAAAAAAATACCCACCGCGAAAGTTTGTGGAATTACGTATATTTGTCAAATTTTATCTAAATAGATTAACGGGAAGTCGGGAAAAGCCAATAAACAGGATTCATTCCGTAATTTGTCGCCCTTAAAGGTGGAATGTGTTTTTCAAATTTGAATGGGATCACTACTGTGATACCTCCTTTCCAACAAAAAAAGACACATCTAAATCGATTCACAAAATGTCGAAGTAATCGCGTAATATACACAAAAAATACAGTCGAATGAGAACCTCCTCCTTTTTTAAGTCGGTTAATACATATTCCTTTTATGACAGAGATCCCTACACTGATTCTGAAAAGAGCTGATTATCTTTAAACAGTTGAACCGACGTTCATTGAACGTAGCTAAAAACTGTCACGATTAAATATTATCCTTCCATCCAGTAGGGCTAGCATAAGAGGGCGCGAATTGCGCGAGAGCGACATAAAGCACGAGACATTGCTATTCTCGTAAAATCCCGTGCTTTATATCGCTCTCGCGCAAGTCGCGTCCTATCGTGCCAGCCCTACAGCTATTTTGTGAGCTACGATGCCACAGATGTACAGGCATACAGATAAAAGCTGCAAATTTTATAACAAACTGCCCTCGTTTTGCGTCAGGGGTTAGAACTAATAAAGACATTTATTGTTAAACTCATTTACAAAAAGAATAGAACACAAACTAGTGCCAATAAAAGACTTCGTCGTAATCCACTACGTGTATACGAAAATAGCGACATGAAGTAGCCGTATTAGAAAACAGTTTGGTTTTGCACAGCGGCTAGCCGTAATGTAATACGGCGCTTTATTTCTATACTTTGCAATTTAGATAGATATAAATTTTAGGAGCAGTAGAGCTCATTGGAAAGCAGTTCTTGAAAGATTATTAATTACTACATTCTGATTTTGAATGTGCGCTGGTGAAATGACAGATGCATGGGACCTGTCGATTTTATATCTCAACGTGACAGGCGCTGTGGCAGTGACTCTCAGATCTTTGTTGTGTTCAATTCGAAGTTTTGAACGACACTGTAACTGATAATGTGTAGGCGTGTCGATTACTACCAAGGGGCCTACCAGAACCTCTTAAAACAATATTATTACTTTAAGCTTACACTGACTTTTCGTACCATAACGTAACCTTAAAGTAAGCTTATTACAATGTTAAAACTATGATATTTTATTGGCAGCTTTATGACTATTCATTCACTCAGTTCCTACTGTAACGCGACTTTAACATTGAAGTAATATTGTTTTTATGTCAAATTTAGCAATCTTAAAATAGTTACTCGGACTCTGTGGAAACAATATCATTTCCGAATTTATTGTCTAAATATTGATGTGTAATGAGTAAAAGTGAAGTTGAACTTATTTATTTTCATAAATGTCTTCAATATTTTGTTTATTTTTATTTAATAGTACATAGGAAATCATTTCTCGTTAAATAAAAATACACGATGTTTATTTCGTAACATTATGACAGCGACATCTATATGCTCCTTGGGGACACTAACAGTTGACTATAATTCCAAATTCACAACGTGACTATCACGACTCAGCTTGTTTTATTTATTTTTCTTCATGAAAATTCGAAAAAATAATTGAAAACAGCGTAATTTGAATAGATTTTATTATTACATATTTTTCTTTTTTTAACAGTTAAAATTCTGTGAATGTAATTAACATTCAGTACTACAACATTATGTGATAAGATGATTCGGAACATCAAAAATGAAAGAAATGGCATTATACAGTTCATATAGCTTTATTTCTTTCCTATTTTTAGTAAGGAATAGACAATATTGGGAAATCATTCGTTCTTTCAATCACTTTAGCATTACTTGGTTGACAGGTTTGTCATGGTACGATGAGTAATATTTTAATAGGCTTACTTTAAGCTTACATTGAAATAAGATTGTTTTTGGAAAGTTTATGGTAGGTCCTGAACCCGAGTTGTTCGTCCCCAGACTAGTTATCATAAATGAAATCTGCAGACTCTTGATTGGTACGCGTTATTCAGTATTCACGTACAAGTCCAAAGAAATTAATTATTTCAAGTTTGCATAAACAATTGCGAGTATGTACTAATGAACACGAAACTTTATTTGATCGATGGTTTAGGAAACCCAATAAAATATAAACGATATTGAATTTGTTCCCGTGAGCACGAAATACATATTTTATTTGCTTATACCTAATAAACTTGTCCATGTAAATAAGATATGGACTTACTAAGACTTAGAAACGCAAGGGCTGCGTTCGTTTTAAAAATGTCAAGTGTCTCAGAAACTGGCATGGTAAATTGAAATTAAATATTCACGGTTTTACGCTGTGCGTTTGTAGCCTGGTATTTTACTGGTATAATTTACTTTTCCTCCTCTTAAATATTTAAGTCGCGCATTTAAATCTTTTAAAAGGGTCATAAGATTATTCTCATAACACTTTACAGTTGAGACGATGAAAGGAACCAAAGATTGCTTTGACGGAAGTATATCTCCGGACTAATTGACAATAAAAAATAAAGATGTCAAGAAAGTCAACAATAAAGGACGATTGAGAAATACTTGATGCACCGCAATTATTAGTTACTTTGAAGATGGTCAAGAGAGTTTTGAATTACTCTTGATATTTAGTTGAGTAGTTTGTAAAGGATCAATGGAGAACTGTGGCAGTCTTTCTAATAAAAAATCTTTGCTGTTTCGAAACAGAATTCAAATAAATTATGATGATAGGTTTGGGCAATAAATATAGTTGCTAAGAAAAACAAGAATGTATGGCACAACGCAAAGTTAATTGTACCAATATCTAAAATTTACGAAGACTGTTTTGTTTGAGACCAGAAACAGTTTGAAGAAATAAGTCGGGATTTAGTTGCGATGCAGACGCCAATGGTCTATCTTTAAGAAGCGATACAATCGCAATGCAATCGGGATGCAAACTCGATGCACGTTTTTAAAGATTCAACATAAGCGTCGCGCGTTTGTATCGTTGCAACCGCCTATAAATCGCAAATGTGCAGCTTAAAGTTACCGTGTGTACAACCACTCCAAGGTCTAAGTACTCGTGAAATATTTTTAATTTTTAATAAAAATGGAAGTAAATTGCGAACCCCGTGGAGGTTAAATCGAGCAAAATAGCTGTGCTTGTGTTGAATATTTTTTCGGGTAGTAAATAATTCACTGGGTTCCCGGAGTAGCAAAGTAATTTACTTACATTATTATTAACATGAACGTTGCAAAGTAACGCATGAATCTATTATTTTTAATCTTTGTTAAAACATTTTACGGTATGACACGAAACTAAGTTTTGACCAAATTATAATCCTACAGTTGAGTCTCTATCAACAAGAGGTTCGAGGGCATCATCTTGAGGCAGTCCAATACATATTGGGAAATGTAAATTTAGTTCTTACATTTCACGATTATATAAATGGCATATATTTATCAAATAAGTCAACATTTCGATCTCTTTACAGGTACCATGATGACGTTATGCATAATATATGAATAAACAATTCGTTTCCTATCGTTATAATATTACAAACTCAAACAAAAACATTAACCGACAACATGAATTCTTCGTTAATGTTAATATACAAACTTAAATGTGAATCAAACACACATTCATTGGCAAAGATTGGAGACTTGAAATTGCATCCATAAAATATCATCTCGAGTAATGGGATTTGCTAGCGCGTTTTCACTTTATTACCTGGATATAGATCGGAAAATGCAGTAACATTGAATTGGGATTGTAGAAGGATATAACCGCTGCACAAAAGTGGATTATTAGAAAATTGAGAATAGTATGCGAATAAATGTAGTAAGTACCTATTCATATAGTAGCAATAGAGCTCCTTGTGAAAGAGTTCGTCTAGGGATGTACTGGGACCATGCCTATATCCGTCGCCAAGAAATAATGTGAGTCTTACTGCGTTTACGTTTTGAAGGGTGTTGGTGAAACTAGAGGCACATGAAACTTGGCAAATGTATCGGGGTGGCGGATGAAGTTCTCATCATATTATTGCGATTTAAAGGTCTAAGTGGCATTGAAACGTTAATGGTAGACGAGTCGCTTACCACCCGGTTACGGCACTGGCACCAACCCGGCACGATTTGTTTGTTCCGTTGTATTGTAAAAGAAATGTACATCTCAAAAACCTAATTAATTTACAAATTTTTTCTTTCTCAAAATATTAGCGGAAGAATAAAAATGTTATAGTTCTATGTATGAGTTTCATTATGTTTGGAACGAAGACAGCAGGTTCTTATTGATAATTACGATCTGATCTGATATACTCGTTTTACTACTACACGGTAATATACTATAGCTCGAAATCTCTTTAGAAACTAGATAACCATGCGTAGGTTACGATCAAGGAGGAGGTGCGAAACTCTGGACACACGAAAACTTTCATCATCAGTCTATCACACTGCTGGACATAGGCCTCTCCCAATGTGCTTCATTTCGTCCAGTCTTCGGCTTGTCACATTCATCTGCGTCAACAACTGTCTCCGTGGCCGAATGGTTACTTACATGCTGGACTGCCACGCGGAGGTCTCGGGTTCGATTCCCGGGCCGAGAGAAATATTTGTATGGCCTACATTTATTTATCTTGTGGGTTTGGGTGTAATTTGTGATTGTCTAAGTGTGTATCTATAGTACCTTATCTATTTCCCCTGTCAAGCAGTAATGTGAGCATTATTGTGTTCCGGTTTTGAAGGGTCAGGATGCTGATGTAATTATAGGCATATGGGACTTGTCAACTTATGTCTCAGAGTGACGGGCGCAGTGACAGTGCGCCTCAGATCTTTGCGATTTAAAGACCAGGCGTGTAACTTACCATCAGGCGCACGACTTGATCGTCCCGTCACTTGATATAATAAAAATAAAAAAGGGTTTCCCTAGTGCGGGGCTATGAGTGTGTGCATTATTATTATTATTATCTGTTACCAGCAGCATTTCGCAGATAGTCCCTCCATCTGGCGTCCTACACTATGTTTACTGAGCCGTGATCTCCACTCAAGAACTAGTTACCCCGTCGGTTACCGTGCAGTAAAACTTAACCTTTAATTGGCAAGTGAATTCAGTAGTGTATGTAGGAGGCGATTGATATACTTGAATTAAATATTCTTGCCGACAACTCGTATTGCATACGTCTTTAAGTATTCTACAAATTGCACCTCCTACAATATTTTTTTATGAACACTTTCTACGTGACAATCTGCCACAAAGCAGTTTGAACAAATTGCATCGCCGTATTCTACTTACGTTCAGTGCACAATTTCTGGTTTCCGAGCTTTTGTAGTTTTAATTCCGATATAAATCCAAGAAAATGCTAAAGAAAATTTTATTTCAATGGCCATAGATGTTATTTTTTCTAACAACTGTTATTTTCCGATCGCTACAACAGCCGGCCATACATCCTTGATAGATGTATATTATAATATTATTATACTTACCTTACTACAAAGGCTAATGTTTGAAAATAAATAACCTAATCCTAACTTATTTCACACAAAGTTACTAGAAAGTATAACTAGATAAAGCTACTATTTAAAAATTAAACATGCGGTATAATAGTTATGACAAAAAGAATAGTTTCACCACACTTCCTCAAAAAACGAATCATGCATGTGCCGAATGCGATGCGAATGTTTGGTCGGGTCGGAGGGAGCCAAATATCTTCTTAGGCTCAATTTCTATTGCGGCAGAACGGAATGGAAGCAAACTTTTGTAACGATATTGTACATAGCATAATGAACTTTATGATCAACACAACAATGTTACAAAAATTCGCTCCATTCCGTCCTGCCGCAATATAAATTGAGCCTTACCCTCTTTTTTGTGTTTATTACTGACAATATGATATACAGCAGTGGCAGTGTACAGAAAAATCTGTAATGGTTTTTGCGGCACGGTTTTACGTTTTTTTTTTACTTTGTATAAGCGATGTATGTTATAAATAAATAAGAAAATAAAATATATGTATATTTCAATTTTTATTGAATTGATATTCAATTAATTTTATGTGAAATTACTCCACTAGTTTGTTATAATTACTAATACAAAGATAGAACACTCAGAAAAAATTCCTTCGATCCCGCCGGATTCGAACCGACGTCTTCTAGCATACTGTGCCAGACGCTATACCAACTAAGCCATGGAACGAACCAGTGCACCTCACGAATCTTTCTATGTGCTTACATCGTACCTTTGTATTTGGTTTTTCATTTGGTTGTATATTTTAATTTTTCAGTTTATTGATTGTCACGATGTTTTACTACCACGATATTCAATTATTTTTTGTGAAATTACTTCACTAGTTCGTTATATTGCTTAAAACTAATTGAATTGATACTTACATTGAGTACAAGAAAATTTATAAAAAATGTCAAATCGCGTATCTGCCAAACCCAATTTCAACCAAACCCAATTTCACAGGAGAGGGATTTAACGTTATTACTTTGTTATTTCAATGGTCTTTCATTTTTGCACAGCAAGTATTAATTTATATTGTCTACGGATTGATTACGATAGATTTCCGATTCCCGTAAATCACCTAAGTAATTGCACTATCCCTGACGAAATGTCGACGAGTAATGATTATTTTATTGTATAGTTCTCGAAACCGGATCGATATTAGCTGCAAGCCATTGTTCCGCAGTCCAGCAGCATGGTACTGTTAACGTATTTCACGCTAAGTTAATTTTATAGTATTTATCGGTCCTTTAGTTCTAGCCAATTTGGTATTACGTTCTGTGACGGCTTTAAACGTTGTTATGCTGCTGACATTGTTGTCAATATTTTGAGTCTTAATAATAGTGTTGGATTTCTGTAAGAGCTGTTTTAGAAATGAGCTGTTTATAAAGCAAATACTTAAAAAAATTATAATTAACTGTCGTATCAAGTTCGGGAATGTTCTAAAATTTTATTGCGAACTTCAATTATAGTCTTCACTTTAGACCCTCACTTTAATTTAAAGGCCTTTGTTCTGGTAATAATTGGCAGCTCGACTGTAATGGTCCTTTACTAACTCTTTTAGACGATGCGATGTAGCGTTTAAAATATTTTGTATAAAATTTAATAACAGAAGAGCTCCTAGTGAAAGATCACAAGGAGCTCTTCTGATATATTTTTTTTAATTTTTCAAAAAATTTTTCATTCAGAGAAGGACTGCCACTTCATCTATTTCTGCCGCCAAGCAGTATTGTGAGTTTTACGTACTGCGTTTTGTAAGTTAAGAGTGCTGGTAAAATTATAGGTATATAGGATTCATCAACTAAAGTTTCAGGTTTGATAAGCACAGTGACAGTATCTCTCGGGTCTTTGCGATTTAAATCTTTGAGTGGTACTGCAATTGCTATGGTCATGGCGTGTCTCTTACTTCCAGGCGCATGACTCGCGCGTCTCGTCACTTAGTGTCATGAAAAGTAATTCTATGTTTAATTCAAATCCTTGATGTCCAAAGTGTAACGCATTATTAAGAATTCAGAATTCAGAAAATAACTTCATAAGTAGCACTGTTCAAGCATCTCGCCAGATGGCGCTTCAAAAATAAGTTTTTTTTACTGCGGCAACATTCAATTGCCGTTTTTGAACTGTATCCGTTTTTTAAAATAAGTTATTACGTTTGCTACAACGCTCGCAAAACCATGGCACAAAATTGTATATATTCTTTTATTATATTACCTATATATAAGGTACAATTCACACAGTTTTCATCTCCAAGGAACCTCCGCAAGAATAGAAGCGCGAACACGCACTTTAGTGTGTATGATTATCTAAAATCATTTCTTAATGAAAACTGAAGTACATTGTTCTAGGTATCACAAAGGGTTTACTAAACCCTTCTTCTAAAGCACGCAAATTCCCGACTGGCACTATGCCAGAGCGGTGCACCTTCCTCTTTTGTAGCGACACCAAAGCAAACATTGCTTGGATAGGTGCCACTATGTAATAAAGTATCCAACAACGACACCAATTTCAGAATAAAATATAATTTAGTAAGTTGAAGTTACAGTTGTTTTAACACTATTTGTAGTAGAAGTCATATTCAAACTAAGAGCAAATTGTAACTGTCCTTAAAGGTTATCGAGTGTATAACCAGAAATAAAGACGAAATGTCATTTAATTTGTTTGAAAACTATTCTGCCAAATCATTACTGTGACAATTGCGCTCCGATTGGCCAGCCCGAATTCGAAACAATTGACGGGTGTTGTCAATTGTTTCACTTTAAATCGACCAGTTTAATCTGGGGTTTGCAACAATGAACGAAAATTGCAAAATTACACATTTCATATTTAATTACCTTTACATGTTTTGCTGTTTTTCTCACACCACCGAATGGAAAAGCTCCCATTGTTAGAGATATTATCTTCATTACAATAAATACAGAATATTTTTCGAATAAACGGAGACTTACATAGATCAGTTATTAGTGCCTTACTATTTCAGTTTTCTAATTTGTGATATAGGTTTAGAATTGTGGTGTCTCTTAACACAGGCCATGTCAAGATTAAAATTTAACAATAACGCCCGAATCAAGCTGATTACTATGTGAATTTAAGAAACAAAACATTTTTAGGAAATGAAACTATTTTTCCGAATTTAAATCACGTATATTTTTTCAAACTTCAGTCTAATTTTTATTATTCATTAACCGACTTCAAAAAAGGAGGGGGTTCTTAATTCGACTGTATGTTTTTTTAACAATAAATTGAACTTAATAAAAATTCATTCAATAAAATAATTTGTAAAAGGTAATGTAGCGTAAATTGGAATGGTTTCTTTGTAAAATTAAAAGTAAGGTATTTAATTAAGAGGGAGCAGAGGAAAAATTTCTAATTTTCGATTTGATTTCGGAGGGGTATTTTCACTTTAAAGTTAAAAATAAAATATTATATGAGTAACTACACGATATATTCAAGCATAGACATTAATCAGAAACATAAAACAATAAAGTTTCCTCGATAGATAAAAATCACGAAACGACCTTTAATTTTCACATTTTTTCGATTTATTCTCTAAATGCTACAGGTTATTAGGACAAAAATTAGATAATTAATTATATTTATGCATGATCGACAACTGTCACTTCGGATTTTTTTTAATCCCTTTAGTTTTAGAGTTATCCCGCTAAAACGAATTTGGTACTTTTAATGTGCAAAATTCAACATCTTCTGTCGCATGTCACGCGAACTTCAGGCATATATTTGTTTCACAAATTTGGCGGAGCCAACGTCAAAATTTTTTTGGCATGCTCCCTCTTAATAACTTTTGTAACTATAGTGAAAAAATAACTTTTGTAACTATGGTGGTTTGCATTAATATTAGACAGATTTCTTTGATGACTGTACCACCTCAGTCAACCGTGAACATGGGACCTATAAAGGGCCCGAAACCACCGAAACGTCGGTTTGTTTGAAAAAACCAAATATACGCGACTTAAATCCGGAAAAATAGTTTCATTTCCTATGTATAACAGTCGCGAAAACCTAAGAACTCGATAAAACATTTTTACTATATTATTTTATTTCAATTAGCAGGTCCCAAACTATACTATGAGTCCCAAAACAAGTTGTCGTAGACTAATGGTTAGACCTACCACCTCTCAAGTAGAGGCCGTGGATTCGAATCCGGACACGCACCTCTAAGTTTCTCAGAATTTATGTGCGAAATTTAATTTGGAATTTACCATGAACTTTTCAGTGAAAGAAAACATTGTGACGAAACCTGCACGTCGAAGAAGTTACATCAGCCTCGGAAAACGTGTTAAGTCCCCAACCCGCATTAGGTAAACGTGGCGAACTATGGCCTAAACCCTCGCCTGAAAGGAGACCCGTGACCAGCAGTGGGACGTGTAAATGGGGTTGGTAATGATAATGAGTACCAGAGCACCGGAGTTTCGGATTAAAGGGTAGGAAATGCAATTACACGCATGGGCAACTTCAACGCTCATGTCCCATGAGCTGCAATTTGCGTATTAGGGATACTGTATTGTAATTGGAAATATCTATAAAAGATGGTTATCCCTGTCCATCAGGTGCACTATCTGATTGGCGATTGAGATATAATAAAAAAAAGGTCTGAAAGGAAAAGCGCTCATGGGAATAAACCAGGTGGCGAGCGTGAGGCTTTTCAAAGTTTGACGTACATTGAAATAACATAGTAGATAGGGAAAATAAAACTTTTTAACATAAGGAATTCTTCATTTTTTCCTAGGGTGACGATTTTTCGAATCAATGGAAAATGTTTCTATTGTCTTGGATATTTGGCAAAAAGTTATTTCTCTCGTGAGTTTGGGTGTAATTTGTGGTTGTCTATGTATGTCCATGGCACCCGCGTCACAGGGTTTCCCTAGTGCTGGGCTATGGTGAGTGTGTGCGTTATTATTATTATAACTGTTTGGCGACAGAAATAGACAAGGTGGCAGTTCTTTCATAGACGAACTTTTTCACAAGGATCCCTATTGTCACTAACTACTAGGTTTTGGATACTAACCACCGAACGTCATTTACTTTAATGACTGTATTTTAATTCGTATATTTGTAAAGTTCCATTGTATTTAGGGGCTCGTGGAGCTATCCACTTAACGTCTACAAAATTGCAGTTTTGCAAAGTTATTGCTTCACTGCCATTTTGCTTAAGTAAAGGCCTTAAGAACTTTGTTTAACATGATTGTTCATCTCCGATGTTACAAGTGGAACATTTGCTTTGGCCTAATTACTAGAAGATTCCGAAAGCGTAACTAATAAAAAAGGACTTTAAAAGTAAAAGTACCTTTTATTAATGTACTTTTCCTATATATTATTATTATACATTATTATCTATATGTCTACTTTGCTAGTATTTAGTATGTAGTGTTTTTTATTCAAAATATTTGTATTAGCGCATGTTCTATGGTTGCGCTCACATTTTGCGCCCCATTTGAAACCCAAATTTTTAGAAATTGCTACTTATCCATAGCTGTTGTACATTAATGTTATTCGATTATACTTACTTTAGTGTTCAGTGTTGTCATTTTTGACGTGCAATAATAACATTAATATTACAATAAAGAAATACTCTCATTTCCTTCATTCATTCGTTCTTTAAAGTTATAGGCAAGGTTTGGCACATACTTGTTAACTTCTTAACCAATGGCTTGAATAGATATTCAGTGAAATCCTTCTCATACTTTAACAATTGTCCAGTCAAAATCCCGACGATATATTGTGATTAAAAGCAATGCGAATGTGGAGACAATGGCAAATGACTGTAGGATTACGACATCGCCATTTTAGACCGATTTCGCTATAGTTATACCAATCTACTTGTACAAACGAAGAAATTCTGCACTACTGTTTTACTCCAATGTCATTGTAGTGAAATGTTTACTAACAATGCCATCATTGACTGTAAATATAATTTGGTAACAGTGTATTACAGGTTATTTACTACTGGTACACTTGTGCACACAAAATAGTGATCGGGTGGACTGTACTTCGTTCATAATGGCTCATTCTGAATGGAAAACACGGAAAAATAATCATATTGGCAGAAAACATTAGAATAATATAATATTGTAACAGACCGGAGTACCTGGTCTCTAATTAGAGAATTCCCTGTATTAAGAGTACTATGTTTTGTTTAAAGTTTGTTTCCTAATCGGATGCTGACGTGTCAACTAACATGATAATAGTATTGAGAAGCTGCCGTGCTGATGTTGTTAACTTAATGAAATAAAGGTAATTTCACTATCCTATTTTTTTAGGTAATTGATGAACTATATATTGCAGTATTCTCAAGTTCTAAACGTGAAACGATAAAATATTCACCACCGAAGAAAACATGATATTTCTTTTGTTTTAAAAAATGCAATGGAATGCATCTACGACCCAAAATTACCAGGGAAACCACTGCAATATTTCTTATAGACAGACTCGCGTTTGTTAAAGGCTAAAGAGTAGTCAACCAAAAGTTATACAGAGTTATTTGTAAAATACTAATAACCTCCCTGGATTTTATTATTTAAATCATAAACAACAACTTCTCCAAAAATAAAAAAAATAAAAATTCAAAAAAAAAACTTTTAAACCTCTGTTGTAATATCTGATATTTTTTGGATACGAATTTGGTCGTCTACCACTACCCCGTTCTAGTGTCTTGCGTCTTTTTCTTTTTTTTAAAGGCCCACAGTAGGTAATATTGTACGAGTATTATTAAAATGATATTCTATCGCACGTAACACCAGATAATTATTTTCGCATATAATACTTCAGATCTCGTGAAGCATACTTATATCCTCTCTATTCATAAAAGCCACGTTTACGACACAACTCTTGTTGTGGAAAGCATAGTAGAGGATCTTGTGCCCGCCAGCTCACAATAATGAGGAACATCTCCTTGTGAAAGAGTTCATCCAAGGAAGTTATAATAATAATAATAACGCACACACCCATAGCCCCGCACTAGGGAAACCACTTCGCGGGTGACATGGACACACATAGACAACCACAAATTACATTCAAACTCATGAGAGAAATTTAATGAAGGCCTGACAAATATTTCTCCCGACCCGGGAATCGAATCCGTAACCGTTCGTAAATCAAGGGCATTGAGCTATATTTACGCAAGCGATTTCTTTTGTTGTTGCGCGCAGAATTATCACCGTGTACAGCGATCTTTTTAATATTTTGAGTTTTGTACGAAAGTAAAATCTGATGAATTTTTAAAAGTTATGGAACAAAAACTGCGATTTTGTCAATCATTTTACAAATAACCCTATATTTAAATAAGAGAGCAGTTTCTTCGATGCTACAAAAACATTTGACAAGAAGAGGACGGCTTTGCCCATTACCAGTTAGCTGCCTTGGGCTCGGTGGAGCGAAAAGCAAAGAGACTTATTAACAACAATTCTCTTGTGGTAAGGAAGGAAGAAATGACTTCACTCTATCTGAAATAAAATGGAAAGTGGATTCCAAACATGAATGAATCTAGTGCAGTTTTGATACAATCACCCTAGCCACCTCCAGTACGCCTACGAGATGCCTCTTCATGCCTCGTTGGAAGTACATCATAACATGATCTAGTGAGATAAAGTTGAATAATTCTTCAGAGCATTAACAAAGTATTGAAGATTTTCAATACTCTCTAGTCTCTATTTCCCATTTTATTAACTTAATAAGATATCCAAGTGAAACGGCTATATATCTATTACACTCATTACACACTTTTAGTGGAAAATGATCATATAGGATAAAATGTAGAGGAAAACGAGTAACGAGTTTCTGTTTTGATAGGAGCAAAACGTAATTTAAAACATTGAGGCAGGTATAAAATGTTTCCGTATTTATGCATTACTGTAATTACTCTCGTTTTATGTAGCAGAGATATTCATGATAAAATTGATTAACAATACAAGTTATATTAATACAAATTAATAAATATATATTCTTTAACTAATATTAAGGAAAGATTATTACTGAAAAATAAGATTAAATACGCGTATAAAATATAGTTTAGCACAAATCGATGTATTATGTGGTTATTACTTTGCTATCTTCAGCGGCCCAACGATTTGCACGGTGGGCACAGGATGAGGAGGTCACAGGTTCGATTCCCGGGAGGACCAATTTGGGAAATTATCTTTTCTAAATTAGTTCAGGTCTGGGTGTTCTGGAAAATGCCCCAGAGTGAATTCCGTTGCTCTGGTACTCACAGTACAGCAAAATCCCTGTGATTGTGGTTGTCTTGCACATTACATTACCTGTGTCTATTCTATATATATGTCTATTCTATGTGTCTTTTTCAGGGCTCTATGAGATTAAAAAAGTTGAGTGGAAGTAGTAGAATTAACGGCTCACTCAAAATAAGAGAACAACCTTATAGAGCTAGTAAAAAATAGAAGGATGTGTGGGGAAAGGTCGACCCTAAAAGAGCAAGACAAAAGTGGTGCATTTGAAAGGATTTATGTGAAGAGATGTGTCAGAGATCGCTTCAGCGAGAGACGAACATAAGCCTACCTGGCTTAATGATAATTCCTGGAATAATAATTCATACCCACTCAAGCAAGCGTAAACAGAGACAATAAGAATTTTCCAAGCATGAGTCATGGGCGGTTCTTCGTAGAAAATAAGCTCGAGCAGGTATATTGTCCATCGTAATATCACGATGTGAATACTTGTTCAGCAAGGTAAAATGGCATTCCGTTGATGAAAGACGCTGTAGAAAGGATGTATTAACATAACAGAGGGTAAGAAATCCTTTCAAAGTAGAAGCAGGCCTACATAAGTGCGTCCTTGGAAAAAAACAGAATATATAATTATAATTTATTATATTATTATACGAATGTTTAAAATAATATTATACGATTATTCTTAGTTGATGTTAACGAAAAGTTTATTACAAAAATCAAATTTTTCGTAAAAATTATTTATAATTAAAATCATGTTTGAGGACACAAAGAGCTAACGGCTGTACAAACTGAGCAAGTAGGAGACAAACGCCTCTTTACCTATTTCAAACTTCGTTCATTTAGGTCATTTAACATAAAATATAACAATAATATAAACAATGCGACGAAGTGGCAAATTCAAATTCAAAATAATCTTTATTGTATAGGTAAGTATTATTACACTTGAAATCGTCACAATAGTTAAATTCTACCGCTCATTCGTAAGGCAGATTCCCCTGAGAAAAATGAGCAAGAAACTCTAGAGGTTGCTCCTTGTAAATAGTATTTGTACACATTCAACATTTACAATATATTTTTTTTTTGTTTTGAAACATCAGAGATCGAGACTACCTCCATGAGCTAAACGGGTTACTACCACGGATTTTTGTCATCCAAGTACGCAGAAATTGTATAATAACATTTAGTTTTTGTTTCACTATAGCGTTAAACCTCGTGAAAGGCAAATTTTGTATATCAACCGGAATCTGGTTATAGAAGCGTATACATTGCCCCTTAAATGATTTTTTGACTTTGTGAAGACGACTATCAAGAACAGCTACTTTATTTTTATTTCTCGTATTAATGTTATGTCTGTCACTATTTTTCATAAAGAAATTACTATTCCTTTTAACATAAATGACATTTTCATAAATGTACTGTGAGGCTAGTGTTAATTTCCTTAAAATTATCTCTCAAGTATACTTTGGGGCCTAGATTGTAAATTGCCTTAACCGCACGTTTCTGCACAACAAAGATTCCATTAATATCAGCGGCATTACCCCAAAGCAAAATGCCGTATGTCATTACACTGTGAAAGTAACTGAAGTAAACCAATCTAGCGGTTTGAATGTCTGAAAGTTTCTGTATTTTTTTAATCGCGTACACTGCAGAGCCCAGCCGTTCTGACAACTTACTTATATGGGGACCCCATAGCAATTTAGCATCTAACGTTATACCTAGAAATATAACTGTATACATAAGATTCAATTTTTCTTTTCTAACTACAATGTTTGTAACCGTCTCTCTAACATTAGGTAACGTAAATTTCACACAATTTGTTTTTTTCTCATTAAGGAGTAGGTTATTAACAGCAAACCAATCAATTACTTTGATATAGCATTGTTCACATCGTCGTAGGAACATTGGTGCCTTTTAAGTTTAAATAATAAGGAAGTATCACCAGCAAACAATACTATCTCATGTCTTATACCCTCCATGAGGCTAGGAAAGTCATTAATATAAACTAAAAATAAAAATGGGCCTAGAATTGAACCTTGAAGGACACGCATGCTAATTGCAGACCCTGATATTCTCGTACCGTTAACATAGACCCTCTGTACCCTACCACGCAAATACGATTTAAGAAGATGGAGACCATGTCCCGCCACACCATAATGGCGAAGTTTCCTGACCAGTGAATCATGGTGCATACAATCAAAAGCCTTGGAAAGATCACAGAATACACCAATAGCTTCATTTGAGAGTCCCCATGCAACAAATATATGATTCATCAACTCGACACCAGCATCAGTTATAGAGCGACCCCGAGTGAAACCAAATTGTTTAGAAGACATTAAGTTAGTACTATAAGAATGTGCACACATCTGATTTAGAATACTTTTTTCAAATATTTTACTGAGAGTTGGTAGTATTGAAAGAGGTTTGAAATTGGTGGGGTCTGAAATACTACCAGATTTGAAAAGTGGAATAACTTTATTTTGCTTCATGAGTTCAAAGGAAAGAGGAGGAAAGACACCATCAACAACACATTTATTAAAGACACAGGCTAAGTAAGGCGTAATACAATCAACTATAGAACTAATTACTCTGACTGAAAGACCATCAAGATCAGCAGTATTTTTTATGTTTATAGACTTTAAGGTTTTAACAATGTCGTTTGGAAACACATGACGGAACCTTAAATTAGTGATAATAACTGCATTATTTTCTTTTAGTAAGAATTCAGCGGGGGCAGGAGATTAATTTATCTACTTAGTAGTCAAAATTGGAATGCCAGTAAAAAAAATTCAAATATTTTAGCAACTTGTTTGAAATTCTGTTATTAAATCTTAGTTAAAAATCTAAGTTACGAGGTTTGACCCTTCCAGTTTCGCTGTTTATAATATTCCAAGCGTTTTTACTACATTCGCGCTGCTTTTAATTTTATTATTTATAAACATTGCTTTGGCTGCAACACAGACACGTTTAAACATTTTCGAATATTTCCTAACAAAATCATTAAAACTGTTACTAGTTTAGTTCTTTCATCGTAAAGATCATATAGCCTTTGTCTACTTTTGTGAATTCCCACAGTCGCCCAATCACTAAATTTCAATGAATTATAAATAGTTATGATTTTGGACTTGAAAAACATTATCACGTTCACTTTTCACTATGTTAAAAACTGAATTATACAATTTATTGGGATCGTTAACGTACGGATTGTCAGTTAGTTTAAGCATTACGTTATTTCTATAATCTTTAAGTCGACCTAATGGTCGACTTAAATAATTTTATTGGAACACATGTGATATCCTTTTCTGGTATTTTATCAACAGTTATATTAAAAGTGGCCAATTGACCGCAGTGATCAGAAGTTAATTTATTTATAATAGATTTATTACTAGGTGCGGCTTTAGTAGGTTGTCAAAACAAGTGGCTGTAGTACAAGTTATTCTAGTAGGCACCAAGAAAATATTCACAAGATTATAACATTGGAAAAATGATATGAACCTACTGCTAGCGCTGGAATCTTCTAATAAGTTAACATTGAAGTCACCACAAACAGCAATATATTTATTTGGACAATTTAATTTGCCTAAAATCATCTAATCTTTTTTCAAATAGTTCGTATAATGAATGAGGGGGTCTGTACACGCTTAATAAAAAATAACAAGCCGTTCAAGCTCTATGCAGGACATCTCTATAGTCCGCTCAATAGATAGGCTCACAATATCTGTACGTTCTTTAAATTTTAAATTATTTTTAATAAGAGTTAAACAGCCGCCATGAATAACTTTGCCTCTACTGAACGAACTAGCCACCTGGTGATTGTTGAAGCTAAACATGAACTGATGTTTAGATAGAAAGTGGTGCGCAGTAATACAAAGAATATCAATATTATTACAGTTAATAAATAATTCTATTTCTAACTCTTTGCATTTCTCATGCCTTGAATATTTTGGTGCACCAGGTTTAATATACAATTCATTTTATTTCTGTGTGTTTTAGGTGGGTTTTTACTGTCATTGTGTTGAAAGATTATCTCTCCGTTGTCTTATTAATTAATTTAAATAATTATTATTGAATTATTTTCAACAGATTGATTATTGTCAGTAAACTAACCTATGTCAATGGACTGCTCAATAGAAGCAGCCGGTCTGGTAGCCAACGATTATAATTATTAGTATAAAGTGATAGCAACTCTGCTATCTGTCTCCTAAAATAACTAGTAAGATAATACCTATCTTTAGTGAAATAAAACTATTTATATTTATTTATTTTATTATGGCATTAGGACTAGTTACGATGAGGCCAGACGAGCGTAATCATTTAAGTTGTGAGTGCATTTTTTGAGTCGCTTAATTTACGGTGAATTCGGTTTCGAATACGCCGAATCACGCGCGCATTTACAACCGAACTTCGGTCGCACTGTGTGACCTGCTTATGAGGGTGGAGAGAGGGGTGAGGGAAAAATTTATTTGCACGTGGCAGCATTTAGCTTCTTTTTGTTTATCTAATGTCATTTAAGTTTTCATAGATGCACATAATTTTTAATGAATCCATTACACTATAACAATATAACTCCCGTAAAAACGCTTAAAAGCAACTGAATAAAACACGTTCGTTTGGCACTCCAAACGAATTTCAGTCGAACATAAACTATGAGATTTCAAAAAACGCCACACACAATTTAGAAAATTACGGTCATCTGACCTCACCTTAAAGGTACTAAATAAGCAAGTATATTACTTATATGAGTCGCCTTTTTACTTACAAAATATCGTCTAATAATCTGCTTTACATTTACCAAGAAGCATCTAAAAAGTTTTATTATAAGGTTATATCTTGAATTGTTTTTGCTACGCGTGGTTATAACTTGCGGGAAGCACACAGCGTTCGTTTTTTGCCGAGTCAGGGACCAAGATTGCGGCTTCGCCTTCTGTGTAAGTACTTAAATGTGTTTTCTTATTGCTATTTTTATCATCTTGGGAAGTTCAAATAGATGTTTGCTGCTTTACTATATTCGACTTTCCTGAGGGTTGAGGTGTTTTATTTTTCACAAATGTATATAAACCTATTTCCAAAATGTGTAGTGTACTGTCGGATCATAACTGGTTGTCTTAAGCCGACTTCGGCAAGATTGCTGTATCCACAACTCCGCCAGTCGTCCGGAAAACTGTAATGGCCTCTTGTAGAAGAGCCGAAATCTAGCCATCGACACTCTATGCACGATCACTTCACAATGCAACAGAGACTGAGGAGCCGAGAAAGTTTCGTCAAATATGTCGATCCACTTAGCATTGAGCTCGATCAGGTGTGGTGCAACGTTTGGCGCGAAAAAGTACCATCTACCTTTGTCCCGCCTTCTGAAAGACTTCCTCCTGGACATGAATTGCCATGGTCGATCTGGAAATCTCTAAATTGGTTTCGGATCCAGGTTGGTCGTAATAAGGTTAGTTGAGATAAGGATTTTCGGATTGGATTCAAACGATGGCTCACCTCACATCGTGCTCTGAGTGCCGCTTGGGAATGGCGGCTACTAGTGACGCGATCAGCGTATGCCATCGATACGATAAGAAGAAAAAAGAGGTATAGTTACTTAAAATAAGAATACTGTGTGCCGTTTCTGGTAAGGTAATAAAATGTGCTTACAGAACGATTTTATAGCGGCCATATATCTTAAAATACAACATTATTTACTCTGTGAACGACTTCACTAGAAAATATACAGTAGACAGTTCGACATTCAGCGCTGCCATAAGTCACATGAAAAATGCAAGCGATTTACAGTATGGGAATAGAATTGACGTACTTCTTTCCATTATTCTGACAAACTCACGTAGAATTCTAAGGGTTCGTTTTACATCATTCATTGTATACGAAATTTTCAATTCATTTTTTTAGGGTTAGCTCCATTGTTGCAACGAGAAATTCGTTTTCAAATTCAGAGTTCGAGAATGTATGGACGACATTGGGAGTAAGTTGTAAAATTAGTCACAGTAAAGTATCTCTCCTCAAAAATTTTAATTTTGATTTTGGAGAAATGTATTTATACTAATGTACCAAACAACTACACCAAATGTCTGAATTCACTCCGAGGCACTACCCGACCCGGAAACACCCGTGTCAGAACCAATTAAGTTCATTTTCCAAATTTGTCCTACTGGGAATCGAACCTAGGACCTCCTAATTCAGTGCCAACAGTGCAAACTTGTTGCGTCACCGAGGTCGTCATTTGAGCTTTCAAGCTCCCACATTGCAAACTGTTGGGATACTGAGGTCGTCATTTGAGCTTTCAAGCTCCCAAATTGTAAACCGTTGAGCCACTGAGGTCATTATTTGAGTATGAGATATATGTTTGTGAAATTACTTATGTTATATCGACTTAAGTGACCTAAACTAAATTGACACTTCAAAAGTATTGCGATCTCTTTCTATTTATTACAAAGATAACATTTCAATAAACACAACAAACAGTCAAAATTGTAGTAATATTTTTTATAGGTAGATTTATCTAATACAAACTTCAAACAGGTTGTATTTGTAGTTAAAATCGCCACAAGGCTTCAGGTAAGTATTGAATTTGTGGAGCAAGCAAAAAATCGGTTATAACATAGTATAATAAGACAAGTAGTACAACTTTTGCCTGTTCGGCGCGTCAATGCCTACACGTCTCTCGGGGCTTAAGGTTGTCACATTATTATTTCAGTGGCACTTACAGGTTGCAAACAAAATTTTAAATTAAGATATTTATCAGAGTAATCTCGCGCTATATTGTAATAACCTTTGTCCTTTGTCCTTTGTCATTTTTATACAATCATCGCGGATTGGTATCTCACGTACGTACGATCATGAAATAGAAATTATGTGCGAGTTTGTATAACATAACGAATCATTTACAAATATAAAATATATTAATTTGACACAGAAAAATATTTTAAATACTTCAAACATTGGGAGTATGCTTTAATTTTATAATAAATGGCGCGTGCGACCCTCGCTGTGCAACTCGAGTGCACCGCGAGATTATGCGAACGTGTGCGTCAGAGACAAACAAAAGTGAAAAAATTTAGAGATCAAACATACAAACGTTCCATCTTTATAATACAATTCTATACGATAAATAATTTAAGAGAAGAATCTGAAATGGCTTCATTGAATTTCAGATTTCGATGGTTCCATGTAAAGTTCAATAACAAGCAAATTGAGGCTTGCCAAAAAATTTTCATTGTTTATTGCGGCTTCGCACGGCTATTACTCCAGTACGTCGTAAAACAAAATAATGCTTTAAAATTCGTCATAAATCTATCAACATGTGCTCAAGAGGCTATTTCTTAAAGTGTTCCGTAAATTTACGACCTAAACCTGACAAACAGAGTTTTTAACTCTTGTTGTGTACTTTTAAAGAATTATTCGTTTACTGCTAACTAGTTACATCGATGTCAAGAATCAATAACAGGTTACCAAAAATTACTTTAGACTACTCTATTATGTTAGGCTCAAAAACGCTCATTGACCAAAAAGCCGTCCACAACGCATTGTGGTCTCTTCAAAATATCCATAACACGTTATGGCACTTACAGGAACCGCCAGAACGCGTTGTGACTAACTTACAAAGGCAACAATGCGAAATTCGCGTCGTAACTCTTATGAAATTTGACCACTACGCGTTATGGTTATTAAGAAAGGCTATGACGCATTCTAAACGTTAGCTCATGGAATCATGATACGACGGACAGGTTGTAACCATATCTTCTTAATGTTAACTAATAATCAGGTGATGTTAAGGAAATGAAACAGTAATTTCCATTAGCGTTTCTTTTTTTTTTTAAATATAGGTTGGTAATGAAGTTATTAAGATGAGTTACCGGAGAAGAAACGGAAAAAATTGTTTTAGGTATTTACTATTATATAACGGTCTTACCAAAATATTGTTTAAAGAGTGTGCTAATTCGATACACCTTAGAAGGTACTTCACGCGATCATATAAAATCCTGAAAATAGGCTAAAATAAAAGTCTAAGACGATTATTTATGAATAAAACATCCAATTTTATATGGAGATATTTCTCTGTAAATACTACGGAGAACCTGCTGAATTTTAGTTTTCAACTGAAGCCCTGTACTTATTAAATTCACATATAGAACATAATCTGAAAATTGCCCAGCGGTTTAACGACACGGCTGCGCCGTCTGTCGCCATCGGGCGCTTGTCAACGTCGGATCTATGTCACATTTTCCCGCCTGTTCTTATTTTATTCATATTAATTGTCAGCGCGCGAGTTGCAGGACGCGAAGGGCGGTCCCCCGCACCTCACCTCGTATAATATAGGCTCGCCTTAAACACAATTTATCATAAATATATTAATTTAAATAGGGCACTGAAGTTCACACTCGGAAATGACATTCGAGAACAAACACAAATTCGACCGATGCATGTTTGCAGTGGTCCCGTTGACAAATAACATAATAACCATAACGCGTAGTGGTCAAAGATCATGATGCCCACACAACAAATTTTGCATCTTTTGATTTAATCAAAACACGTTCTCGTCATTTTAATGTGTTATGGATATTTTAAAGAGACCACAACGCGTTTTTCGTTCTTTGAGCCTAACATACATATATACTGTTGTACTCTGAGTGACGTTAAAAAACAAAGCTACTTTTCTAAATAAGTCGTAGTCCAAAAAAAACCTTTGAAATATTTTCTGTAAATGTAACGTGTAGGAAAAATAAAGAAATGGTTGTTGGAATATTGTTTCTACCAAATAATTTTTCGAATATGTTTTATCTGTGTATGATATTTGAGTACATACTAAGAATTAATGTTTATAATGTATGTATTACATACCACAAACTTGTTATTTTCGTGAAATAAGTATATATTATTACATGAGAGGTAATATAATATGCTTCTCTTATTTGACGACCTTGGTGGCACAATAGTTTGCACCAAGGGCGCTAGATGAGGAAGTCACGAGTTTGATTCTTCGATTCCCGGTAGGACTATTTTAGGAAATGAACTTTTCTAAATTGGTTTTGATCATAGTCCTTAGCGTAATAATCCAATCCATCACTCGTAAATACTTCATTCCTAAAGCAAAGTAAATTTAAACTCGATATTGAAATCTGTTTTTATCAAAGCCCTCGTTATTTTACTTTTATTTGTCTTCAATGCCCTCGTTATTTTTTCGTTTTATCAAGTAACACAAATTTTCTTTAAATAATCAAATCACTTTATGATTTTCTCTTTATTGAATGCTCATAAAACAGTAGGTACTCGGTACCTCTGGCTCTTACTTACTTAAATTTATTACGGTCGGAAAAAGGAACCAGAAATAATATTTCTTATATTTGTTGTTTCTTATTAATAAAATATTCGGTATTTATGATTAATTTCAAATAATGCGTTGAAGAATGTTTTAAGATTCCTTAGCAAATCACCATTCTCCTTCTGTTACACATTGTCTTAAAAGCAGTTTAAGTTACCACACATAAGTGTGGTAACTTAAACTGCTTTTAAGACAATGTTCCGTATCGATAACGATACGGAACCGCATTAAGTCTGTCCGAAAAAATTTTATGTCCATGATATAACAGCGAAACGCGGTACAACTCAGCTTGGTACAAAACTTGTGCCAACCCCTTTAATATCGGCAATGAATCTGCTTTTTGCGTATTTCTGGACGCGTCCGTACGAAACCAGCTCATCGGCGGCATCGATATCCGAACGGCCGCGTATATACCTGAATGGTAGCAATAACGCCCGAATGGTAGCGTTGACGACCGAACAACTCTAAAGACGCGAAGGCCACATTAAGCGCATTACACGCCGGCCTCGCTTCCGTATGTTTGAAAGAATCATGTCTGCATATTACACCCGCGCATGCCTGAAGCTACCTGTCAGGTAGATGGGACTAAAACTCTTATGTTTATAGATCTTTATCATGCAAGGGAGACGTCTGCCTTCAGATCTTTTAATCTTTCACTAGGACTATAACAACTACGATTCAATAAACTTGATCTAACTCAACAGTGTCGTATCCTCGGAAGGGATAATAAGTTCACAAACTGCTATTTTTAAATTACTGTTATAGTTCATATTTAAATGTTGAACATATTTTAACAAAGCGAAATCACAACACACCTTCTCTTCACACTCGTCAGTCACTAATTGATGGACCAAAGGTTGCTCATTTCTTGCGGCGGACATGCGCGCAAACCGCTACATACCAAAGATATGTATATATGTACATATATATAAGTTAAATTAAATCAGTAATGATGCATGATTTTGCAAAAAGAAACAAAATGGGAAATTTTATTTTCAAGCTTATTATTCAAATTTATGACATCTTAACAAAGAAAGTAATAGTTTCTTTCACTTAAGTTTGATTAACTTTCAAAAACTTAATTTTATTTTCATATATATATATTATATATGAAAATAAAATTTTCATATATATATATATATATATATATTTAATGTACGGTAATAATTAGGTGATGTTAAGAAAATGAAATAGTTATGTTCATTAGCGTTTCTCTTTTTTTATTTATACGTTGGTAATAAAGTTATTAAGGCCCGTCACCCGAGAAAAAGCTGGAAAAACTGTTTTGCTAGATCAAATGGTTTAAGTATTTATTATTCAATAACGGTCTTAAAAGAATATACGATACATCAAAGGATATTGTGTAAAGAATGTGCTAATTTTTTACACGATAGGATGTACTTTATCCCGATCATATAAAATCCCGGAAACAGAATAAAATAACAGTCTAAAACGAATTATTTAAGAATAAAATATTTCAGTTCTCAGGTTTTCGCGATAGTTTTATTTCCTATAAAATATTTAACTTTAAGTACTACAGAGAACCTGCTAAATTTTGGTTTTCAACTCAGGTCCCTATAGTTCACATTTGATAGCCGTCTTCACAAAGTGACAAATTCATTTAAGGCGCAATGTACACGCTTCTATAACAAAATTCCGGTTGATATACAAAATTTGCCATTCACGAGGTTTAAAACTATAGTGAAACAAAAACTAAATGTTATTATACAACTTCTGCTTACTTGGATGACAAAAATCCGTCGTAGTAACCCGTTTAGCTCACGGAGGTAGTCTCGATCTCTGATATTTGAAAGCAAAAAAGAAATATATATTGTAAAGATTGAATACGTACAAATGCTACTTACAAAGAGCAACCCCTAGAGTTTCTTGCTCATTCTTCTCAGAGGAATCTGCCTTACGAATGAGGGGTAGAGTTTAACCAATGTGACGATTTCAAGTGTAATAATGCTTACCTATGAAATAAAGATAATTTTAATTTTGATTTTGATTTAGCCCATAACTTGGAAATTGCCCAGCGGTTTAACGACACGCCGCGCCGCTCGCTGCCCCGTCAGTCACCGTCAGGCGCTAGTCAATGTCACATCTAAATCAAATTTTCTCCGCCTGTTCTTATTCTATTCATATTGATTTTCAGCGCGATACGCCAGAGGCGGCCTCCCACATCTCACATTCTAAAACGTGGGCTCGTGTTAAGCCAAAGTGATGTACGATATATTAATAATTATTATTATATTAAATTATGAATTAATAACTATGTTTATTATATTAATAAAAGCTACATTACTATATAGACCACAGCGGTGGAAGGTGTATATTTTGAAAATGATTACCAACTGCAGTATAACACCCTATGTTCCATTGCTCAGAAAGGGTCTTCTCTGATGAGAAATAAATGATATAGATCACAAACTGAATTACTCATCCACGTTCCGATATTACAAATTTGTTATTTAACATTGTAATCTTTACAGTGTTCGATAAAATATCTGCGATAAATACCTCTCTAGACAATTTAGACATTGTTTAGATAAACTTTATCATTTCAATTTTGGCTTATCATTATCAGATAATTTCCCATGTTGTAACCTCTTCCCAAATTGATAATCAGTTCCCGTAACGTATCGTAAATGTTGAAACATGTGATATTCTGATAACTTTTTTGTAGTAGCTATGATATTATTTGTTAAAGCAGTGATAGCCTTGTTGGCAGAATGCTTACTTTCCATATAGGGGAATCTAATAGCAGTAGAGCTTCTTGCGAAAGAGCTCGTCCAGGAAAGTTCTGCCACCTTACCTATTTCTACCGCCAACAGTACTATGAGGTTTACTGCGTACTGATTTTGAAGGGTAAGGGCGCTGGTGAAATTGCAGGCACACTGGACTTGTCAACTTATGTCCCAGGGTGACGGGCGCAATGGCAGTGTGTGTACGTCCAAGATCTTTGCAATTAAAGCTCTGAGTGGCATTGCATCTGCTATGGATAGGCGTGCCGCTTACCACCAGGCGCACGGCTTATTCGTCACGTCACTTGATATCATAAAAAACTCTAAGAACGAGACGTGGCGCGGTTTAGCATCACTAACTGTTTTAGTTTTATATTCAGTCCATGTCACTATTAACTCTTTCTTGAAATACTAAATTGTAAAATGCCTTCGTTGTCTCATTTAAATGCCCGTAGCAAGCAGATACATATATGCTAACTAGCATTATATATACCGCATGAAAGCTATATCAATACCCATGTAACATAGGGTAGCGATGAGAAGAGTTGAATTTTTTTCAACTCGAGTTACTGAAGTTGACTTGTGTGCTGGCTCGAGTTGACTCGACTCGGTGTCTGACAGCAACGGCGAGTAGCTCTCGCGAGTCGCCAGTAGAACTCGAACACCGACGATTCACCGAGTTGGGCACGATCGACTGGCCGGCCGAGTAAGAAGTCGATGCGCTGTATGAATTAACAATTCGGCTCGGCGTGGCTGGGACCGAACCGAGTTAGCTCGAGTTCATATAAAAGTAGCTTGAGTTGACTCGGTGTGAGAGTAACTCGAGTTAATCGAGTTAAATAACTCGACTCGCCCATCGCTAATGTAAGGTATCTAGAATGTATAGTCGTCTAGCGGCCGTATTTGTTTAGGGCTTAACGATTCAGTAGAGAAAAGTAGAGAAATCTGCTTGTCATAAAAAATTCTAACTATTGGAACAACATGGTGAAGTATGAAAAACAAAGAAGACTCGTGTCGTATATATACATATAAGTTGATACAATTGTTTTGTTACAGAACAAGTATAATTGATGTTATGTTATTTGTAGTCGTGTTTATCTATACAGCTGGTTTGAGTGAATCATCGCTAAGGTAACGAAGAAATTTATTTATTGCTAGGTGGAAGTTTTCTTGTCTCGTAATAATGACAATGCTTTATATTAGATACCAAGATAAGCAGTAATGGACCCTTTTGAACTTATAGAATCTATGCATACTCGCATTCTCATGTTATTTGTAAAATATTAATGACCTCTCAGAACCATATTGCTAACATAACAAACAACAACTCTTGTTCTATGACTTAAAATAATTCTTCCCATTTTACTTTCGTAAAAAAAAGTAAATTCCAGTCCGATGCAAAACGCAGGCGAACTTAATTTGTGATTGCCGAAACGATCCTGGAACAGCATCGTCAGCATTAGAGACCTTGAGAGTATACCTTTCAAACAAAAAATTATTTCCAAAATCGACCCATCGAACGGTAAATCGTCTATAAAACACATAAACACGTACACAAGTCTATAAAATTTGAGTATTTGCCTCTATTTACTTAGGATCCCCTGATCAGATTCCGACTAGGTGACAATGGAACTACCACGAAATTGCACCCTTTAAAACAAAAAGAAGAATTTTCAAAATCGGTCTACAATTGACGGAGAAATCGAAAGACATACATACTGCAAACGTGAAACATCCTCCTTCTTCTCCTCGGTTGTTTATCAAAATTATAATATAAATCAGCGAGGTTATTAGTATTTTATAAATAACCCTGTACTTATACAGGGTTATTTATAAAATACTAATAACCTCGCTGACATTACTTATAATGTTGGCATCATTAAGTATGGTACATTTTCCCTGTGCCATAAAACTTTGAGGGATGTAGCAACCCCGAAATGTTTTAAATGCCGGCGGGCATTTAAAATCCTTGTCAAAGTATAATTTATATTGATTTACTGAAGTAATATATATAGAAGTAGAAAAATGAAATGACATAAACGCCACTAAACATACCAATGCGCTGTTGTTTGTTCTATGTTGGAACAGGCGTACGAAAAAGTGAAAAAAATGGTAATATAGCAAATATAACATTCTATCTTTATTATATTATTTTAATTGAAAAGTAATTTAATATTTTTTTGAGCTCCATGTCTCGGTGTTTGAATATAAAGTTCAACAATCGAGCGAAATTAGTCTTGTCAAATAATTGGAATCGGTTTTGCACGGTAGTTTCCATTATATAATAAATTTTCCTCTCAAAAACTGTTTTTCGCCTGACCGCTTTACACAATTTCTCGTTAGACATTTTAATTAGATACTTGAAATAACACGAGCATGAGTCAACTGAATCGTCGAGAATAATGTTTATTTTTACGTAAAAATTTCATTGTATTCAAATAGTACATAGTTGAATGGCAACCAACAGTGATTACATTCTATTTCAGTTCTAGTTGTCCTATTAATCATTGCTAGAAAATACAAAAGTCTACTGATTTGGACGGCATCCAAATACTTTCAAATAATAAGCTATACAATGTCGCTTCATTGCCGGTATATCAGATTATATTAACACTCGACATTGCCTTATTCAACACAGTACATTAGCAACACGTCTTTAATAAATTCGGTGGTAAATTCATAGCGAGTAAATAAGTCTTGCGCACGCGCGAACTACAAACATTGTTTTAAAGCAAAGAAAACATTTTCTCTCCGTAACGTAAACATTAACTGCTGTAAAAAGTTTCTCTTCGCCACTTGACGTCAGCCAGTGCTGTAAAGAATCTGTACATTTCTTTGTATTGTATTCTAGAGGTTTATGAAAGACAATTTACAGAAACCATCTTTGTATACAGAAAACCTCACTAATAAAGTTTTTGATTAATTTTGCTTTAAATAGGCACTTCATTAAAGAACAACGTTTCCATAATCTTCAAATACAGAAATGTATTCTGAATTTCATATTTTGATATAAAATGTAAATCAATTTATTAAAAGTCAGTTTGTGGAAACCTGTTTTTCACGTATCCTTTTGTATGCGAGTACTTTTGATATTTTTTATGAACGTATTGTATAATGTATTTGACAGCGACTAAAAGAATAATTAAAAAAAAAATGTACGGCACCTTCCAAAAAATACCTCCGAACCATCGGAGTCGCTGCGAGGCAATATTAATTTGGGTAGCACCATTCCTTTTTTCCGCCTGCCTCGTATCCCGGGCGGCGAAGGCCACTGCAGCTCCGTTGTGGCCATCGGGCTGTGTGGACTTAAAATTGTCAATCGCCGCTCAGGTGGAGGCAGACTGAGTTGCTGCAACGCCCGTCGCTCCGTGCTCGCGAACAACCCTCTTTTCTTTTCAGCAGAATTACCCATATCTTCCCCAGATAACGCTCGTCTCGCAGGCGTACCTCTCGCTTCCCTAATATCTCTCTCGCTTGCTGTAAGGAAGGAACTGCGGTGCATGCGCACCGAAGTGCATGAGCTCGCGGGTCGTGCAGGGGATGCATCTTTACGTGGACGGAGACTTTCCATGGAACGAGCGGTCTCTACTCGAGCAGCTACCAAGTACTGACCGCTCGTTACTGTCGTTTGAGCAACCTCACATTCGTCCTGGCTTGAACTTGATGTACCACTTCGGGAAAATGTACTGGCTTTAGATACAAAACTTCTATCGCTGTACTGAGCTGTTGAAATGCTCGAGCAGGTATTCGCGTCATTAGACTCGGACGATGCCTGCTGACGGACAAAGCCCTCCTCTAACGACTGTACAACGCGAGCATTCAACGAGCCAAAAGTTGCCAGGTTGGGTCGTGTACGGTTCTTTCGTTCTTCCTCTTCCTCCTCCATTTTGCCTTACTTTTTAGATATCACCTTTATTAGCACATTTAAACACGCCACTATTCAATACACCAATATTTTATTGAAATGATTTATTGCATTTTACTTAAACGTAATTTATAGATAACATAACATAAGGAACACTGCACAGTCTTTATCACTTTCGAGACCACCACTTGCGCGTCGATTTTGGACACCTGTAACAAATTTAACGCGATTAGCTTTTCTTTACTAGTTACCCATCCGTAGATATTTCATGAAATCACACGATAATAACCACATTAGTGAAAATGTTAGGTCAGAGCTAGGATGGATAAGAGTTATGGGATAGGTAGGTAGACTGTGTAGTATATCGCTCAAACAATTAATGTTTTACAAATACTTGTGTTAGGACCTTTTTGGGGAAAATTGCATTATTTACATGTTTCAGTTGGCAGCTTTTGAGTCCAGTGCTAGCTGTCCAGCTTGGTTCGCGCTGTTCGTAAGTGCCTTCATCTGCTCTGCATTCAGACCCGTAGCTTTCACTCTGACGTCAGCACTTTTTGAGTGTTCTTTGCTTTCACTGCTAGATTCCACTCTCTTTGTAGATTCATTTCCGAATTCATCGATGAAAGTTTCTTCCTCGAATTCTTCTTCATAGCTCTCCTGGTAACTTTCGCGGAACTCTTGCTTGGCCTGTACAGTCACTTTCTCTGTAGTTTCCCTTTGTTCCATCACTTGGTCCATGGTCTTCTTGATAACCTGCTGACCAGCTTGCAACTGTGTGTTTTGCTGAGACATCGTGGTTTGTAGCAGATGTATCTGTCTATAAATACGTAAAAAGCCCTTTGTAACTTACTAATTCGATATATGTTAAAGTTAAAATAAGTTTCATTTTCTTGTATTAAGTCAGTAATAGTCAACACAATGCTATAATACAAATTATTTGGACTTTACAAAAGAATTCAGTATAAATACTACAACGGTACTTCATAAATTGCACAACAAGATGCATCAGTAAAATCCAAATTCCTGTTTCTATAGAAATTTATTGGCATTCAGCCAGGAGAAATGTTTGGGCCACTTTTATATTCATGTTTCACGAAAATCCAATGTGATGCGGATGGTGATACTGAGCCCTATTACTGATGACACATAATGTGTAATTTTACAACTATCGGGCACTTGGAATAGCCACAGCGCAAATTATGGGAGAGGAATTTCATCGTAGCGTCATTGGTGAATGTTCCAGAGGAATGCGGGAACAATAGCGCGTTCGCAAAGACAATAATAGAAATGGGGACTATAATAACGCATGAATACCTGAACGATGCTATGACCTACTTTCACATTGAACTTGGGTTTTACTTTAATCATTTCATTTGTTGTTCATGACGCTTGGAGTCAAAACTATTAATTTCTACTAAGACGGTTGTGAACAATTTATATAACTTTGAAAAAATATTAAAGTCTTCCACAAAAATTTAATTGCTTCCCGAAATCACAATGTACAATGGACTAAATAAATTAAAGATAAATTTTCAAAGAAGTAAGCACAAAATAATAAATACCTGAACAAAAAAATAGATGTCGTTGCACAATGTTGCACTTTTGAAAATAAATGTAATCCTTTTTTAACTGGAGGTGTTTCCAATTGGAAGATCGCGCGTGGACTGAACACAGGGGAGAAGGAACGCCGAGCTTTGTTTCAGCGGCGAGCTTTGCGTGGGCGGATCAGTAGGTACAAGTGCGCGCCGACACACGTTGCGTCTGCGCATCTCTATATCAACTTGGCCAGAATACAACCCGAGATTCGCAACATCTGTCTTGGCAAATTAACCAACTTTGTTTAATTAATTTTGACAATATGAACTATGTAGGTACTTATCATAAATAATACATGCGCAAGAAAATATCAGAAGAAATCAATCATTTCTTCATGTCACGCATATGATATGCATTTAGGTCAAATTGCATACGGGTGGCAATGTACGGTAAATGTTAAATAAATCTGTCTTTTTGAGGCGATGAATTGCGCCTGTTTTCAAAAGTCTCTCCTTGCCAATGTTCTGAAAATAGCCGTATGCGTCACGGAGCCAGTGGCGATGACTCCTCGAGACGATGGGGGCGATAAACATACGAAGCTAGATATGAATAATGATTGGCAAAGCGCCCTCTGACTCACGGTGCACTGATCGAATGTATGAAGATCTACGTGTTTCTCGAAAGTGCATCTTTTAAATCTGCGTAGGTCATTATTTTGGACTTTCGTCTAATAAAATGTTAAGAGTTCTGACGCATACCATCTCTCCCCACTAACTGATGTAATTGAACAATGTTATTGTAATCCTACTCAGCTTTCAGATGAGAACATTTTCCACTAATCGTCATATGTCTTACTTATATGCATGTATATAAGTCTTAATTATTAATAGAAGTTTTACACGAATTACGGTCGCCTCAAATTGCCGCTACTAAGTGGCGGGCAATGCAAATTAAACTTTACCTTTACGGGATAAGATTATATTTCTTTCAATTAAAAATTAATACTTCGAGAGTACTTTATAAAGTGCACATCATATAGAAAATATTATCTACATTATAAATTATACATTTCTTCTCAAAAGATCAAAGCCGTTGACACAGACAGTGCATAGTGTACATTAGCTTCTTAACAATAAGGTTCTTCGAAAGATAGACAGACAGCTTCTGAGGGACGTCGAGCTACGTAGTGCGAATTTTGGAAATAGCAAAGCAATGTATTTCCACTGTATAAAGTATTTCCTTGAACGCAAAATAAAAATCGCACTGAGACGTGTAGCGCAGCGCTACACGCGCGTGGCACCTTTACAACTCAAGATTTGAAGAGCTAAACCTAACAAATTGTTAACCTTGTAAAATATGTCTAGTGCTAGCTGCAACAACTAGTAGAGATTGGAACTATATTATCTGTAATAGTTGTCAGCTGTTACCTTTTTAGAGAGCGAAATAAATTTATACGGCACATTGCTATTCATTTTCACAAAGTTCCGGAGCAATCATGTAAATTGATTCAGCAGATTAAAATAAAATGTAACCAGTCAATAAAACCGCTTTAATAAAGTGAAAAAAAAGGTGATTGATAATACGTACCGAACAGAAAGTAAGAGTTTACTTTTCATAAATTGTTTTTCTAGTCCGTTGGACCCAAATCAATTTCAATTAAACTACCTTTATTCCTAGAATCTATTGTTTTATATAAAAGAAGTAAACCGTTTAGAAAAAGCTTTTAGTAACTTTTTTAAAGCTTACAACGTCTCAAACATTGTTATAGTTGATAGTGAAATAAATTAACGTTTGCCAATCACGATAGAGGACCTAAATCCGAAGTGTGAAGCATAAAGTCCTGTTGAGAGAGTACATTCTGTATTTCATTTTTGTATCACACAAGACAGTGAAAGCCGTATTTCTCGAGCTTACAGTAATAAAACGTGTTGCGTTTTTTATTCCCAACTTGTTATTTTTAGTGAATCTATTCATTCGTATAAATTATGTAGTCTAGTAAGCTTTATTTAGATTATTGTTTCTTGAAAAAAAAAAAAAAATTAAGCATTTTTTGGTGTACTAATTGTTATGAGAAAAAAATGTTTTAACCATTAGTGAATGATAAAAACTCATTAAGAACGAACAGAATATGCCCAATTGAAGGTACTTGTAGAGTTATAGTTGTACGTTTGAAACATGCCATGACTGTGATTATTATCTATTTAACACATTTTTTTATGATAGGTACTAAGAGACAGGACAAACAAGTTGTGCGCCTGACGGTAACCGACACGCCTGTCCATAGCAGTTGCAGTAAATGTATCATGCAGTCTATAATATACTATTTTTAATTATTTTCGGCCTATAAACTTCGAAGACAGGGTTGCGGCACGTAAGGTATTACGTGTCGTAATACCTTACGTGCCGGTGTCAATAATTTAAATTTGTAAAAGAAGGCCTGAAAGGCCTGAAGGCTAGTTGCTTTATTTTCTGATTTGGATTGGGACGTGTTACACTCTACTTTTATAAGTACTGTTATTTTTTCCTTATTTTTCAAAAATAGTTTTCAAAAAGTGACTTGACATACATACGGATATCACTATCTTGTTGTTTAAAGTTGGAACTCTGAAAACTTACGTACGTTACATCGTACTAACGCGACTAAAGATAAAAAAATGGTATATATACTCGTAGTACTTTATTTCCAAGATCAAATGAAAACAGATTAATAGCTGATGTTGTCTATGGAAGCCCGATAAAAAAGCCAGTTCCTAAGAAGACTGTGATAGACTAATTTGAAAACGCGGTGGGGTACGGTATTAGTTTTTTTTTGTTGAAAGATAGATAATGCGTTTTGAAGCAGTAGAGCTCTTTGTGAACGAGTTCGTGCAGAGAAGTACTGCCATCTTAACTATTTCTGCCGCCAAGCAGTAATGTGAGCGTTACTGCGTTCCGGTTTTGAAGGGTTTGGGTGCTGGTGAAATTACAGGGTGATGGGAATTGTCAACATATTTCAGGGTGCAATGGCAGAGCCCTCAAATCTTTATGATCTCTAAGTGGCACTCTAACTGTTATGGACAGATGTGCCGCTTACCAATAGATGCACTACTTGTTCGTCCAGTCGCTACGTATCATAAAAAAATACATAATGCGTTTGTCTTTTAAATGCACAATCTAGCCTTGAGTAGTAGAAAGTAGCGTAGCAATCTCATCAACGAGAATACTGTAATGTCAATTAAATATGAAACAACACTCGTCGATCTTTGGCATCTATATGCCATCGTCATCATCATTAATATTAATCTTTGCGTGTAGGTATCTTCGCATTCACTATCTGAAAGATTTACATAGACTATGAAAGATCTTTCGAAAATTATACCTTACTTCTAGTACGTAGTCGTATAATCGGAGCACGATTTATTTTGATATAACGAAGGTAATGAGTAAACGAGGGTTTACAGATAAATTGTAGATTGTAATATTAGTTACATTTACCCACCGGTACTCGGTCAAAACTGTGCACATAGTTTTGATCATTTTGTATATTTATAACTGTAATCTATTTCATTGCTTCTATTACACATTGCCGTAAATCAGTGTAATCATGAATGAAATTGTAAAATTATGACTCAGTTATTTAAGTCGACTTCAAATTCAAAAGTTATATCCAGTTTTGCATCAGTACGTAACTAAAAAAACTTATTTTACATAGATTGAGGCCAGACGAGCGTAAAAATTTTCAAATGTTAGTCGTATTTTTGTGTCGCTTAATTTACGCTTTGGTTTCATATTAAGAGCCCATACAACCTCGAATCGTCGCCTTACTTTCCCAAACTCGTATCTTATAAAGACTTATTTAGAAGATGGCAAAATTTTCTATTTGTTTTCAATTTCTTGTCAAGGGTGTTTGGTTGTATTACTTTAAGTATAGGTAAAAGCCAGTGTCTGCATATGAAGGAAATGTGAAATCTGCTGCAAAATTTGTGTATACAATCCATTTTTTGCATTTCAGTAACTTTGTGCTTTAAGATACGAGTTTGTGAAAGTAAGGCGACAAAATGTATTTGGTTGATTCCGCATAACAGTGAAAGTGTTGACTCAATCACATTGGAAAAAAATATATAGTAAAATTGATGATATACACTGATTACATTGAAAACACGATTCCAATAATTTTCAAGGTAGAAAAAAAAACACAAACTTTCCTCGACATTTTACAAGAAACCGCTGTATTCAATAAGTACTTTACATGCAACAATGATATTTTTTAAATAAACTGAACTAAATAGAACGCGTATACTATATACATAATACATATGCGATATACATTTTTGAAATAGCTTTAATTTTCTTTGTAAAAAAAAATAAATTCTGAAATAAAGCCAGTGTCTCCGCCGTTCAATCTAAGCAAAATGAACCTTATTAGTACGGGAAAAACTTAAAATAGAGCTGAGGTAGTATCGGCTCCTAAAATCCGGTTTGTGCCACATGACGACGCAAAATGAGTTGTCTTTGTCTGCCGATTCACGCACGCAATTACGATCGAACTTCGGTCACCCTGTGTGACGTGCTTGTTCAGTGGAGAGAGGGGTGAGGAAACATTTATTGACATGTGGTCTGCTCTCCGTATTATAAACAACGCATGTGAATTTTGGTAACTTTCGAGATATTGGCCTAAACATGTTTTTTTTCTTTTAAAAATGTAAATTTTGCTTAACTATAAAACTGAAACTAAGTAAGATACAAAAAAAAAACCCATTTATAGAGGGTTGTAGATCTTGTTCCGCTGATTCCGGAAATGATAATAACTCAGTTTCGTCTAAAATGACGATTACGTTATTTATGGTAAGGATAGAAGTGGTAGTATTTTACAAACTGATCTGCATAAACTTTCATACTGTATATGAAACTGTCCACACTCTAATCTTTTTTTATATGATGCTAAGTGACGGGACGAACCAATCGTGCGCCTGGTGAAGAGCGACACGCTTATCCATAACAGTTGTAGTGCCACTTAGAGCTTTAAATTGCAAAGATCTGAGGTGCGCTCCCATTGCGACCGTCACCGCGGAACACGGCAATGATGCTATTACTGCTTGGTGGTAGACATAGGTAAGGTTGCAGTACTTCCCTGGACGAACTTAGTTTAGTAGAGTTCCTTGTGAAAGAGTTCATTCAAAGAGTTATTCAACCTTATCCCTTCCTCTCCTTTCCATCAGCGGACCACCCGTGCCGGACTGCGTTGCCACAGTTGGACGGTCAGTTCAATACCGTCCCGCACTAAAAAGTTTGGCAATTCGTTTTTATGCCGAACCATCAAATTGTGGAACCAACTCCCGGCGCATGTATTCCCTCCCCTCTATAACATCGGGTCCTTCAAACGTAGTGTGAAGAAGCATTTGGCCAGGCCGGCAAAATGATAGTGACGGAGTGAAGATATTTGTGTTTTCCATCCGTTACTCTCATCTCTGGACTGTATTCGCACTTTCCATCAGGCGCGGTGCAGTTATTTTGCCGAGTCACAATAAAAAAAAATAAAAAAATTCAGCGTAGTACTGCCACCTTACCCTTTTCTACCGCCTAGCTGTAATATCAGCATTACTGTGTTCCGGTTTGGAAGGGTAAGGGTGCTGGTGAAATTACAGGATATGGGACTTGTCAACTTATATCCCAGCGTAACGGGCGCAGTGGCAGTGCCCCTCAGATCTTTGCAATTTAAAAGTCTCAGTGGCACTGCGACCGTTATCGATAGGCGTGTAGCTTACTATCAAGCGCACGACTCGGTAGCTCTATGACGAACCTCTACTGCTACTAAATCGTTCCTTATTGAAGGGATGTACCCCAGTTTCGTTTTCTAACATCATCTAATGCTTCATAAATGACACTTTTTTTAATGGACCTATTTATTACACAATATGAAACAAACACCAGAACAAACGCTTAAAAGCAACTGAATAAAATACGTTCGTTTGGAACCCTAACCGATTTTCAGTCGAACGTAAACTACGAGAGCCAAAAACCGCGACTCAGAAAAATATTCTCGTCACCGTGAGGGTGATCTTATTATTAAAAAAACAATGTAAATGTAAAATTTATGCGTAGAGTTCAAACATGTAGAAATGAATAATTGAAATTACTCCATTGTCTTCTTTTAACCGCCTCAGTGGCCGAACGGTTACCGTGTCGTACTGACACGCAAAGGTCTCAGGTTCGATTCCCGGGCCGGAGAAATATTTGTAGGGCCTACATTTATTTCTCTCGTGAGTTTGGGTGTAATTTGTGGTTGTCTATGTGTGTGTCCATGGCACCCGCGACATAGGATTTCCCCAGTGCGGGGTTATGTTGAGTGTGTTCGTTATTATATTTATTATTATTATCGCTATTTCGTGTTACTGTAATTTTGCAAACAAGAACATTTCATTTATTTATTCACTGATTCCAGTTTTATGGAATTAGTATTCATAGCCTGTGACCTAGTTTAATATAAGTGACAATTTAGACGCGATGTAGCGGTTTAGTAATGAGCTAACATACAAACGACAACACGTGTGGTTCTCGAACTAGATTTCATGTACCTACTAACAACTGGATAACAAAGTGCTTCAGATGTTTACCTATGTGGTACACCGTTTAACTACGTGGTCGGAATTCATTATTATTTACAAGTGCTATACCGACAAATACATATTAATATAATTATACAGTCATTAGCACATTGTAACGGGTTTAACTCTGGTTCTGCTAATTGGAATATGTTGAATGCTTCCTTTGAAATTGTGAGTACAATAATTTAACTTTGATTTAATCATATTATTATCCGAATATATCGATCCGAATATATGTTTCCTAACACAGGCCCTAACAAGCCTAAATAGAAACATCCGCCCCTGTACTATGTGCCCTTTAAAATGAACGAATAAAACATTTTTATTTTATTTATTTTATTTTATTTATTACAGCGAAATATGGTACCCTGTACTAGCATATTCTGATTTATACGTGTGATATTTAAAACTTTGAGTAGCACTGCAACTGTTATAGACAGGCGTGTAACTTACCATCAGGCGCACGACTAAAAAACAATATTATGGTAAACTCATTTCGTTATCAACGAAAAATTTTCTTTACACCTTGTATATTTAATATTAAGACCAGATATTATATTAAACTATTTAATGATTAATGTTTCTCGGAATTCCAAGCATAACTGGAGTAAATCAATGTGTATCTGCTCCACGTAGTGCGAGGTGTTAAAGCATTAATGCTAACTAGGTACCTCGTGACTGCCACCAACTCATCGTATTAATCCAGATTTATTTACGTAACATGACCTTTTATGTACACTTAGGACGTTTTGTTACCGACAAAATGCATCATGGCACAGCGGTGCAAGCACGCGAAGGTAGTGACTTCCGTCCCGGCCGATGCCTATCTATTCAAAGTCCGAAGGCTAGACACAACTGAATGTTATCTGACCTGCTTTTAAGCCTGATAAGTAGAAAACAGACACTTTCTATCCCCTTTTAATTCGTAGTTTAGTGTTGAAAGGATCAACCCTTCTGGGTTGAAGGTGCGTGTCGGTTCATCTACAATAGCCGTCACGCAAAAAAGGATTTAACCTTAGTCGTTGTCTACTGATTAAATTGGTTTTTAACAACCCCCAAATTTCGTATCTTTTCATTTGGAAAAGGTCAGGTTCATTAATCTGATATATTTTTTGTAACTATCTGGAAAAGAGGTCCGTCGAGCCCGGCGTTCAATTAAATGAAATGTGTTCTCGTAGCAAAAAACAGCAATGGAATGGGCATGTAATATTCATTGATTTTTGCCACTGTGTTCGTTATATCGATGTAATCAAATTTCCAAGGCAAACTATGGCGTGTTGAATATGAGTTAAAGAATGTGCTTTGTGAAAGTTTAGCTGGTAGGGTAAAGAGGTTATTGGGTTTATGATTTTGGGAAATATGGTATTGACCTTAAAACACGCACTATAGTGATTTTGTTACAATGAAAATGTGGTAAAACTGCGTAAAGTGTCTTGTGAACATGTGAACGCTTATTTTCTGAATATTGTGATGAATTTGTTATAGTAATTTTTGATATACGTAACTTTAAATTATTTGACAAATTAACTACATACATGCAATACTTCATAAGGGTGAGGCCTGACGAGCTTAATCTTATGCAGTTTGAGTTTTTTAAGTATCGTAGTTTACATTCGACTGGAATTCCGTAGAGTCGCCAAACGAATGTAGTTTATTCAGTTGCTTTTAGGTGGTATTTGTGCCATATAATGTAATGGATCCATTAAAAGGTGTAGCACAAACCGGATTTTATATGAAAACGAACGCAGTGTAAATTACGCGAGTCAAAAAACGCGACTCACAACTCACATTTTTTTTCTTAAACAATTGCAAGTGCGCATTTGACCTCCATCTCACCTGATAGAAAGTGCGATGAGGTCGACGATGGAGCATGCACACCCAAATAATGCCTTTTCACTGTCGCCTTAAAGTTATAACGTATATGGAACAAGTCTGCAGGCAGGGAATTCCACTCCATAGCCGTCCGCCAAATAAATGTGGAAGCGTAACGTTTCGTGCGAATCTTTGGAATATCCACAGCATAGGGGTGGAATCCAAGCCTACGTCTAGTCCCCCGGTAATCGAAAAGGGAAAGCGGATTAAAGCGTTTTCTAAGTAACGCTTACGCTTGACGCTATATTACGTTTGTCGTCAGACTCACTCTAAGTGTTCAACATCATATATTTGCATGTGGGTTTTTTCAATCAATGTTAAACCACTTAAAATTTTGCACAGAAATGTATATGACCTAGATTGCCGTATGATGCTAAATCAAAAGTCTATAATTATTTTCAGACTTTTATAATATACTATTAATTGATAACAAAAACGAATATTAAGCTTAACCACCCTTTTGCCACCAAAAAGAATCTCCGAAAAAACAATTTGTCTCATACGAACGTAAATTACCTAGAAAACTGATAAGGTAAGTTCGTGATTGAACACGTGTCGTCTATATCCCCGATGAGCCATATATCACCGGTTTCCCTATAATTTACCCTAGAACATGACAAAATTAACCGGGTAATAAAGTTACAATAGTTTCATATTCTGTAATATTATCAAACATTAGTTAATATGGTGTATTACTGATTAACGAACTACGTACATTTGCGAATGAATATTTGAACGGGTAATATTAAAATTTTGACTGCGTATTGTTAAGTAAGACTACAAGAAACCTCGTACGAAACGTATTATAGTCCTGCAGGGCTAAAAAGGCCGTATTGGGAGAATCATAATATGATTAATCGACAATTCATATTATGATTCTGCCAATACAGCCGTTTTAGACTTGTTGTTTGGAGTCACGTCAACTGAAATATGGAGCAGGTACTTAATTCGACTGTATTTTTTCGTAATTACACTGGCATTCGTGAACCGATTTCGATGATTCTTTTTGTGTTGGAAATGGAATTCTCAATTGGATTGTATTTTTATTTGTGTGTATGTTACGCAATTATTCCGACATTTGAGGACTGATTTCGATGATCCTTTTATTGTTGGAAAGTTGTCTGTAGTGGTCTCATTAAAATTTGAAGAAAATATTTTCCCTCTTATCTTAATTCCCATTATGTCGTAACGTTTTGTTATCGTTGGACGACAGTCGCGTTTAGCCTGTTCCCACGACTATCTATCGTGACTGTATCATGAACGTTTACTTTATCGTTAAACAACTGTCGTTTCCAGCGGACACAATCGTTTGAAGCTGCGATTATCTGTTGCGTTTTTATCGTGACGTTTTATTTGTCGACTGAAAACTGTCGTTCTAGCTCTTCCCATTGTCACGACAGTCTGTCGTCATAACGACAAAAAGGTCGGGAACGACTGTTAATCGTGTTGTACTACATGTGAACAAAACTGCACGACCATCTGTCGTCACGACATAATATGAACGCGCCCAATTAGGGAATGAATCCAATTTACTGAGTTTCACTCAATTTCCATTAATCGAATTTAGAAAAACTTGGCGTATATGTGTAATTTCATTGAAAATAAAATGTTATGGTAATGGAAATGGCAGACAGGTGAGAGTAACTCTTAAACAGTGTACAGCACCTACGTTATGTTCCGGCTGACATTATTAGTTTTGACGAGGACTTCCATATGCGTTTTAATTATCTTTGACGGGACCACAGTAACAAACACAGCGAAAGGGGATAATCAAACTTTTGAAGTCCGTTTTTATTTTTTTTAAATGAGTTGTAATTTAATCTTATTGAGATAGAATGCATCGTACCCTGTATGCACTACGCTTGGATGCTGAAGATTTAATGGCCGCCATTACGCCACTGGTACCGCGATTAAAGTTTTAGATCGCAACTATGTAATATATTAGCCATTGATAGGAGCCTTTTTTTTTTGCATCAAGCGTCTAACCGCTGTATTTAAAAAAAATAGCCGTGGTGGTCTAATGGTTTGACCTACTGTATCTCGCGCAGAGGCCGTGGGTTCGAATCCGGATTCGCACCTCAAAGTTTCTCGGAATTTAAGTGCGAAATTTATGTTTGAAATTATCGGTTAAAGAAAACATCGTGGTGAAACCTGCACGCCGAAAAAGGTTCACAACCCTCGGAAAACGTGTGAGGTGTCCAATCCGCACTGGGCGCGAAGATCCGTGCCTAGCCGTGGGACGTATAAATGGATTGATGATGACTAGCCGCGAGCAATATTCTACATACAAATGCAGTCGCAACGACTTTCGAGTTGCGGCTGCGTCAATTGGTATGGTATGGCTTATTTGAATAAATAGAAATCGCCCGCAGGCAGCCATCCGCGACTACCCGCTTAGTGGAAAATTAGTCTAAGAAAATGACAGATTATTTGTCCATACAGATTATTCCTATTAGTTACATGATGAAAAATTTCTATGACGCTTCAAAAGTACGTATAAATAAACAATCATATTGATGGCCTATCTCAAAAACACCTGGTTCATCACAAAGATGATGCTAAAACAAATAATTATATTCCGGTCCAATGATGTCGGGATATTCAATTGATTGATTTGAAAGCTCGGTTTCTTATAAAAAAAATTTGTACATAGCTGTGTAATAAGTAAAAAAACGACCTATTTCGGGTTGAGACACTATTCTTGAAAAGCATCATCGTTGAGCTTCATCAAGAGTCATTAAGATCAAACACAAAAAAATATTTCTATTCGCACAAATTGAATTATTTTTTATTAATTTTACATTTTTAGGAAAATTAACTGCTAGGGATACAAATAGTTACAATAATAAATATGGATGACCAATAACAAGTTTCCACAGATAAGTTAACAGTTAAACTTTACATTACAACTTGTACAAACACTTAGAAGAAATAAGTAAAAAAGATAAATTCTTACTCGGATTCTCATTCTTATTAAGGGAAAGAATAGAAAAATTTATTACAGAGTAGTCGCTTAAGTTGGTCTGATGACGTATTGAAAAAGTAAATATCTTCCTGAAATGAAGAATTTTGTCTGTAGTAGTAGTAACAAGTAGTAATTTTGTCTGTTGTCAGGAACATGAAGCATGTTGTCAATAAAGTTCTGCTCTGAAATAAATGCTTGGATTCGTAGCAAATATTCATTGCCTGAAACGAGAATTTGCGAACGTCATCTCTACCATGACGCCAGGGGAGTTTTGTCTTATGAATATTAATAACATGTTACAGAGCAAGGGCCAATGTTCTCATACAAGGAATTACTAAGTTACACCAACACGCTTCAAACTTTTCTTATTAGTTATTATTTCGTCAGATTTTGGATTTTTGCGTTGTTGTTACAAGTAGCATTTCCTTTTGTTTTACAGTAATATCATGCAAAATACAACTTGAGAAATATAGCAGTAGCACTGGATCTTCTTGTGAAAGAGTTCATCCAAGGAATGCCACCATACCCATTTCTGCCGCCAAGTTATATAATAAGAGCATTACTGCGTTCTCGTTCTGAAAGGTAGGTGTGCTAGTGAACCTACAGGCATACGGGACTTGTCAACTTTCTACAGCTGATGGGCATAGCAGCAGTGTCCCTCAGATTTGTACGATTTAAAGCTCTGACGTGCACTACAACTTGATGTCATAAAAACATAATGTTACTTATTAGAAAGATGTGAGTATTTTCCTGTAATTCTTTTAGGATATAACAAAGGTGATTATTAATAACAGCTACGTAGAATTTTTGTGCACTCTTGTTTGATCTTTTCCATTGTACGTCATCGAATGCCCATTCAAATTCACTAAAAGATTAGTGTGTATGTATTCATTCGCTACGAATTTATTTTCCACACTATTGTGCTAAATACATACTTAGCATGTAGTTAACATGGCGCAGCAAGTATCGATTGCAATACTCAGGTGCAACAACTTTATAACTCTTCAAAACTGGTGAAAAAATAAAATTTTAGTTACATCAGGGTTTTGTGCTAATTATTCGGATGGGTGAGAATTTTAAATTACCATATTTTAAAGTTTGTTTCATTTGAATAGCAAACTCTAGAAGCCCCACGCTCGAAGACATCCTGTATATTTAGTAGCAGTAGAGCTCCTTGTGAAAGCGTTCGTCCAGGAAAGTACTGCCACCTTATCTGTTTCTGCCGCTAAGCAGTAATGTCAGCATTACTGTGTTCAGGTTTTGAAGGGTAAGGATGCTGGTGAAATTACAGGTACATGGAACTTGTCAACTTACGTCTCAAGGTGACGGGCGCAGTGGCAGTGCACCTCAGATCTTTGCGATTTAAAGAGATGAGTGGCATTGCAACTGTTATGGACAGGCGTGCAGCTTACCATCAGGCACACGACTTGTCTGTCCCGTCACTTGATATTATATAAAAATAAACAAATTCTACCCCTTTTACCAAGAACCCTGAAATTCTAACGATCGTGTTCTTTGATGGAGAAATCTGATAAACTTCACGGCCCTCGCGTAGCTGACTTTGACCTCATTAGAGCCCAGCTGGACTAGCAAACCCTGACTCTAACCAATCTTACCGCATGCCGTGATTTTGAGGGATATCGATTTATTTTAAAGGATATCTAATCTAATTAACTTAAGTTTAATAAATTTTCACAAGCATTCAGCAAGTGAAGTATTTTATGATTAAAGCCATCTTGTTAGTTAGTAGTAAATCTGAGTTAACATTCTTCTTTCCTGCCCACATTGGACCTGTGTGGTGAATTATGACGTACATACCTTTCCACTACCGGAGATAAGCACAGAAATATGATATAAATATGTCATGATGAATAAGCCTTAATTAATACAGGATGAAATTTAATTTCACATCACTTATTTCAAACGATTATTGTAACAAATATGTACAACTTTTACTATGGAGAGATCTTAAAAACTCAGAACGCACTTTATATTTAACGTCAAGTAGGTATGATAATAAAAGTTCACTATTATTAATTAAATCTGTTAACTTAACTTTATTTATAGCTTGTTTCTTTCATCTCACTGGAATCGTATTTGATTACAAAATAGCCGTCAATATGTCAGTTATTCAGACATCTTCGTTAGTTTAAGTAACTTTCAACATCGTTCGATAAAGCAGCTTAAAGAAATGACAGGTACCTGTTACAAAAACATTTGGTTCATTATACTATTTTATGTACACTATACATTTTTAAGTATAGTAATACTGTATTATTGTTTGTTGAGCACATTTTCTTCATTAATCATTTTATTTCTAGCGTGTTCATTTATTTCAGAGTGCATGAAAGAGGTTTAGTTAGCGACTTGCATCGTACCATTATACGCCGTATCATTCTTTTTGGCGATTGGTTTTCTAAATTATAGTTCTATTTTTATATTTGGCAGTACGCCTCAAAATAATAAAAAATTTAATGTGAGATCGTCGGGGATATTGCAATTATGCGGAGCCATTTCGGTAAGTTAGTGGTCAAACCAAATCCGCGTCTACGTCGTGGCAACCAAATTAGACTGATTTACTGGAATCTATCGTTAATAAATTAATGCTTATTGTGCAAACATTAAAGTCGCAACCATTGAAATAACAAAGTGATAACGTTTTAACACTTTCCTGTACCAATGCTACATACGCGCCTTTACACTATTCCTGACGAGATGTAATAGGGAAAACCGGGTTTAACCTCCTAAAGCCCCATGACGGGACGAACATGCCGTGGTAAGCGATACGCCTATCCATAACGTCATAATGTCATGTCATTATTGCAGTACCACATAGAACTCCAAAACACAAAGATCTGATGGGCAATGCCATTGCGCCCGTCACCCTGAGACATAAGTTGACAAGTGTCAAGTGCCTGTAATTTCACCAGCACCCTTACACTTCAAAAGCGTAACGCGGAATAGCTTACATTACTGCTTGGCGGCAGAAATATGTAAGTAAGTACTTCCCTGGATGAACGCTTACACACTTTTATATGTGGGAACTCATCATCAGAATTTGAAAATTTATTTAGTTTTCTAAGTGACTGTCAGTCAGATCTCCGACAAGAAATAAAATAAAAATAAACAAGGAGCTCTACTGCTACTAAATAAATAAATACTATGACTACTACTAGTAAGTAAAAAGTTTAGTGGGCATATTACAGAAATTGTAATATATTTATAATTCATTTGGATGATCAGAGTGGAATAAAGCGGCAAGCGTGTTTTATTCAGCTCAGATCACACGATCGGATGCGATAAATTAATATTATATAATAGATGAAACTGATATCTCGATTACCCTCAATGTGTATACACATTGAAGATAATCAGTTTCCACAACCAAGCGATTCACACTACTACACATCTACTACAGCGAATGTCTAGGCCGCAATAATACAATATAAATATGCCATCGGTACTATAACAACAAGTATAAATAAGAATGCAAAAAAATAACAAGTACAAAAAAAAATATTTCGAGTTGCGCCAAAGACAATCCAACTAACCTATTCTTAAATGATACTATTTTTATCGTTCATAAACAAGTTTGATAAGAAATGGACAAGTGTAAAGGTCAAAATAACCTATTTTTAAATAATGTTAGTTTTTTCATTCATAGACAAGTTAGATACAGTAATAAACTTGAGAAAAGGTCAAGATGGCAGGCAATATCTGACGCTTTTATAGATTTCATATCTAATCAACGACTAACAGCAAGGATTGATTCCCTTAGTAGTAATTGTACTTAATAGCTATATATACTGTGACTGGAATAAGTTCTCTACCTATAAACTATACAACAGTATTATCGTTGATTTTGTATTATGAATTTGCGATGCGTGAAAACGAAATAAAATGTACTTATTTTTGGCCAGGTCAAAATTTGTGAACCAATGGTTTCCACTGTGAATGCTGAATGAGGAGGTCCTGGATTCGATTCCCGGTAGAACCAAATTGGGAAATGTACTTTTCTAAATAGCTTCTGGTCTGGGTGTTCCGAGTATTGCCTTTTGTATATTCCGTTACTCTTGTATTTACACGGATTTCCCTAAATTGAGACCAGTGGCCGTAGCATGGCAGAATATGTGTGATAAACCTCCCCGTGACAATATATAATTCAGTTGATAAATATAAGTTTGCTTATTTGGTAATGAACTATTGTTATACATTTTGAAGAACAAGGACAACGATATAAAATTACGTATATCGCTATCTTTGTCGTTGAATCATCATCATATTGTGAAAAAAATTATAAAATTAAAAAAGGTTTATCACTCGAATTTCACAGCTAAATGTGGATATAATAGCATTATCGAGGCGGCATACTACAGAGGCTGGTTTGGTTTCCTGGGCCATAATGAACATAAAATTCATTAGATATGGCGTTAGAGCATTTTTTTTCTTTATGAATGTACCAATTATGATATTTTATTTATGTACCCTCGAGGACTTTCCACCGGCCTGTGAGCCGTGGATTGTATAATTTAGTTACAAAAAATATATAATTAAGGAATATTAATTGAATTTGTTTTCATTAAGCCAAGGTACGCTTAAAATTCTGCAAATTTTTAACACCCCTAATGAAATAAGCGAAATCTTATTAAAAATTTTATTTTACCGTTTTATCATATCTAAATCATATGTTTAAACGTTTCCATGGGTCGTGTAAAGGGCCTGAAAAGTTGATTTGTTTGAAAAAATAAATATACCTACCCGATTTAGATCTGAAAACATAATTTTATTTCCAATTATCGAATGACTTTTCTAAACATATAATATATAATACAATATTATCAGCTTTTTAACACAGTTAATTCCCTTAACTAAATCAACGAAAAGTAACTATAGTTTTGTATGAATGAAATCCGAATCATTTCCTCTATATTAAATATGTTACAGTCGAGTCAATCGGCCCACGTAATTACATAATGGACTATTTCTAATTGTCTTTCGATATCAAATTCTTGTTTAAATAATAATGAATCCTTCACGAGGCGACGTAATACTTTAAATTAGATTAGCTTCTCTGCACTATAGATTTTAAGGCTTTCGTATTTATTCACTTAATGATTATCACTAAAGTGATCGACAATTCGACCATAAGACTAGTAGCATAGTAGAATAAGAACAAGTAGGGCAACTTCGTACCCAATAACACCGCGGCTTATAAGTACGCGCAACCGTGTACTGACGCACACATCCCTTGGAACATTTATTTTATTGAATACGACATTCTCATGTCAAACTTTGGTAGCTATAAAGATACCTGGTTGAGCGACGAAAAACTTTCATACATTTCTCACAGGTGGCGCTGCGGTAAAAACAGTGAAAACAAAAATCAAAGATCTGTAAGAAACGCATAGAGATATTCGTAAGGTCTGCTGACTTGATCTGTAGCTCAGTTGGTAGAGCGGTTGCACTAGATTGGCATACAGACACAGGTTCGAGTCTTGTCAGATCGAAGGAATTTTTCTTTGTGTTCGATCTTTATATTAATAACTATAACATCCCTTTTTTTAATAACTTAGCAATGGATGTATACGAAACTCGATTACCTGGAAACCACCTCACAGTTTCATAGATAGGACATAGACTTTCCAGTTTGTTTAAGGGTTAACGGCTCCTCCCCTTTACAATTACAAGAACTACTACATACAGCGTTTCTATTGTTAAGTTAACGTAATGAAACACCCAGTGACTGTACGTTTTATCACCCAAGTTCGTCATTCGTTTTAATAAGGTTTCTGTACAGAAAATCGTACATTTATAAAAGAAAAGACTGGGTGGGTTTAAAGAAATCTCAGATAAATCCCTGAAGGATTGTAAACTGTGAACTATTCGTAACCTGTATGCCAGACAAGTACAGATGTTCGTGAATCACTCTTGTGGGTTCCAACGCGTCCGGATAGAAAAAAGTTATCTGCATTATAAAATTTTAGTCGATATTATGCCGGGCATTTATACTCTGGTCTTTAGACTAGTTTGTATTCTAAAACTGGCGTAGAGTTGAATTTAAATCTGAAATGTATAAGTTATAATTACAAATAATGTTATAAAAAGAAACCGACCTCAAAATTTTGTGGAATTACATCTATTTGCCAGGTTTTATTGAAATCTGTTACCGGGAAGTGGGTGAAATCCAATAAACCGGGTTCATCCTATAATTGGCTACCCTTAGAGGTGGAATATTTTCTTCAGATTTAAATGGACCTCTACTGACTTCCCCTTTCCAAACATCGAAATCGGTTAAAAAATGTCAAAGTAATCGCGTAACATACGCATTTATTGGTAGGTGAATATATATTACACAAATAAAAATTCAACCGCACCCAGAACCTCCTCCTTTTTTTTCGGCCGGTTAAAAAAGTATATGTATACTGTAGCCTGTGATTCATTAATTCAACCTAGTTTAGGCATCTTTTTTTATTTATTTATTCAATTTCAAGAACAAATTTGACAAAAAACAACTCTTCTTTATCGCAACGCAAAAACTTAGTGATTTAACCATCTAGCGATGAGCTAACAAGCTCGACACTTAAATTAACTTACAATTCACTAAAATATTAATTAATTCTAGAGTATATGTCTACATTTAAATAAGTGCTATAGATATTATACTACAATACAATATAGTGTCTCTTTTAACAGTTTTGCATTTCTTGACATCACTCTCAGCAGTGTCACTTAGCACTGTGCCTGGTAGATCGTTCAGAATTTCTGGTAGTATGTAGTCCGGCCTGCGCATTCGTTATACGTTGTTGTATCCCGGCAAAGTATATGTTGGAATGTATGTAAGCGACCGCAAATGTTCAGAGCGCATTCGCTTTCGCAGATTGTGTTTGAAATGATCGTATTCCTGACATGCGAATAGCATTCTAGCTATGTGAAATACATTTAAAACTCTACAATCGAGTTCTTAGGTTTTTGCGATTGTTACACATAGGAAATGTAACTATTTTTCCGGATTTAAATCGCGTATATTTGTTTTTCAAACAAACCGACGTTTCGGGCCCTTTACAGGTCCCCTTGTCGCGGTCACTCTACAGTAACCAAATAATTTGTCATATATCCATGAGTACATATGCAATTAGAGACACAAAAATATAGGAGGTATAGACTGTACGAGTAACCTTAATGTTTCTGCTTTCATCAGACATAGCAGTTTTCAGAAAGAAATAGATTAGGTGGCAGTACTTTTCTGGACGAACACATTCACAAGACTCTATTGCTATTCTTATTGACTGATTTCATTATTCTATAGAAGTACATAACGTGAACGGAGGTATTTTAAAAGACGAATTCTATTTTAAACTGACTTAGTACCTACACTTATCCTTTCCACTACAATCTATTTCCATTTCTATTTCTGAGTGTGTAAAACAAAACACGCGCGAACGTGTATATGTATACGATAATATAGAAAATGATTGTCATTTGTCACTGTCAGTTGGGTTTGAAATCCGATCACAGGGGGCGACCGAACAAACCAATATAAATACTAATAATACTTTAGTTCTACTTATATTTCACTATTCAGTTTGCTTCTCATACAATATTTAGAAATGAGATTTTTATAATGGGTGACCAATTATAATTGGACCCTAAATATTATGCTATATTTTTTATCAGTTAATTAAACATTGTATGCGTTGCATTGCCATTGTCATTGACGACCTCGGTGGTTACCTAGTTCTGCCGCCAAGCAGTAATGTGAACTGCGGTCCGGTTTGAGGGGCAAAGGTGCTGGTGAAATTACAAGCACATGACACTTGTCAACTTATGTCTTAGGGTGGCAGGCGCAATGGCAGTGCCCCTCAGATCTTTGTGATTAAGGCTCTGAACGGCACTGCAATTGCCATGGACAGGCGTGTCGCTTACCACCAAGCGCACGACTTATTCGCCCCGTCAATTAGTATCATAAAAAAGTAGAACGGTTTGCACTAAGGGCGCTAGAATGTCCTGGGTTCGATTCCCAGACTTTTCGAACTTTCTGGTGAATTCCATTACTATGGTACTCATAATGTAGGGAATCTTCTAGTTTGAGACCACGCAAGTAGTTTTAGTAGCAGTAGAGCTCCTTGTGTAAGATCGTCCAGGGAAGTACTGCCACCTTACCTATTTCCGGCGGCAAGCAATAATGTCAGCATTACTGTGTTCCGGTTTTGAAGGTAAGGGTGCTGGTGAAATTACAGGCACTGGGACTTGTCAACTTATGTCTCAGGGTGATGGGCGTAATGGAGTGACCCCTCAGATCTTTGCGATTTAAAGCTCTAAGTGGCACCGCAACTGTTATGGTCAGGGGTGTAGCTTACCATCAGGTGCACGACTTGTTCATCCCGTCACTTGATATTATAAAAAATAAGGCAATGGTTGTAGCAGCTTGGCAAATTTTTGTTGGGCTCTCGCTTTTGTTATTATTGTGTTTTATTTTCTCAATCTTTTTGGCTAGTTACATTTACGAACCGAAAAAAATTGTGTAGTAATAATAATATTATTATTGCCAACTTTAGTTTACTAGCCATCTAATATTTTAAAATGGTTCAAATTCTTCAAAGACTTCGCAATCGGATGAATAATAAAGGAACGCATACAAAACAAACAAACGTTCATTTTTATATTTTTATTATCTATGTGATAATAAAAATAATAAAGGACGATTGGGCTTTACCGTTTACTCTAATAACTACATGTCACTGCAATAAACGTGATTATTCAACGAATTGCTTTATTGTAGTGAAATAAAAGCTTTTATTGCCTAAAACATAAAATAGATAAAAGATGAAATGAGTAAGTAAAGTCTGAAAGAGTTAGAACCGTTTGTTTCATTTTGTATAACCTATCTACTATTATAAACAATACGATATATTAAATTTACAAAACAACATGTTCAATCATAGGTAACATTGACATCCAATATGTAGTATAAATAAAAATTAAAGGATCTTTCCACTGAAAGAGGGAGAGAGAGCAAAATGAGAGAAAGAAAATATTTATCGAATACTATTCACAAACATAACAACGATTTCCTACTTTAATACTATAATATTAGAGTTTGTAGTCCATAGCATAGATTGAATATTGTATAAAATTAGTACTTTAATAAGTATAGACATACAGTTCTTGATCTACGATCGCTATGTACTGTTTACAGACCTGCTTATAAGTTATAGAACAAATATGTAACGTATACAAAAAGTACACACTCTTAGCGCCTCACTAAGGTGACCCTGTGTCGCGGGTGCCATGGACACACACATAAACAACCACAAATGACGTCCAAACTCACGAGATAAATAAATGTAGGATATATAAATTTCTCCTGTCTCGGGAATCGAACCTGCGAACTCTTGCAGTCCAGCATGATAACCGATCGGCCACGGAGGTGGTTAATATGATTCAATAAGGACATCCGATAAGAAAATCCAACGAAGTGATAATTAATACTACAAAGACCGAATATTCGAGAGTCCTGTCGGATGAAAAGAATTTTTCTTATATTAATAATTATGAATATTTATTTTACTTCCATTTATCCGATTGACTTGAAATTTCTCATAACAAACTGCAGTATGAATCATAATTAGACGTCCAAAATGTAAACAAAGGAATTTCTTTGGAATCGAAAAAGGAGGAGGTTCTCATTGTCTACAATTCAAATATATATTACAAAATATGAACAGTAAACAAAAACTTTAACAAATGCACTACGGAGACAAGAAAACATTCGAGTTCGAGAAACGAAGCAAGAATGACATCCATGACACTACAAAATGACGGTTCAAAAAGTTTTTGATAACGATTGTGTGTGTGTGTGTGTGTGACTAGTGTCATAAAATTATTTACCACCTCAAACGTAGTGTTTTATTATAATTGTTGTATTGAACAAAATTAAGTAAAAATATATGTTGCAAAATGGAAATTGTTCTTAGTTTTATTAGATTACAGCTTGAGAAGAGTTGTAAATGTTTATTCGCCCAAAATAGGAAACTACCATTTAAAATGTGTTGTTTGTACGGTTATTCCCTTTGCTTACATTTTTTTCTAATTATGATTTATACTCACAGACATATATCTAGATAGACGCCGCAAGTACAGCAATTTGTATCAAAACCAAGCGTGTCACATTTTTTGTACCCACTGTGACGTCACAAGAACTATTTAGTGATGGGAACCTCCTTCCGGTCGCTCTAAATCGATTGATTGAACGAAATACGTATAAAGCACGCTTATTCCATTCAATTAATCGATTCTAAATAGAATAATTTTTGTTCAACTATTTCTTTATTACAAGTACTTAGTCGTAATATTAATATACTAGAAAATACTAGAATAAGATAGTTTAGTCCTTTATTTTACTTGTTTTTAAAAACGTTGATTGCTTCAAAAAAATTAAGACTATTATTTTCAAACGACTTCAAATATTAAAATTATTGTTCTTTCAGTAAAACGAGCTTATTATATAACATCCTTTTTGTAATAGAAGATCTTATCGATTAACTTAAATAATGAAAACGCACGTCAATATATGAACTTGCTGCCTTAATTAATTTTACTAGATGGTTTTCTGTCGGTAATTGATCAAATTGATGAATGGCAAGACAAATGAAAATGTTACTTCTTCTTTTTTTTCTTGAAACTGAAAATGTTACTTGTTTTTTTGCTTTATATATTTTTTTGTATTACTCGTACTACATATCCGGCAATGTATGTAATTATCACTATATTCAGACATCCTAGGCAACGTGCTGCAAAAAAAATCGAAATTACAGATACTACTGATAATAGATACTAGAAAACTGAAAAAAAAGAACGAAACGTTACTAAACGACATAATAAGGCCTAAGGATGGGTGTGAGGAAGAAAAAATGGCGGGTTTTAGTAGTTACATTTTTTTACACGAATTCATTTTTAGTTTATGTATATTACGTTGTGCTTTTCTTGACTATTAGTTACCATTAAGCTGATGGGTCTGAAAGCAATGCTTTATAAATAATAAACGACACAACAAAAGAGATATAGAATATTTTTATAATATTGCTAAGGTCATAATAATTTTCGTCCCTTTGTTTACAAAATCGATCAGAATCGAGAACAGTGGTGCCTAACGCATCACTGAATGTTAAATTTGGCCAAAAAGTTTACGAGCGGCCGTACCACGAAACTGAATGCTTTATACAAAAGTACGTTTGTTCGATATTCATGGCGTATTAACAAAGGATCACAAATATATCGCACCAAGTAAAAGCTGCAATGTATTACAAATCATGAGGCATACACTCGGTTGTATATTTGTTTTCTCGAAACTCCAACAAAACCAAAATAATTGTTTTTAAAATAAATTATGCATCTTCTGATTACAAAATCACTTGCCCGTGGAAGGAAACGTCCCTGTTTACCCTTTTACCCACAGTTATGGTGCTTTTGCAGTTTATAATGGCACAATTATGCATTTTTTCGCGTTTTCGAATGGTGTTTATCTACCATAACGGTCGAGCGCGTTCTGAAGTGTAGCATCGGCATCTAAGTGAATTTCACTTACTTTGGGCACGCGAAGTACGTACACTCGCGCCGTCTATCTAGATATATGTCCATGTACATACTATAATGGAGTAATTTCACAAAAGATTAAATAAATATTATGGTAGCAAAGACTAGAATCGCAATAGCAAATCAGGCTTTCTATAATAAAACACACATTTTTGCCTCTAAAGTACCTATACAATTGAAAAAAGGACTCATCAAAACCTATGTCTAGAGTACCACACTGTATGGTGCGAGACGTGGACAATAACAAACAAAGACAGAGAGACATTGTAGTCATTTCAAATGTGGTGCTGGACGCAAATGGAAAAAATAAAATGGCTTAAAAAGAAATCAAATGAGGAAGTTTTGGAAAGGGTTGGAGATGAGAGAAGTCTTTTGAATACAATAAAGAGGAGAAGGGAGAAAATGTTTGGACATTAGTTGCGTAATGACGAATTTGTGGGAGGATAGAAAAGAAAAGAAAGAGAGGAAGACCAAGAATGGCCTTTATTGAAAAAAATAGAAGATCAAAGTGAACAGCTATAGAGAGGTCAATGAACTGGCTATGAACCGTGAGGAGAGTAAGATGCTACACCGACAAGAGTCTGGCTCTTAAATAAGATGATGATGGTAATAAAACATCATAATATTCAATAAAATCAATATTGTTAACTCGTTTTATTACTGATCCCCATTGACTGAGAGAAAGTTGATGATCTTTAAACAGCTGAACAGATGTCCATCAAACATAGAACAGTCTCGATTAAATTAGCCGTCAAATAAATAATCGCTTTGAGATCAGACAGACACACAGATACACGGACAAAGGCTTCAAACTCCCTCATTTTAGGTCGAGGGTTAAAAATAGATGATCATTTTTTACATTTGTTTATTTTCACCATTCAATCATACCAGTTATCTGATTCCAAAGTCAGATATTTATTTTATTATGAGAACCGTAACAGCAGGGTTACCGAGGAAGGTGAATTTTAGTCAGTTGTTATTGATGTTTTCTTACCGGCTTTGTGTTACGGTCATCGAGTATATAACCAGAATTACAGACGAAATGTCATTTAATTTGTTTGAAAACTATTCTGCCATATCGTTACTGTGACAACTGCTCTCCGATTGGCTAGCCCGAGTTCGAAACAATTGAAGGGTGACGTCAATGGGTGTCGTTAACTGTTTCACTTCAAATCGACAAGTTAACTTGAGCTTTGCTATAATGGACGAAAATTGCAAAATTACATATTCAATACCGATAATATTTAATTACCGATGAAATGTGATTCCGTTTGTTTTGTAATTAGATGTTTTGCTGTTTTTCCCACACCACCGAATATAACGGCATTGTTAGAGATATTATCTTTATTGCCATAAATACAGAATATTTTTTGGAATATACGGAGACGTACGCACAGGTCAGTAGTTGGCCTGTCTATATTTCAGCGCATACGGGAGATGATATTTATAAGAGCTGTATCGCTAATGTGTTACCAGGAATATATGGCCCTTATTTCGTCTCTATTTCTGGTTATATACTCGATGGTTGCAGTTTAAATTACTATTTTACACTAATCACCTGTCAACGTTTTGACACTGGTTGTGGTTCGCTTTACGCGGTAAGTCGGCCGAAACAATTTAAAAAAAGATCTGTTACCTAAAATTAAACACGAATTATACCTCCAAAAATAACATACAGAGTTATCAACCGCTTGGTTACCAGAGCCATTTCTCCATATTAAAGTGAAAATGAAAAAAACATATGAATCTTTACGAGGCCATTTTGTGTTATTTCTTCGACGTTAGTTAGTATCCAAAAGATCACAAAATCAAATAGTATATAGGTACAATATTGTTGGAGGAATACAGAGATGATTACAAAATCCTAATTAACAATATGTGACGTGTGTACATGTATGAATCATATTGAAGAAGATTAATTTATATATGGTGTAACTATAATCAACCGTATTCGTGACGATCGAAGGCCCCCATGATAACAAATTTGAAAAGTAATGCCTTGCGACACGTGCTTGAACCGTTTGACATGGAAATGATTAAAAAGTTTTTTAAGTAACGTGGACTAGGACTGGGAGCTATTATCCGAAAGCGTTTCAAGAAACACTTTCTTTCAATGTAATGAAAAACGCTTTCTTGAAGGTTTCAAAAACGATTACTAAAGTAACGACTTTTTAAGAAAACGACACGGAATCGTACTGCAAGTTATGTATGTACGAATAGTTATTTGTTTATGGCGTTACGTTACCGCAAACATGTTACGTTCCTTGTGTGCGACTGGATAGAAAACAGTTCATTCGTTCGTGATGTATTATATTATTAGTATATATAATATATATGATAGTGTTCGTGTTTATCGTATTAATTTTATATTTTATAAAAGAAACTCCCGAAAACAGTTTTAAGAAACTGTTTCGGGACCGTTCGAAACAATTTCACTGCTTCTTTGTAAAATGGATCTTATGTTAGATGCATTGATATTTCTATGACAAATTAGACCGTCTACAACTGTAGGCGCCTGAACATTTCGTCAACCGGTTCTATCTAGACCTGGAAAAGTACGAAGTTTTTTTTTTAAACTGTTTCTAAAATAACCGTTTCGTTTCGTTTTTCGATAAAGACGTTATAACCCAGCTCTAGCCCACGTTACAGTAGAAAGTATTTTTCGAAATTCATCACCCGAGATTAATTAGTAAGTACCACATAAGTATTGTATGGAAGTTTTTATACCACTGATAAAGGGAGAAAATGGAAAGTCAATGGAGAAGATTTTTATTAAATATTAAAATCAACTTAGTTGGTGAAAACATCGTTTTCGTTCCCCATAGAAACAATTCACAGACAATCTGAACTTTGTATGTATTTTTCCACCTTCCCACTGCTATTGCACTGTCATGAGAGATAGCCATAACCAGAGGCCATTGCCTCTGGTTCGGATTTTAACTCTCTTTATCTGTATATATATATGAAATGAAAATTATTTCTTTTTCTGTTACAGTTATGTTGTCATGAGATGGTCGCCAATTAAATTTTTAGATTATTTTTGTTACATCATGTATAAGGAGAAGATACGAATGTATTAAATCGTTTGGGCAAGCAAATTGTATTGATAATATTTGCTTGCATTTGGTTTATCCCTTCATGGAGGATTTAATTAATTGAAAACATAGATTACGCGACGGATTTAACGTGATTCGAAACTGGAATATTGTCATTCTGATTTGCGGTTTATTGTACACTAATTGAAAGTTATTTGAACTCTCGCTATTTTGTGGAACTTGTAAAATAATTAGTTTTACGCCATCATGGCAATAGACAAAAATCAACATTTAACAACATTAGTTTCAACTTTATTTTGAATGCAATAAGAGCAGCTAGGCAAAGTTGTGTAAAATACATAAATATACAAAAAATCCCAGATAGATACTCCAAAGTTAATTTATGAGTGCTGTTTAAGTAAAATCAATTCTAAGTGTGACATATACAAGAGTGTCACCATAGACATAATGAACTATGTGTCTAAAATATTTTAGGTGTGTCGTTGTATACCATAGATATAGAAAAAAAAGGGGAGATATGGTAGGGGGGCGAGGTTCGTGTCTGTGTTCGTGTGTGTGAGATGACACGCCTACAAACATCGCCACAATGACATGGCGATCGTTGTACATACAAGATCTCTCGTAAAACGTGAAAATGTCAAGTTGTAGCGATACACCTTGTAAAAATTGGAGTGAAACCAAAAATTTTTAAACCAGCGAGATAACATTCCACCGGCTATTTGCATGTTTAGTTACTATTCTTATTATTATTCAATGTTTTTTTTTTGTGTCCATAGAAATTTCTAGACTCAAGTATAGTGATGTTCATTTACGAAGACTGATGTTTATCGACAATAAATTTTTACTGAAATGTTTGAATTTCTTACTATCATTTTTGTAATTAAAGTCCCTAAAATATCGAAGCATTCACGTTAAATTGATTTCTTTTATTTTATTATTATTATTATTATTATTATTACTTAACATTTTATTTCGAGTAGCTTTAACACAACTCATATTTCGGACAACCGTTTCAATTTCATGTTAATTTGGATGTTCCTGTTGCTTGAAGAAAAATTTATGTGTTTTAGATATTTAAGATATTTAAATTCCAATATACTCGTAGATTAAACGTAGAGTATTTTTAATTTTTAAGTTTTTCCAATGAGTTCAAAATAAAACAAGGTTGGATTGAAGCTGCAGGAAAATCGAAAGATTGGGATTCTTATTACTATTTCTGACTTTGCATGTGCATGCATGCATTGCATTGTGCAGGCAAAATAAATTGGAAACAATTATAGAAAAATACATAAATCCTTCATAAAAATACAACATAATTTAATTTATTAAATTCGTTGATGATTCGAGTTTACTCTTAACAGTGACAGCTTCACCAACCCGTGGTAACGTATAATGGAAAATTGACACTGGCGACTGTCGCCATATTTTTTATATTATTCTTATAAAACTGACACTGGTGCAAGCCTAGTGGCCGCCATTAAAAAAATAATAATAATTTATATTAATATATCAATTTAATAATACACCAGTACCAGTGTGGATATAGTATGAAAAATGGAATATTTTTTTAATATTAAAAACAGCCACATGGTTTCCAATTATCGCTTAGATAGGACCACATCACTCGTTGAGTAGCGTCAGTTTAAGGTTAATAAGGTTAACAATTCACGGAGCGGTTTCCATCCGCGCCCGCCGGTGCTGCTAGACAGCGGTTTTATTTCAATACTCACGACCCTGCAAGTTTGTGCGGGCACGTAACAGCCGCGGTTGCGGACACGAAACTCTTGCGATTGCGGAACGGACCGCGAAGTTAGTGGGAGTTAATTGCAAGTCGCGCGGTTAGTAGAGAACTCATCCTGCGTGCGCCTGAACCGACCGCCAAAGTGTGCGGGCGACGACGGCCGCCAAGCGCGCAGGTCAACGCGTCCTGCGCGGCTCTACTAGTCCCCTGCCGCGGCAACCGCGAACAACCGTGACCACTACAGGCGTAAAGCGCGCCGTGAAATGTGCTACTAATTTTACATACTTAACTGTTACTTCTACAGATGCCGCGGTCCCGCGGCAGACGCGGGTGAAAACCGCTCCGTGAGTTCTTAGTGTAACGATAAATGAGTTTTAGCGCCATCTAACGTGTAATAGTTAGCTATTATATACTAGTAGTAATTTTACTAAAACGCCACCTATTGGTGAATGGCTGAACCAGGATGAAAAAAATACTGAAATATTGTAATATAACTCTTATTCAAGTGACTGTAAGTTTAATTTTGATAATTTTTTTAATTGTTTACGTTGTTTTCACATTTTAAGCCTTACCCAATCAAAATCTTTAAGTTATGGTCGTAGATAATAAGAGCATAAAGTTTGAATTGCACACAAGCTAAAAAGCGGCGACATCGGCACCCGATCTTACATAGCGTCATTACATATCTCCCCTTTTTTTCTATATCTATGTTGTATACACGTGTTGTTGCCGTGGAAGACAATTTGCACATGGTTTGAATTCTGCCAACGCGGGCCGACGTCACACAGCCTTCTTTACATTTTAGTTGTTTGTCTTAGTAAATAATATAATAAATAAATAAAAGTAAAACAGAAACATATAAAACAATTGAAAGTTAAAATACTAAGATCCAAAAACAGATTTAAAAGTGCTTGCGTGTGTGCGTGTGTGTGTGTGCGTGAGCGTGAGTGCGTACGTGTGTACGTGTGGTGTGTGTGTGTGTGTGTGTGTGTGCGTGCGCGTGCGTGTGCGTGTGTGTTTGTGTGTGTGTGTGTATTCGTATGTGGGCGTGCGTGCATAAGTCTGTATTTGTGTTCTGAGGGGATATCTAATAACGCAACACTCCTATTACTCATATAGTTTATGAATTATATAACGCACACCCTCACACTAAAAAGTTCTCAGTATCCTCGTAGCTAAGCTTTTTAATACAATTTTTTACACTTCACTGCACTACACGTAACGTATTGTTACACTTGTCGCCGAAGAAAAGAAATTATTTGCACAAATATCCCATTATTGGCACCAATATCGACAGACAAATTTACTACGCGAAAAATTATCACGTCTACGACCGAAACCAGTTGTTCAAGGTTGTTCCTATGAATACTGTATCATTAGGATAAGAAATAATATCACGAAACTATGTGTATCGAGTATCGATCGACAAACGATAAAATACATCATATACTAACGATAAAAACGGTAGCAAAATTTATGATCTTACGAAACATTTGCGATGTCGAAGGTGTGTGGACTGTTTCTTAAAAATGGAGTATCTTAGTAGATTAAGCTCCGATAGTGTTTTGTTGTTTTTTTTTTACCACAACAATCTGTCGGCTGTTATCAACGCAATACAACAAATTTATTGATTTTATAATAAAGGAAAGTTATAATGTCTAGATAGAATTTTTATTAACTAATTTACAAAGTAAGTTAAATGCGTCTTCTCATTTTCTTAACTTGACAAATTACAAATATCAAGTTACTAGCTTTTCACGATTGTTACACATAGGAAATGAAAGTTTTCCTGACTCTGCAGTACTAATTAATATGTTTCAATTTATTCTAATTTCCATTATTAATTAATAACAAATGAAACTTAGTAAAAATTCATATTGTTCAAATAAAATAATTTGTAAAACGTAATGTAGCGTAAATTGGTTGTTTTTTTGTGAAATCAAAAATAAGGTAATTAAGTAATAACTTTTGTAACTATAGTAAAAAAATGGGGTGGTTTGCATTAATATTAGATACAACAGGTTGATGACTTTACCACCTCAGTCAACCGTGACTAAGGGACCTGTAAAAGGCCCGAAGCGTTTGAAAAAAACAAAAGATTGAAATCTGGAAAAATAGTTTCATTTCCTAAATTACAAATCACTTAAAAATCTTTGTTCAAGCCTTTTCGGAAAATGCCGTCATTGATATTACAGTGTATTGGTTTGACGCGATAGTCGTGTACACGTAATTTAAAAAAATGTATACATAAAATCTTTTCATTAAAAAGATTTGTAGTACAGACATTTGAATGTGAATGAACCCTTCCTGAGAACTTTGTTCTTAAGCTGCGGTCTATTCCCCACCCCCCACCTGCGGTCTATCCTTCTGCAAGAAGCCTCGTGATCAATAATATGTAAATAGGTATATAGTGTACAAGTACACATGTTGCTACCATTATTTGGTATTTGACGGTACAGAGCTACGGGCTCTTTGAGAGGAAATAGTTTGATTCAACACATGTCCGTTTATGTTAGTAGCTAGGAAATTATACATATACTTATTATTTTACAACTCTGTGCTCAGACTTAGTAAAGTTTTGTAGGGCACGGAAATTCTAGAATATGTACAAAATTTATCATAAAGAAAGTTCAAAGCACATGTTCAAACTGCACTTATAAGAAAAGCATATTATAAAATCAATGATTACATGGATGACACGAACGCATGGCGTACTTCCAGCCGTGAAATCTTTGTTATGATATAGAAAAAGTCGTTCTTTTCACATGAATTTGATGTAAGTATGAGTGATAGTTTTAAGCGATGTGAAGGTTTCAAGTATAATTTGATTACCTATGAAATAAAAATATTTGACTTGATTTTTCTTCTAATTTTCGGTGATACCACCATTAAATTAAATCTCATTTGGGAATGCATAAATGTATCGCGCATTGAGAATTACTTAATTACAAATTCTCGATTTGTGTATACAACCAGTTCAAAATGTACTAAAAAAAGCCAGACCAAGAAAACCCTTCATAAAGTGTGTATTGCATGGCATTGCGTTGACACGCATCAATGATGTCTAGAGATGTGTGTCAGAATAGTAGCAAACGGAAATGCTGCCTCGGCCTATCACGACAGGAAAGTATATGTATATGCTGCCGCCTATCATACTACATTTTTTTTATTAAAAATAAGTGCGCATTTGACCTCCATCCCACATCTCACCTGATGGAAAGTGACGATGAGGTCGAGGATGTAGCATGTACACTTAAATAATGCCTATATATAATATATAATAATTCACTCTCGCCTTGAAAAGGTCCAAGTTATAGCATTCGGGGAATAATGCTTCTTCAACAATCTTCTTGTGTATATAATTATTCTTGGTAACATGACTAAGAGATCATATATATGTACTCGTATTAAGTAATCAAATTGTAATATTTATAACATTATCTTACACTTGGTAAATGTTAAAGATTATAATTACTCAAATAACATGGCTAAGCTAGTTAGTTAAGGATAAATTAACATTGAAAAAAAATTTTACTCATTATGATTAATGCAGAGTATCTGTAAATGAAATCTATATCTTCAAACGAGATATTCATAGTACATAACAGCTTTTCAGATCCAAAACGGCCAGTATTATATTTGCCCGAGGCTTAAAAGACAAAATGGTTCTCGCAATTACTCCTGTAATAATTGAGATTAACAAAGGTCATGACAAATTCGAGATTTTGCTTCTTTTTTACAGTATTATTTATTACTTACAAATTTATTTCAGGATAGTACAAAATATTACAGTTTTTAAATCACAGACACATTACGAATTTATATTTCATCTTTTCATTTTTATTTTTATAATTAAATAAATCATTTTAGATTTAATTAAAGGTTTTCAATAAAATTGGTGTTACAGCATATGTGTCTTAATTATATTTACATAATTTCCACTTAACATAGAGTTCCCTTGACTCATTGAATGTGCAAATGGATGTTGTTCCATTATTCAGGTACTTTGCATCCTCTGCGGAGTTAATCAATTATGCGTAGGCATAATGTCCTATTTTTGACAAGTCATCTCTGCAATTCAATAAATATTGAAATTAATATCTGTATCTTCTTCAAAGATATATAAAACTCGCTTAATTTTTTTTTTAATATTCTCCTTATTTCATAATCAATACAAAATCCTCTTAACGCCTACGTCTTCCCCTATCACCCTGAATGGTGAAACTGGTAAAGGGTCGGTACACTGTAAGATCAAAAATAGCATTTCAACAAAAGGCTACAACAAGGATTTTCCGGTTTTTTGTAATATTTTAGGTGAATAACATAAAAAGATACATTTAAAATTGTACAGACGACAGCACATTAAGCTACACATTTGATGGATCTTGTTCCGTTGCACTATAGGCGATATTTGAAGAAAAATGTTTACATTAGATAGACTAGTTTTACTTTGCAAAATATGTTATTTCTATTGAAAAACCAATTTTATTTTGTTATGACAACACCCAAAAGATTTTTGTTGTAATTAAATTATAAAACACTGTACTGGGACTTGCAGTGTTATCGATAGCTAACGCGTCAAATAATTATGGACAAAATGTTACTTCTTTTTGGGACCACCAAGGCCGCAAATTGCCTTTTTCTTTCTTCTTTTATTAACCTATTGTGTTCTACTGCTGCACTGGGCAAAGGTATTTCCTAAAATCCTCTCAAAACCCTGGTCTTTGGTGATTTCTTACCACTCCTTCTTAAACCCACCCAAGGAGTGACGATGTTCGTCCACTTCTCGGAATGCCCCCAGAGTTTGCTTTACAAAAGTTTCAAATATTTTACACGATCACTAGCAGTAACTGTCACTGTTCATTCATGGTAGAGGCATAAGTGCTTTTTTTTGAAGGTGAGAGAGAATAGGCATTATTGAGGTGGATGGAGGTCAAATGCGCAATTATTTTTAAATTAAAAAAAATAAAATAAAAGAAGTCCCAATTTTTCTATAGACCACCACGTCATCGGACTGAATGTAAAAATATTTGGTTCATTTGTTCAATAGCACAGGTCATTTATCTATTCTCAAATTCTCAAATTTGTCTATACAAAGGGGTGAACGTAAAAAGCGTCTTTGTTATGGCGTGTTATTATGTCCTCTGTACATCTAGCGGGAATAATCGGCGAGTACTTTACGCTGATTAGCAAATGATTTTGTCACGATGACAAATAATATGTCCCACACTTCAGCATGGCGGCGACTACCAAAGACGCTGGTAGCGGTAATAACCACATTCATGGCTACAACAATGCAATGTATGTCATCGATACGACAAGAAGAAGAACAGAAATTTAAAAAAAAAATCAATTCGTCCCCATGAAATCTTATCTTACACTTATCTTAGTAACGTCTTACACTTGTCTTACATTTCTGCAAAGTCATGAATTGTTAATTTTCATTTTTCACAAACTGAAACTAGAATGAATTGACATTCCTCAATCACGTCTTCTGGATAGTGCTGCCACTTTCTGACTGAACATTCAGGAACAATCATTCTGCTACTATTACCGATTAAAGCTTTTAGTGTTTCTTTTCTGTAAAGAAATAGACGGGACACTTGATGGGAGACGGTTATCATCGCCCGTGGACATTTGCAATATCAGATGAGCTGCCTATGCGTTGCCAGCCATTGAGAGCCCTGTAAACACGCTTTTTGAAGAATCCCATGTCATAGCGCTAAGGAAATACTTAAGTAGAAATATCATTCCACAGCTTGCAGGTTCGAGGAAGGAACGAACGAGATACCCGCGTGGTCTTACAATGCCAGGCATCTCAGATGTGGCGATAGTCTCAACTCCTTTTACGGGAGGTACGATGGTGGAAACGAGACGGTAGCACCAGTTCCAAAAGTTCCTCAGAGCACTTCCCATTATAAAGACGTTAGAACACACACAGAGAGCCAACGTATCTCCGTAGGCTAAGGGGCTCCATACCACCCTATGTTGGATGGAATCAAGTGGGTTAAGCTAGTATTTTGGAGCTCCTGCCCAGAGATGCGAGCAATATTTCATATTGGGCCGTACTTGTGTTTTATATAACAAAAGTTAAGTCAAGTAGTGTAATTTGTAAAAAGTCATTTGTTTATGCGACATCGATATGACAATCACATTTGTAAGATATTTGTATTAAAGATTACTTAGAATAACCTTGAGAAAAAATAGATTTTACTTTTGTTCCTTGACGTCAGTGAAATGGCTGAGTGAAATTTATAGAAAAAACTGAGAAAAAATTATCACACCGTCCGATAGCGTCATGTTCTTTAGAATAAATGGGAACTACCCGCTTTGGTAGTTGCGAAGTCACTTTCGAAATTACGAACTCCATGATAATGAATAAACCCGGCGCGACGGTCTCAGAGCACCTTTGAAAGCCATCATTTGACTCGGTTCTGTACGAAGCGACTTTCATGCATTGTGTAAAAGACGTAAACGCCGCAGTCACGAAGGGCAAAGAAACACTGCATTAATTAGCATTATATTCGTTCGGCTTGGTCTGGAGCCATTTGCACATACTGTTACTGTATGTCAATACTAACTTCGAGGTTTGACGATATCGTGTGTTCACGTTTCGTACGTAAGTTTACAAACTAATCTAAGGTTCATGAATATTGTTCGAATAGGCAATAGATACGGCGAGCAATAAGCGAAAGTAATGTTCCAATATAGATGGATTTTAGTGTATAAACTCTTTGCAAATGCACAGTGGAAAACTTACACAGTTTCTTACATATGAGTAGTTAATTTTCTCAGGTGTAAAGTAATAAAAACGTCACGCGTCCTAGAGACACAATGGTATCTTTAACTTTTGATACTGTAGCGTCCAAGAGTCACACAGTAATTCTAACGCGCACCTGTATTTTCACTACTATTTTTTTTATAAATTTGTCAAGCAATAAACGAAAGAAATTTTCTAATATACATAGATGCAAATTAGGGTACAAACTCTTTGCAAACGCACAGTGGAAAACTTACGCAGTTTCTTATATATGAGTAGTTAATTTTTTCGGGTGTAAATTAATAAAAACGTTACGCGTCCTAAAGACACGTCGCGTCTCTAACAATTTTGATACTGTAGCGTCCAAGAGTCACACGGTTTTTTAACGCGCAGCTGTGCAGCACAATTTTTTTATTAATTTATTAAAAAAATATATAAAAGAAAGTTATTATCTATAAGTTAATGTTTTAGTCGAGTTAGTAGGTTTTACGACTTGCATGGGAATTCCGAATGTGGTACTTGATTACAGGCAATAACAATGAGTACTATTTTATATTCTCCTTAGTGGTATTCCCCTTATAAACTTACACATATGGAGTGAGTTCATGGATTAATTGTGCACATGAATGAATTTAATTGAACCGGAAATTGTATAATCTCCCTTTGTGCCGTTGAAAGCAATTATAGGATAAATCTAGCAATGACTTGTCGTCCTCCTATAAAATTTAAAGATCCACTACCTTTTCAAGACACTTGGTATGTGTATGACCGTTGATTATACACACAAACAAGGTTTATCTTTAAGTGATTCTTTAAGGCGTCATTTCTGTATGGTTTCAAATGGTAATTTACATTCTGCAAGGCATTATTGTCTCATTCCAAAATGATACCTCAATGGTGATTACTGTTATTTCTAAGTTTAGGCTATTATAAATATTTAATTTAGCAGCTGGGTCTTATAAAATAGCTTTCTCCCTGATTTACAGATATTAATTAAACCAATTTATTTTATGCTAAAAGATCTAACAGCTATACCATACAGTTCTCAACTTATATTACGCAGCATTTTTGAGAGGGGTCTCTATTTGAGCATAATCCACTATCATAACTATGTGTGACATAAAGCAGCCTTGAGGTTTGTAACCTATTATTTGAGGGCCCCCAATGAGCCTCCAGTGTCGACCAGTGGTCGGAATATATTGTTTCAAATGAGTACATAAATGTGTACATATAGATACAAAGAGTGACATGGAGTCGTTAAAATCATCATATTAAGTAATAACTTTTTTCGAATTTCAAATTTTTAGAAATAGTTTTACTGCTATGTTAGATAAAGTTACTCACCTAGGATGTTGAAGTTGGATTTTAAATAATTTAAGTGGCGCCATGTAAAAAAAATGAAGTAGATGGCTAACTTTTCAACCAAGTAAACAATTTTTTTGAGCTGCAAGCAATATATTGTTTTAACTGCTATGCTATGAGTGTGTACACGTTTTGTTTCGGAATGGGAGGTCAGGAGGACTAGAATGAGTTAAACACTCGCACACAAGACCAAAAACGATACATAGGTAAACAACATAGAACTAATGTGTTGTTGAATGAAATAAATGTTGTTTCAAAAAAGACCTGTGGAGTAATTTCGTTTATACATATTCTTGAAAAGGCTAACTCGGTTTCAAAGTATTATACAAAGAGCCCTTGACAAATCTGCAATTAGTACCATACTTTCATAACGATATTTAAACAAAATGAATTCTTGAAACACTTGGAACAGCTGGTATTGTGTGCCTCTACAATATTATCTTTGCATAGGAATTTTAATTTGACTACGCTGTGAATTTCTCTGACGCGTCACGTAGCTATTATACTTGCTGTTGCTAAGTGATAAAATATTTCTTAATAATAAGTTGGGTAACAACTTAGTTACTGTTACCACCACCTTCTGCCGCCAAGCAGTAATGTGAGCGCTACTATGTTCCGGCTGTGAAAGGTTGCGGGTGCTGGTGAAATTATAGGCACATGGGACTTATCAACGCATGTTTTAGGGTGCCGATCGCAGTGTAAATTTTAATATTATTATTATTATTATTTAAAGCTCTGAGCGACACACGTCTTGTTCATCCAGTCACTTCGAATAAAAGAGAACTCATTCACTCTATGTACTTCATAAGCCTTATGTTTCAGAAAATTCGAATTAAATTGTAATTTCGGAGAGGAATTCCATTATTAACGCATATAAAGTTCAAGTAGTGAATAATACGATTGTCTAAATTATGTAGCTGACTATTCTAAGGCACAAAATTCTATAGCAATTCAACTCATTAACATTTAAGTAGCTATACGTGTACTTGACTTGCCTTTGTACGAAGAGGTCAAGTAATTCACGAAGCAACACCAAGAACATAGTAATGAAATCTCTGCAATAAATATTCATTTCGGTCGTTCGACTCTCAAATTAAGTAACAAATCCCCCGAATCACGGTCTTTTCATTTGGGCTCACGTATCGTCGTTTCAACGGAGCGTCCAGACCCAAAAAAGGCACGATTCAAATATTTCTTTCTCTCGCCTGGATCAGTGTACTTGATGCCAGATTTGTTTGGTTTGTAACAAAAATAGAAAGTAAGTGAATACCCACAGTATACATTTTTACTTGTTAAATATTGTACAAGTAATAATGTACTCCCTAACTTGAGTTAGCTATTTGTTGTCGTTGTTTGGTACAACAACACAAAAGACGTGAAATAGACAATGTGCGGTGATAAACATCACCGCAGTTAATTTAATAACAGTTGCCGTAAAACCGTCGTTTGTCAATAAAAACGGGTAAACGACAAACCTAACGTGAAGGATATTGATACCATTTGTTGTAACGGCCTATCTGCCACATTGATGGAAAAATACATGCGTTAAAAAAAAAAATTTAGGCATCGGTTCGTTACATGCCGCAGATATTAAACGCTACGATCTTCACAAGATCGTAAATTATAACATAATCATAGCAAGTGATAAATCGAATGTCAATTTATAATAATAAACTAACACCTGCTCCATTAAGGTAGCTACAATTACTCTACGGGAAAGAACATAATTGCCCCCAAAAGTAATTAATGGTCTACTTACGCAAGTTGATTAATTAATCACTGAGCGTTTACCTCCTGCAACTGAAGGAAAACACTATCACTCCGACAATAGACATGTAAGTACGTCAAAGAAGTTTAAGATTTGTGTTTTTTTAAGAAATGTAAGAATGTTAGAGATGGAAGCTAATTTGATTTGGTAGTGGTATTGAAAATTACTGGAAATAAGAGCGTGTCTATCTAAACACGATTAATCACATAAGCGTGACAGCAATGATGAATTAGTGCATAGCATCTGTTCATAATTTGTTTTCTCTCGAAGTCGACACTACCTAGTAGAATAGCAAATTTGTGTCGTTAAAATGAGTCGTTACACTTTTCGAATCTGATTTGTTAAACTCAATTTACGTATTTGATGTTGGGCACATCATCATAAAATACTCCTTTAGTAAATTTATGTGATTAAATTCAACAACTTCAAAGATTTCGCTTAACCCATTGTATTCCCCAATTATATTACAAATTATGCTACAGCAGCAATTTCCTCATAAACAACATTATTAATATTGAATCACACTTAAACTTCGTCTGCGTTGTAACACAGATGTTTTTATTTTAAATACATTTTATTTTAAATGTTTAAATATTATTCATTCCAATTTGAGAAAATTGTTCCTGTTCTGTAAAATTATTCAATCAAATAGAGCGAGCCATTCAGCACCTGGTCGTTTAGACCTAAAATGGGCACGTTCTGATTAATGTGTATTTCGATGGATAAAATTTGATAGATGTGATGCGAAACAGGTCTCTGAGTGTATCGGCATTTAGATATAATGGTATACGCCTAATTATTTTTTTTTTAATATTGTAACTCCATGATGTAATAAAGTACGATCGACGTCAGATTTCAAAGATTTCACAATCTATTTAAAATTATTTAAAAAACGCAATCCACTGTCACGATCCGCATTAAGAAAGCAATTTTCAGGAAGAATGGCTTCGTTTGGATACTTTCATGCATATGTAATAGACTTCCAATGAAATGTAAGTATACTGCGGCAAGTTAAGTTCGCCATTCATTTGAATTAACGCAGATTGCTTCTTTGGTGACAACAAACACCATCCATGTAATGAGATGTCCATATCGGATTGATCTTGATAAGCTGTTACGTTTTAGACTCAACTGAAGGCCTTTGATAAGCGGGTTGTCTGGAACGATGTAAAAGTAATTCCGCTTGTCTTTTCCATTATTTTTTGTTCTTTTTCGTTTCCATGACTGTATTCTTTTGTTTTCTGTGCACATTGTTACACGTTTCATTTGCTTAATTTATTTCCCTCTATAGGAATTTATTTGCCTTACACTTGTTGATAATTTTTTATAAAAGCGGGAGTCATTGCTTGTAAAATTGTTTGTAGTGATCGATACTGATTCATCCATCAGTTCTAGTGACACAATATACAACGCTACCGTTTAGAGATCCGATCTGTCCTCACTACGAAAATAAACATTGAAACGAGCACTTAAATATTTGTTTGTTGTCCAAATAGTCGAGCGGGTGGACTATTTAAATTTAGAAATTATTGTGAACTTTAGCAGGAAAGATTGGGAAGGCTTTGGGTATAGTTGTTTTTTTTTGAATGATTGTTCGAGCGGTTCCGATGGTGATGAAGGATTGAGGAGATGTGTTGATCTAGTCAAGGTAAGGTATAGGTTTGTTTACCTTAGGGTGAGTAGCGAGATGGGGTAGAGGCGGACGCGGGCGCGGAGAGGCCGCGGGGCGCGTGTGTCCGCGCTTGCCAACCGACTGTAACTGCCGGCGCGGTTGCCGCACCACACCGTCCGGCTGCGCTTATCGGCCGCCGCTCCACTATGCACCCGCCATGCGATAACGATTTTAAATCCCTTAATTCGATCATTAAACGAGATCTGCATCGAATGAGATACAATCATCGCTTGATTAGATTTGCCGCTAGTCAACCGCAACTTGGGTACAATGCAATCTCAGACAATAATAGTCTTTCGGACACGACAAGCACATTACTGAGACAGCGCAGCTACTGCATATTGATCGTTACAAGACAAAAGTACATACTTTCGTGTGAAACATTTTTTAATAAACTGATTAAAGATCTTTTCAACTTTCATTATAAGTACACCGAATAACAAAAATAGAATAAAATGGGAATTTTTTCCTCAAAGTAACAAACATTATTTATGTTCTTGATGGTGATTATTACTCACTAATGCGTACCACAGGTTTCTTACCACGGTATGTCTTTATTTTACCCGTGTTTCGTAACGGTTACACGCTTCATATTATGAAATGACTGCTGGAAAAATAATGAAAAGTCATGCCATGGTAAACAACGTGTAACTAGTGACAATCATACAAGTTAGTGCTTTATTAGGAGAGCTCAGGGGCCGTAAACGTTTGAAAATAGATCAAAAGGTTTTTAAATAAGTATGCACATTTTTCTTTTCACCTTGAAGCTTAGAGTGATGTTTTCTTGAACGTAATTTTTTTACCTTTAGACTGAAATTTGAGTAACTTACGTTAGAATTTGTCATTATTTCACTCGCAGAAAAACCTACACATAATAATAAATATCACAGCTATATGAGAACTCGCCAGAATGGGAAATTCTTTTTTGTTGTCGGAAAGTAATAAATCCCAGAAACATGCTCATTCCGTGCTGGTTGGTATATACAAGGAGTTTTTACCTTTGGTTATCACTTTTTGAGCCACACTATATTCTTACGTCATCATAAATTGTGGGTGAAGTAACTTTGACACATAAATATAAAAAAGGATCTATGTATATTTCTTATTTTTTTCCATCCTTTAAGGTATATTTAGTGTTCGATTCGAAAAAAGTTGAAATATAACACAATTCTTTTTTTTAAACAATTGCAAATTTTTTATCTTATTTTTTAAGGATCTTTCATCCGATGAATTATATAGATATACAGTGTTTTTTTAATGGGACATCATGGAAAAATCCGAAATCATAGAAGATACAATGAAACTGTCTTAGGAACCATTAAATTTTTTCCTGTGGAAACAATTTTAGCACAGTCAATTTTTGGTCAAGCATGCGTTGTCCATAAAAATTAATAAAATTTATCAAATTTTTTTTTGTTTCGTTCGTTTTTCCTGTAAGGATCATTTCATTTTATGGGATGAACGAAATCCGGACAGCAAAAGTTGGTCAAATTTACTAAAAATATTTTAATCGTGGTTGTCTGGCACATTATTATTACACCTCATATTGGCTAAGCAATATAAGGTGTAGTACGACGTAGAGAAAGAAACTTCGAGATAAGAGTACTAAGTAACTTATAGTTCCCCGATAATCTTATTTAAGAGCTATAATGAACCAGCGGCATTTAGGAAGCTGTAAACATGAAGCTCGCCGTGACCTTTACAGCTTTCAAACATTCACGTAACAAAATGACGACAATTATGAAGTAACGTGAAGGTTAATTTATTAATAACTACACGTGGAAATTTGTTCTGAGATTTGTGTCTGCCCATTTTAGGGTATTGGGTTCCGTTGAGATATCTTTACATTATCTGAAGAATGAGAATAATAATAATTTTAAAAGTCTTAATTATAGTGTAACTTCTAGGTACAGCTCTCCTCTCATAATGAAAGGGCTTGGGCTGCAAGAGCCCCCCCAGGCCCATTGAGGATTGGAAACGTCACTTCATTAATACTTCGCAGATGTGTGCAGTTTTCTACACCGTGTTCTCCTTCGCCGAAAATCTCATGGTAAATTTCAAATTGAACACATAAATTCCGAAAAACACAAAGGCGCTAGACGGATCTGAACCCACCCTCCCTCTGCTTGGGAAGCGGTAGGTCAAACCTAACCTAGCCTAAACCATGGCTTAATAAGACTGGGAAATATAAATTTGGTATATTTTGTCATAAGTTAATGCCAGTATGTCAGAATATGATTTTTACTATTTTTGAACGCGTTGCCAATAATGACACTAATCTGTACGTTAAGTATTTACATACACACCTACTCATCTCCCACCGGTGTAGGCAGATACCATGGACCTCCACCTGCTACATTCTTGACAAACCGTCTCCGCCTCCTCCAGATCCTTCAGTCTCTTCGGACATGCCAGTTTATTCTTGGTTCTTTTAAGCCAGCCTTTTATAAGGACATAATGCCCAATCTGATCGAGATATGTACGCAGGTCTACCTCTCCCACGCCTCCGTCTATATTCGCTCTATAGCTGATTGTGTGCCGTCAATCTATCAACATTCATTCTTTCTTCATGATCAAACCATCGAAGCATCCCCCTCTCTATCCTGGTCACTACGTCATCTTTTTTACTACACTGTTCAGCATTCAATTGTTAAGACTAAATACCGTCAAGCATTTAAATGTTACAATATGACAAGCATTTAATGTTAAAACATACAGACAAATTTACAGACCTAATATTTTCTTTACTGTAGGAAAAATTCTCTAGGGATGAGGAAAGCAGTTAGCGTTTGTTTATCGCTTTTCGGGGAGCTTTGCCCAGTTAGGGTCTTACAAATAGTCCCAAGTAAATAATGTGTACATTACATATTTACCGAGATAAAGCTAACGATGGTCCTGAAGTTCGACCTTTATGTTGTAGAATTACGGACAAATTTTGGAATTAGGAACTAGTGATTGGAATCTAATTCATCTTCAAAGATTGTTTGTTTAATACACCTTATTTTAAAGTGGAAAAACCGTAACTTACACACACAATAAGTACAAAGGTAAACTGTGATGTTATGAATAATGAGGAAGGAAGTTTTTTATTACATTTTATTTTAAAAGGAAAAGACTCATGATAATAGAAACATAAAAACACACACTTATACAAACAATTCTTTATGTGTCTAATTTGGCCGATGATGCAAGAAAAATGAAGTTCATTTGTATAAATTGAAATTCGATAGCGAAACAAAAGATAAGTATAAAGAAAAAAAGGTAAGATATGCCTTTTACATTTTCTAGACGTACAAGTCAAAGTACTCGGATAACTGAAAAAGAATATCAATATCAACGATTATTTTATTTTCCAAATTGTCTGAAAGCTGATTTCATTTGCTTCAGTCATTTGTCACTAAATTATTTTTAGTTGATATGCATAAATATAAAATATTCCACTCCATTTCTCATAATAACCATACGGCATAATTTAAGAGCGATGCCACGCGATGCGTTGCGTCGGCGTTACGACGCCTAAGCCGCCCATGACGCTGCGTCGTACTACGCGTAAATTAAGAATTATCAGCCACATGATACAGTGTGCGGCGACGGAACACTTGCCCTTATAACAAGGGGCCAAGAGACGAAGCAGGTATGGTTCTTGCGATGCGTAAGCAAGCGATGCTCGTGTGACACTCGGTACGTTGAAACCAAAGCGTTGCGACACAACGTGCCGGCAGGCCCATGTGGCATCGCTCTACATACAGGAATGTACAGGTTAATAAAAATATGTAAAAGATGAGCAATATCTGTAGGCGTCACTGAATAAGTACGGACTCATATGAGTGGGTTTACAACGCCTGGACAAGGAAAATGCTCATCTATTAAATCTGATCTGTGTAAAAATATTCACTTATCCAAATATAAACACAGAAACTCAGTTTTATAACCTTTAAGGTATTCAACAACATCGTACACAACATACTCTGTAATATTTATGAAAAACAAATGGAATGTTTTTGGGGAAGTTAAATATTAAAAACATTAGGGCCTTATTACGTTTTATCTTTCATTGCCAGCGTCCATAGATTAGAGATCGCGCTGGCAGATATAATGCGCAAAAATTCTGTTCCAAGTTTTTCAATGGCATAGAGTTAAAAAAATACATAGGTATTCCTCATTTCGTTGGTGTACTTTACTGTTAAACAATGTAGCTAGGCTTATTTAAAAAGAACCTTAGCTATAGTAGCAGTAGAGCTCCTTGTAAAAGAGTTCGTCCAGGGAAGTACCGCCATCTTACCTATTGTTGCCGCTAAGCAGTAATGTGAGCATTACTGCGTTCCGGTTTTGAAGAATAAGGGAGTCGGTGAAATTACATGGATTTTGGCACATAGGACTTGTCAACTTATGTCTCAGGGTGACGGGTGCAGTGGCAACGCCCCTCAGATCTTTGTAATTTAAAGCTCTGAGTGGCACTGCAACTGCTATGGACAGGCGTGTCGTTTACCAGCAGGCGCACGGTTTGTTGGTCCCGTCACTTGGTATCATAAAGAAAAACCGTAGTTTACAAACCTTTCCTGATGTATACAACTTTATCTAAGATGTTAGAATTCAATCAACCCAAATTCAATTCTACTTACATAAGCAAATATCCTCGCGGATATAACGTTTACATTTATTACTGGTACAAAAAAAACTGCTCAAAATCAATAAGGCACAACAATAAAACATTAACGGGCTGACGGTCGAGGAAGATCTTACATTCAGCTGTTTATATTAAATGTGGTGAACGACTTAAAGAGTTTTGTTTAGAAAACAAAGCCTCGGCCTAAACCGTGGTATCTTCTTATCAAAATATAAAACGTAAGGCTAATCGGAAATGAAACATTTTTTCGGATCTAAACAACGTATATTTGTTTCTTTTTCAAACGATCCAACAAACCGACTTTACGTGTCAGGAAACGTTGGCTTGTTTGAAAAAATACACGAATTAGATCCGAAAGAATAGTTTTATTTCCTATAAGTTTCAATTGAGAATACCTAAAAAGCATTCGATATAACATAATATATTTCGCAATATGTATTCAAATACCGCATGATGATACCCTAGAACCTCTTTGATAGTACGACCAGAAAATTAATAACTTCAGGTGTTACTTTTTTTATAATGCTCAGTAATGGGACGAACCAGTCGTGTACCTGGTGGTAAGTGACATCCCTGTCCCTAACAATTGCAATGCCACTCAGAACTTCAAATCACAATGATCTGAAGGGTACTGCAACTGCCCCCGACACCTTAAGACATAAGTTGAGAAGTTCCATGTGCCCGTAAATTCACCAGTACCCTTACCCTAAAAACCGGAACGGCAGAAATAGGTACTTCCCTAGGCAAATTCTTTCACAAGGAGCTCCACTGCTACGCGTAAAAAACCGGTGATAGGTAATGGTTGGACTTTTTTCTTTTTTTTACCGCCTCTCTCAGGTTGCACATCTGAGTATCCGGAATTTTTGTACAAAATTTCATTTCAATTTTACCTTGAGCTTTTCGGGGAAATACATCGTGAAGAAGCCTACACACATTTTAAAGCAATTTAGTTGATATCTGTGAAGATCCCAAATAGCATTGTGTACACTAATAAACAAACTATAGCCCAAGTATCCACCAGGCCTCATTGTAAGAGGACGCCGGTGCCCAGCAGTTTTTTTATAATAATAACGCACACACTCCACATAGCCCCGCACTAGGGAAACCCTGTGTCGCGGGTGCCATGGACACACACATAGACAACCACAAATTACACCCAAACTAACGAGAGAAATAATTGTAGGCCATACAACTATTTCTCTCGGCCCGGGAATCGAACCTGGGACCTCTGCGTGGCAGTCCGGCATGGTAACCATTCGGCCACGGAGGCAGTTAAGTGGGACTACATATAGGCAAACTTTAAAAAATATAGTGAAACAAAAACTTTTTATACAACTTTTAGTAGGCTTACTATATAGCTTCTGCGTACTTTGTTGACAAAAATCCCTGGTAGTGACCATATTATTCTCGATGTTTGAAATAAATATGAATGTTTATTCACAAAGAGCAATCCTTAGCGTTTTTTGCTCACTCTTCTCAAGGGAATGTGTCTTAAGAATAAGTGAATGAATGATTGAATTTACGTGTAATTTGTTTACCTATGAAATAAAGATATTTTCTTTTGACATTTTTATTTTTATTATAGGTCTTACTTTACGGATATTCATGTTAATACGAACACAATATTTTACAGTTAAATTGGCTTTAAATAATAATAATTTGTTTCAACCGAGTGCGGCAAACAAAACGGTTTTTAATAATATTCATACTTTTTTGTTCACCATTGCTAGGTTTGGCTACAAGAGATCTCTTCTAGAGATAAGCTCACCTCTGTATATTATGTCCTTTGTAACTAGTGTTTTTATTGTCTTTTTTTGTGCAAAGAAATAATTATCTATTTCATTTACAGCATATTTTGTCGTCTGGAAAGGTTGAATTTCAAACTAGGCTAACCCTGTACTTTAGGTCACCAGACCTATAGATGACTAATACGACTACTGTATCATTCATAACAATAATAATAAAGCACACAGTCATAGCCCCGCACTAGGGAAACCCTGGGTCGCGGGTGCCACAAATACACACATAAACAACAACAAATTACATTCAAACTCGAGAGAAATAGATGTAGGCCATACAAATATTTCTCTCGGTCCGGGAATCGAAAAATCGAAAATCTAAAGGTTACTAACTAAAGTAATTTGGCTGCTAAAGACTAAATAACGCTGAGTACTAAAACAAAACTACTTTATCTCATTTGTGTTATATGCAAGTAATCAAAAAGTATGAAGTGTGGACGTAGTAGCGTACAAAAGTTAGTAATGCAATCATAGGGTAATAATATTTAGGTTAGTTTTCTCTACCTAATTTTCGTGCCAATTTTTTTTATAATCTATAGGTTTTTGATGAAACCAAGAGACGTGACGAACAAATCTTGCGCCTGGTGTTAGAGACACGCCAGTCCACAGCAGTTGCAATACCACTCCGAGCTTTAAATCGCAAAGATCTGAGGGACACCGCTACTGCGCCCGTCACCTGAGACATAAGTAGACAAGTCCGATGTGCATGTAATTTCATCAGCACCCTTATCCGGAACGCGGTATTACTTATATTACTGCTTGGCGGCAAAAATAGTTATGGTGGCAGACTGACAGTACTTCCCTGGACGAACTCTTTCACAAGGAGCTCTACTGCGACTACTACAATATTATCATGAAATATCATTTAGTATTCGAATGCAGTAACCTGAAATATCATTAAGTAATAAAAATTGCCACCAAAATCAGATAGAAAGAAACTAACCTGAAAATTACCTAATAGTTTCTTACTCATACAAAGAAGAACGTTGGTCGGTAAACACGCGTCGTCATAGTCATAGTAACAACTATCTACAAAATTTACCTATTCATTAAGCTTTGTTTAAATAAGCTTTTTTCGTAATAAAAATCATAATGACGCCATATTTGTTTTTACATTTATTTCATTTTGAATAGTAATGAAAATGTATGGTTTTTACCATCAAGTAAATTGTGATAAAAGTAAAGTAGGTTTTAGGCTGATTTACATTCTCAAATCATACATTTTTTTATAATTAAAGTAACGGAACGTAAATACGTACGCGCACGGTTCCGTATTGTGTATGCGTAGTGAAAATGGCGACGCCAGAAATTGACAAATAAATTTTATAAACAAAACACCTTTAAATATAAACCTGTAGTTCCCAGGTCGTGGAAGCTTGCAAACGTGCAACTTGTACCGAAAAAGGGAAGCAGAGCTGCCTCTATTCTCTGTCAACTATAGACCTATCTCTGTCACTTCCATACTCTACAAGACTACGGAACGTGTACTCAACAACCGTCTCCAGTCGTACCTTGAAGACAACGACCTCCTCAGCGATCGCCATACGGATTCCGACGAGGGTGATCAACTGGGGATCTTCTTGTATGCCTATCACATATGGAACGAAGCTATAGTAAAGCAAGGTGAAGCACTTGCAGTGTCTTTGGATATCTCTAAAGCCTTTGACAGGGTCTGGCACGAAAGCCTTTTAAGCAAGCTTCCAAGTTATGGGCTACCCACTGACCTTTGCAATTCAATCTCGGATTTCTTGAGCGAACGTTCGATTCGAGTGGTCTTAGAAGGTTACTCTTCCGAACATATGGCGATAGATTCCTCAGAGTTCCGTACTGTCTGCAACTCTCTTTCTGCTGCATATCAATGATTTGTTAATTCCAGGTACTTTTGCGTATGCTGATGACAACACAGTTGTAGATAGGTACTGGACCAATGCTAGGGTCAGTGGAGAGGAAATCCAGTCTTGTCGCGAGTCCATGGTTAGCCGTTTCGATTTGACACTCAAGGCAGTCTCCGATTGGGGCGATGCCAATCTTGTCAAATTTAACGCTACCTAAACGCAAGGATGTCTATTCTCCACAAAACGGAGTCCCTCACTCCGACTTTCCGTGATATATCCATACCGATAGTCGACTGTCTCCAACTACTTGGAATGGACCTGTCGTCCAATTTGTACTTCAGCAGATACATTAAATCCATGGCCAAATATGCAGCAAGGAAGCTTGGGATCCTTTCCAGGGTGAGGCGTTACTTCACACCGGGATAGTTGCTTCAGCTGTACCACGCATAAGTTCGGTTGTACATGGAGTATTGCTGCCACCTTTAGGATGGCTCTGCTACGTACTGGGCACATTGGATTCAACTGACAACCGTGCTAAGAAGCTTATAGGTGACTCGTAATTAGTGCAAGCGAAGCAGCAGAGCCTTGAATACCGCCGTAAAGTTACCAGCTTATCGGTTTTTACAGGATATGTCACGGAGAGTGTGCGATGGAATTACACGATTTAATTCCGCTTTCCCCTTTCCAGACAGGGACTAGGCGTAGGCTTGGGTTCCACCTCTATGTTATGGATATTCCAAAGATTCGCACGAAGCGTTACGCTTCCACACTTATATGGCGAACGGCTATGGAGTGGAATTCCCTGCCTGCAGACTTGTTCCCTGAATGTTATATGTTTGGGGAGCATTTTAAAGTACAGAGTCCGCTCGGAGAGGTGTCGGAAATGGTCTCAGATGAGGAACGTCATTCTGATAGGCAGGTTAGTTTCTCTTTCAAAGAGGTGGACCGCATTACTAAAACCATGACGAGAGGAAAGTCACCGGGACATGATGGTCTAAGTATTGAGCATTTTCTACACGCTGGAGCGCACCTGCCCCGTGTGCCTAAGATGCTCTTTAACCTGTGTATTAGTCATTGCTACCTTCCTAACAACCTTATGAAAACAATTGTTGTGCCCATTGTAAAAAATAAAACGGGGGATGTCTCCGATAAATCCAATTACAGACCGTTATCGTTGGCAACTGTAGTGGCTAAAGTGTTGGATGAACTGCTGGGCGGGGTGTTAAAGAAGCACATTATAATCCAGGAGGAGTTTGGCTTTAAACCTAATTTGTCTACAGAAAGTGCTATTTTTGCTTGAAAGATACCATCCAGTACTACACTGAAAGGCAAACGCCTGTTTTTGCCGGTTTTTTGGATTTATCGAAGGCTTTCCAATTGGTCTCGTACAATATCCTTTGCAGCAAAATGCAAAAGAGCACAAGTACGCCGGGGGAGGCGATCGACTTGCTCCATTTTCAAGTGAGAAGGGCAGGTGCGCTCTCGGACATATACAAATTGGAGTGTGGGGTGAGACAGGGAGGACTTAGCTCGCCTAGGTTATTCAATTTGTACATGTACGAGCTGATCGTGGGACTCAGCAGAACGGGTATTGGATGCTCAATCGGTGGCACTACAGTCAATAATATAAGTTACGCGGATGATATGGTGCTGCTGTGCCCTTCGATCAGTGCGCTCGCTAGGCTGTAAAAAAATTGTGAGGATTATGCGTGTCACATGGCTTAAGGTACAATACTAATAAAAGTGAGTTGTTAGTATTTAAGGCTGGTAACAAAGCCCTCCTATTAATCCCAACTGTGCAACTGTGTGGAACTCATCTCAAACGAGTGACACGATTTAAGTACCTTGGTCACTGGGTCACCGAGAACCTCTGTGATGGTGTAGATATAGAGAGAGAGCGCAGGACATTGGCTGTACGGTGTAATATCTTGTCCCGCAGGTTTGCGCGCTGCAAAAAAAACTGCCTCCGTGGCCGAATGGTTACCACGACGGACTGCCACGCAGAGGTCCCAGGTTCGATTCCCGGGTCGGGAGAAATATTTGTATGGCCTACATTTATTTCTCTCGTGAGTTTGGGTGTAATTTGTGGTTTTCTATGTATGTGTCCATGGCACCCGCGATACAGGGTTTTCCCTAGTGCGGGGCTATGTTCAGTGTGTGCGTTATTATTAAAAAAAAAGTTATTATTATTATTATTATTGATGGGGAGGTTGTTGGAACTGCCACGATTTAGTAGCACATCAGGCATGTTCGCGGAGGCGCATATTGACAGTTTTAGTGCGATAATACGCAAGAGAACTGCCTCACTGATGCGTCGCGTGCGTGACTGTTCCAACAGCCCCATATGGTTGATTTGGGAGTACCCTGCTTGCGACACGTGGAAGCACTGGAACCAAGTTCGTATGGGTTCCAGAGGCCCGATTTATAATATAATGTAACTTTTTCAGTTTAATTCAATTTATAGTTTGATTTTCGGAGGTGATTCAATTGTATGTTATAATAATTTTCATTACTAACATAGTATATAAGTGTAGATATTTGTAAGTAACATCTATGGACATGGTCTGAAATAATTTGAATTTAAATTATAACTTGAGCCTTTTCAAGGCGAAAGTGAATAGGCATTATTTAGGTGTGCATGCTCCATCGTCGACCTCATCGTCACTTTCCATCAGGTGAGATAATAATAATAATAAT
>NW_020654748.1:6959059-6975754 GCF_003589595.1 Hyposmocoma kahamanoa
AGACAAAATATTATTTTATTATTTTGTTATTAAGGAATAACAACAACCAATATAAATAACTTAAGTCAAAATAGTAATCCACAATGACATAAATTATTGGAATCTTATAAACAAACAGAACAAAACAAAATTAGTAGTAGAGGATTTTAAATAAAGTTGATGATAACTTATTTGTCGTGGTGTTACATATATTAATATATATATATACTAATACTTTACCTGCATTTATATCTATAAAACATATAGAAAACATGTCGAAAACATCTGTTTATAATACACGCTTGCCAAGTGTTGTGATTATGACTAGTCTTTATTTAGCATTATACGTGATATGTTAAACAATGGTTGATTTTGTCCTGTATGGAATCTATTTCACAGCGGTTAACATTTCTCTCAATTGTTTTGTCTTAATGCATTGAATTTAAGCTTATGTAAATACCTATGGGTATTAGGTAGTAGGTGTAAATTGAAGTGCAAGAAGTGTTATACATTAGGGTCACGTCACATGCTGCCACAATTGAAGTTAATTTTTCGGACGTCTTGCCCGCCTCCATCAAAATATTTAGTACACATCCTACGACTACAGGGCGTCCTACGGCTTTGGAATACGGAGGGAAAATACTATACTATATCTTAGAAGCCAAATATCCTGTCTACAATTCTGCCCACGTTGTTCCGGTTTTGAAGGGTAAGTAAGGGTGCTGGTGAAATTACAGGTACATGGGATTTGTCAACTATGTCTCGGGTTGACGGGCACAGTAGCAGTGCCCCTCAGATCTTTGCGATTTAAAGCTCAGAATGACACTGCAACTGATATGGATAGGCGTGTCGCTTACCAGGCGCACGACTCGTTCGTCCCGCTATTTAATAAATCGCTAATTTATGTGTTTTATTTCATATAAAGTGCATAATATCAAATTCTAAATCCAAATCTGCGAACATTTCTTTTGTTATTATGAAACAACAACAATAAGGCAAACTCTGTTGACTTCGACGCTGTCACTATTATCTTTTATACGTTCATTGAACATTGTAGCATATAAATTCTGCAACGGATTTGCAGTTCACTGAAAATTATAATTATTACTCAGTTTATTCATGTTATGCTTCAAGATAATCTTCATTCACGAATCTCGTGTTTTGGGCTCTAGTAACAAAGACGAATAAAACACACTTTTAAAATGTTCAAATTACCTTTTTGTTCTTCTATAAAATATGTTAAGTGAATTTAAAAGACCTGAAACTAGTTCCTACAATATCCAGACAAAGTCTTGGCTAAGCATTCCATTCGTAGATAAAACTACCTACGACTGAAATACAAAGACATCGCATTGATCATGCGGATCGTATTTTCTTGACAGATATTGGTTTGGTGCCATTGGAGCTGCTTTGGTCTGAGACATATTGAGCAGTATTGTGAAATGTTTATTAGGTGACATAAAGTCAGACATATATGATATATATAATAATGATATACCTATATACGATAAGTATTCATGATGATGCCATAACTTAAAAAAAATTAACCGTTCTATATTTTTTCCGATGTTTCCGATTTCCATAACACAGATGCCTTAATTACTTACTGTGAAGCAATGCATGTGATGTTATCTCATATTTATTTATTTATTTATTAGAAACCAGTAGAGCCACCACGACAGGGCGCGACTATCGCGATAGCCACATAAAGTGCGAGATGCGACGACGCTCTTCATTTTTCACAGGATTGCTTAGAGGGCGACACTGAGACCATGTCATGACAATTTTAAATAGTATTTAGTAGTAGTAGAGCTCCTTGTGATAGTGTTCGTCCAGGGTAGTACTGCCACCTTACCTATTTCTGCCGCCAAGCAGTAATGTATGCATTACCGTGTTCCGGTTTTGAAGGGTAAGGGTACTGATGAAATTACAGGCACATGGGACTTGTCAACTTATGTCTCAGGGCGACGGGCGCAATGGCAGTGCCCCCCAAATCTTTGCGATTTAAAGCTCTGAGTGGCACTGCAACTGTTAAGGACAGGCGTGTAGCTTACCATCAGGCGCACGACTTGTTCGTCCCGTCATTTGATATTATAAAAAAGAAAAATAATAAAAATAAAAAACTGCCACTGTGGCCGAACGGTTATCATGCTGGACTGCCACGCAAAGGTCACGGCCCGTGATAAATAGTTGTATGGCTTATGTTTGTTTCTCTCGGCTTTGGTGTAATTTGTGGTTGTCTATGTTTTTGTTATGTTTCCACCAGGGTTAGCAAGCACACAGAAAATTTCGCGAGGTCCGCTGGTTCGTTCCGTTGCTTAGTTGGCATAGCGTCTGGCACGGTTTGCTAGAAGACGTCGGTTCGAATCCGGCCGGATCGAAGGAATTTTTTAAGTGTTCGATCTTTGTATTAATAATAACTATTACTCCACTAGTTTGTGATAACAACAAACTAGTGGAGTAATTTCACATAAAAAATAATTGAATATCAATTCAATAAAAATTTTTGAAAAATCCAATGAGTGGTCAAGGTACGCAGGCCCCGAATGAAACCACCTAAACTAGCTACGCTACAGGAGCGCCTTAAGTAGCCAGGTGCAAAGTATTAATATTAGAGCCTTGAACGACTTTGGGAACCCAAAAGCGGTACACCCGTCTAAGACCTAGTAAAATACATTAGAAGAAAGAATATGACATGATTTACATGCTTCATACCCAAGCAAATAAGCCCTCAGTTTTGTGCTACGCAACTGGGATTTTTTAAAGTATATTTCCAGATACTATGTGGTTATATGGAATATATTACGCTAAATTTGAATGCGATGTTTTCGTAATAATGTACACTGGGCGTTTACGTGATCAGCGGAGTAATACAGTCTGGGTCTGAATCACTTCACATAGTATGTACATTTTGACGTACACGTGGTATCTTTTAGGGTCAACGACAGTAGATATTTACGTTACTCTTTACTCTTTGAGCCAGAGCACTTGGTAAAAGTTTAAAGCGATAAATACCTAACTCCAGTATGGCTGAATATGACAATTGTCGCTATATAAGATTGACTTTTAACGGGAAAGATGTTCACAGTTGGCAGAAATATCGCTCGATAAACAGTTGTGTATTTGAACGGGTACTTAATTACAATTTACACACTGTTATTTTTATTCTAGCGAGTACATAAGAAAACGTTACGTATTACGTAACGATTAGATATTTCAAACGATTTCGAGAAACCATAGTAACTATTGTACTCGCCATAACGTAAACCATCGCAAAGATGGGTTCCTATCGTAAAATATTTTATTGAAACCGCTCAGAACATGAGTGTACGAGTATCTTTCGCCATGTGATATGTCGCACGGTCCCGGCTATATCCGTAAGGGCAATGTGCCAGCCCGGGTGCTTATCGTCACCTGAAAAACTTGTACCTCGTCATGCCCAAAGAATTCTACACGGAACAACTTCGCGTCTTCATAAATCGGTTTTGTAACGTGTTTGGAACCCGTCAACTTTGTGTCGTCAATCTCTAGATAAAACTAGACTTAAATTTATCGTCACACTGTTTAAAATCATGTTAAATTTACAGATATCTGCGTCACGCGGTTTACTGCGTCTAGGTGTCAGCAGAGTGTTAAAATAAATACACCAGTCATCGAAATGAAATTCAAAATTACTATGCGGATCCTATATTCGTCTTGAGAATCCAAAAAGAGCTTGTTTATTTTATCTGCTTCTGTACCACTGAGTCATTCTAACTTGGTATCGTATTTTATTTCGGCAACTCATGCAATAATAATACTTTTATAAAAATCGTTGAGCATTTTCATACTATTAGTATAGCGTTTGTGTGAAAAGGCTCTTAAAGAGGGAACTATAATATTTATTAAACAATATGTTTGCTCTTCACTTTATTTACGGGGTTTTCCGTACAAACTGACCCGAATAAAACCATGTCTAGACGAATGTAAATTCAAATAAAGTGGTGCTTTGTTTTCAATTTGCTATCCCTCTCCAAATGCCGAGCAAGCTTAGAGGGAGATAGAAACATAAAATCCTAAATCCAGCTTGCTCCAACTTTTGTGACGTCAGCAAAGGTCTAGAGCAGGAAATAAGCGTAATAAAATTGAACCAGTTTTAGAAACAACAGTTAAACGTGTACGTGATTCCAAAAACTAAACTGTATTTTCTATTTTCACTAATAGGATCGCCGCGAAAAAAGTGTAACGAGAACAATATTACCCATTAGCAAGTAATTTCCTTTGCATTTACATTTCAAACAAAAAATTTTCCATAAGTATTTTTTTATGATATCAAGTGACGGGACAAACAAGTCGTGCGCCTGATGGTAAGCTACTCGCCTGTCCATAACAGTTGCAGTGCCACTCAGCTCTTTAAATCGCAAAGATCTGAGGCGCACTGCCACTGCGCCCATCACCCTGAGACATAAGTTGACAAGTCTCATTTGCCTTCAATTTCACCAGCACCCTTACCCTTCAAAACCGGAACACAGTAATGCTGACATTACTGCCTGGCGGCAAAAATAGATAAGGCGGCATTAGTTCCCTAGACGAACTCTTTCACAAGGAGCTCTAGGGCTACCAGATATAGAAGTATTGTTACGATTCGCTACACGGTAGAAATGAAATTGGGTCAAAATTCCAAGTAACCACCAATAGCGTTATTCATGTTTATTGACTTATGTTAATGCCTCCTTTAACTGCTATTGTTTTATAACTTAACTTAATGAGTGACAATACAGATATAAACGTAGTAACATTTACTTTCATAATACACTTTATATATTTTAGTAGCAGTATACCTCCTTCCAGGGAAGTACTGTCATCTTACCTATTCCTCCCGCAAGCGTTACTTATTTATGTATGCCCACAGTATTTACCGCTGGACAACGAAATTTGTATTACAACAAACCAGGGAATTTCCTATACTATTATAAATACCAGAACAACGGAATTCACTACGAAGCACAACGCAGAACACTCAAACCAGAACCAATTTAGAAAATATAGATTTTAAGGCTTTCGTAACATAAATAAAAAAACATGACTAACGCTATCGGTGCTTAGTTGGAATTTTGACCCAATTACATTTCTACCATGTAGCGAATCGTAACAATACTTCTATATCTAGTAGCAGTAGAGCTCCTTGTGAGAGAGCTCATCCAGGGAACTACTGCCGCCTTATCTATTTCTGCCGCCAAGCAGTAATGTCAGCATTACTGCGTTCCGGTTTAGAGGGGTGAGGGTGCTGGTGAAATTACAGGCACATGGGACTTGTCAACTTATGTCTCAGGGTGACGGGCACAATGGCAGGGCCCATAATATCTTTGCGATTTAAAGCTCTGAACGGCGTTGCAACTGTTGTGGATAGGCGTGTCGCTTACTACACGCGCAATATGTCCCGCAATTTGATATTATAAAAAGAAAATGACAATTAAAACAGAGCCGTATATAGAAAGTAAAATCCAATGTTAACATAAACAAAGGACTTGTTTCAATTAGTGCGTTAGGCAGCAGTAACACCAATGAATATGCATAAGTGGTTAGCTGTTGCCCTTTCTAAAGAGAGGCTTTCCTCGTCAATATATACCCTGCTGTATTTACGTCACTCGACGTTGAAATAATAAGAGACAATTTTATTTTTACTTAATTTACGGTTAACATGAAAGATAGTCCACCGTTCGGCCAGCATGACGGAAAAGCCATAGGTACTAATTCTCCACCTCAAAGTACAGTCTTCTTCTTAGGTTTTCGCGATTGTTACACATAGGACCTGTAAAGGGCCCGAAACGTCGGTTTGTTTGAAAAAACAAATATACGCGATTTAAATCCGGAAAAATAGTTTCATTTCCTACAGTCATCTTGTGAAGTCAATGACATAAACCAATAAAGCAATAACCGGTGCTAAATTTCTTTGAACCAGTGAGCAGCCACCTCGGCTTGAATCCAAGGTTTGAAAAGGCAACATAAATGTTATTTAATTAATATATTAATATATTTTCTGAATACTTTAGTGATAAATTTGATGATTAATTTGATATTAAATAATTTAGTACCAAATAATATGAATAGACAATTATAATTTTAAGCAAATAGAAATAATACGCAAAATATATTACTTAATTTTCTATATTGGCAGCGTACTATGCAATAAATAAATAGTTTAAGTGTATACAATTTTATAGTTAATGTAATATTATTATTTATGTAATAAACTTAGAATAGCGTCACTCAAATTGCAGAGTAACAACACATGTATGTACTTAATTAATGATTCTAAAAATATTTTTAATACCTTATTAATCATGTGACTATGCAATAAACTACACAATTGTGAATTAATTATACCTCTATCTATCCATTGCCTTTAGCAGGTCTATGCGGGTGCACTTGGTTAGATAACAGATAAGACACACTTTTGTGTGGGGACTTCGCAAGCACAATTATTCTCTGAAATATAGTAGTTTGATTTTGTTAAAACATAATTACAGGCATATAAAGCAACATTCATTAGTTCACAGTATAATTATGTAGGTGTGATTATTTACTAGATGACAGCGAATATATTTTACTTAATATAAAAAGTTATGCTTACGTCATTAACAATGGAGCTGACGTACCAACAACGCGCGTACTGCACTCTCATTTTTAATGTGGACGCCAGTCCTCAACTTTAGGTGCTATAGAACTCTCGTTTCATTTTAAATGTACCTTTGCAATATTTATAAGAGATTCGTAAAAAAATGCTATTTTCTGTATAAAAAGACACCTTTATTGCTAAAGGTAACGGTAGACAAAGTTTCAAATTTAAGAAAATCCCTAGCCAAATCCGTCGTCTTTTACTTTGCCGGATAATCCACCTTGGCCGATCCTAAAATACAAATAACCTGACATTTACTTCGCACGATGACGTGACAGAAATTATTTTTCGCAGATTAGAATTCATTCCACAGCGTAAATTAGAAGTCAAATTCAAACAGTCTTTATGCCATAAATATTCAAATTGTATTTGAAATCGTTACATTTATTAAACTCTACTGCTTATTTGTAGTGCAGACACCCCTAAGAAGAATGACCAAGAAACTCTAGGAGTTGCTCTTTGTAAATAAATATTCGTATTACCTAAGAAGGCACCTACAATTTTTATTTCAAACATCATAAATCGAGACTACCTGCACGAGCTAAACGGGTAACTACCCCGGATTTTTGTCATTCAAGCACGCAGAAGCTGTATAGACCTTCAGTATAAAGATTTTGTTTTACTACTAACCTCGTGAATGGCAAATTTTTAATATCAACCGCAATCTTATTATAGAAACGTATATCAATGCCGTATAAATGAATTTGCTACTTTGTGAAGACGACTGTCAAGAACAGCGAGTTTATTTATTTTCAATTCTTCGTATTAATGTTATGTATGTCACTATTTTAGAAATAACTATTCTTCTGAACATTAATTCAATTCTTATATTTTCACGATTGTTACACATAGGGAATGAAACTATTTTTCCGAAGGTAGCCCGTATATTGTTTTGTTTTTTCAAACAACCGGACGTTTCGAGCTCTGTATAGGTCACATAGTGACGGCCGACTGTTGCGACCATTGCGACCGTGGGATCTGTAAAGGACCCGGAATGTTGGTTTATTTATTAGTAGATTAAGATCCAAAAAAATTATTTCATTTCCTAGGAATTCAAGAACAATGGCGAAATTATTGTTAAAATAATTCTTTTCATAAAAGAAATTCATTGGATTTTTCAAGTTATACTAAAGTCTGGAAATAATATCGTATTTAACTGAAACTCAAATGACTAATTAATTAATTTTTTTGGAAGGAAAATAGTAAATAATTAGTATGTAACCAGGATTATATCTATAAATGTCAGTTTTATAGTTTATTTACATTCAGCGACATCTATCCGCCAAAAAGAGATTTTCAATACCTACGATAGTTTGGTCCACATTAAGTTAGTTCACATAATATCAAATGTATTGATTTGACCGATTTGCTATAAGAGATGAGCTACTTTATTACAAAAAATTATAGTAGATAATTCCTTCTCCAAATATGCCACACGAGAAAGAGGTAAAACTAACAAAAAATTCCCGATATCAGAGACATGTTTCACAAAACAAAAATTTGTGCCTGAGTTAGGTTAGGTAACCAGTGCCTCTACCATGAGATTACGGTGACAGTTATCGCTAGCGACCGCGTAAAATGTTTGTATACAAAATGTAGTTTCGTCCTGTGACCACCAGAGGCGCTGTATAATTTGCCACACAAAATTGTGAAGTAATTTACGCGGTCGCTAGCGACAATTGTCACAGTAGACTCATGGTAGAGGCACAGGCAATGGTATGCACTAACTTAGTTTTTTTTGTTATGGATTAACTTCATGCCTTTTAACCAAACCTTATAAAAATACTTTTCTCAGAACGTTCGTCACGTCACAAACCAATGGCAATATTCAACTTCTATTAACTCCGTTAAGGCACACGCACCGAATATACATATTTTATAAAATGTAACCTCCAAAGCTTCAAACTGGAATATCTTTAATTTCAGACTTCTCAGAATAGCAAACCAAAAACCGAATTTGTTCAAGAATTGAAACTGTAGGTATATATTCACATATTTTTCATAAAGAGACGCATACAAATTATGTCAACAAAAACTTCGCCAGAGTTCACCATTGTTTTTTTCATAAATGTAGTGTGACGCTAGTGTAAGAATGTTAATTTCGTTAAACCTATACGTACCACATCTGGGCATAAGTTTCTTCCAAGTACTCTACTGCATCACTAACGTCGCGAACACAAGACATTTTTTATAAAAATTAAAATTATAAAAGTTTTGCTTCAAGGGTTAGACAGTTTGCTTCTTAAACTTACGACAGCTTCAAAAAATTACTACAATTGAAGGAAAACACAAAGATCGCGGCTTTTTTTTTAATTCTGAAATTCATTTACACACGTTACTTTACTCAATTTATTATTACGTATAGTATCAAAATGTTTATACGTAAAGGCAATTAACCTCTACCCCGCAACCTTTAGGGTTGTAACCTATTATATGAGGGCCCCCAAAGTGATGACCAGTGTTCGAAATAGTGTTCCAAATGAGTAGATAAACGTGTACATATATGTAGATACAAAGAGCGACACAGAGTTGTTAAACCACCATATTAATTAATAACTTTTTGAATAATTATTAATACAAAGATCGAACACTCAGAAAAAGCACTCAGAAAAAATTCCTTCGATCCGGTCGGATTCGAACCGACGTTTTTTTCGTTCCGTGGCTTAGTTGGTATAGCGTCTGGCACGGTATGCAAGAAGACGTCGGTTCGAATCCGACCGGATCGAAGGAATTTTTTCTGAGTGCTTTTTCTGAGTGTTCGATCTTTGTATTAATAATTATAACAAACTAGTGGAGTAATTTCACAAAAAATAATTGAATATCAATTCAATAAAAATTTAATTAATACAGTGAATAGCGACATCTCTCGCCAGGACTGGTAGCTGTAAAAAAAAATATCGTTGCGTATATTTTGTATGAACTCGCTCACACAATGTCCGTGTCCGGGCTGACGCCGCGACGGGCCCGTAGTTCATACAAACTAACACGCCCCTGATGTGTGTGGATAGTACTTTAAACTACTAACCTAGGAAGCTGAAGTTGAATTTTAAAATAATTCAAGTGGCGTCATGTAATGAAATGAAGTAGATAACTAACTTTTCAACCAAATAAACAATGTTTTTGAGCTGCAAGCAAAAGCTTGTTTTAACTGCCTCCGTGGCCGAATGGTTACCATGCTGATCTGCCAAGCAGAGGTTCCGGGTTCGACTCCCGAGCTGGGAGAAATATTTGTATGGCCTACATTTATTTCTCTCGTGAATTTGGGTGCAATTTGTGCCTGTCTATGTGTGTGTCCATGGCACCCGCGCCACAGGGTTTTCCTAGTGCGGGGCTATGAGTGTATGCGTTATTATTAGGTACATATAAATAATGATGGTTTTCACCACTCCATGTCAATCCTTATATACACATGTAGACATTTATCTACTCATTTGAAGCACCGTATTCCGATCATCGGTGATGACTTTAAAACGATATGTTATACAACCGAATATTTTGACATTACGAGGGTACATTTTTGTTCAAAAACATAATTAGTATAATTTATGATGCAATGTAGACGGTTGCGACTTGTTTCTTTGTGAAATGCAGACCACGCCGCGTTGAATTGTCTGGCCCATTGTATTCTTTTTCCTACAAAGCATTTCCACTTATTTGTCATATTTGCAAACTATCACTTGCGTTCAAAGCACCTGGTCGTTATTATAATATAGGTACGTGCCAGACAACTATACCAATTTCCTGGTCTCATTCTAGGCAAATATCTGTATTATATGCGCCAGAGCAACGAAATAAACTCCGTGGCATGATTCGGAATGACCAGACCAGAATCAATTTAGAAAAGCTCTTCCTCAAATTGATCCTACCGGGGAGCGAACTTCCGAAAGTGTCATTTCGAAAAAAATTTCAAGGGAGCATGTTTCAGATTTAGTTTAGGTTTTAAGTCAATGGGTTTTAACGATTGTTCTAAAATATTCGCGCCCTGTTTTAAAAATGAACTTTGGTTTTAACTACGTTTAAGTTTTCAAATTGAATTTTAAACAGGACATACAAATTTTAAAACAGTAGTGAAAAACGAAAACATGCTGCCCTGCAATTTTATTTCGAAATGGCGCATTCGCCCTTTCTAAAAAATACCGACGAATTATGTTGTTACAAGCAATTATGTAATAAAATATAAAACGATAATTTTAATTTTGCATTAAAAATTGCTTAATTCGGTAGACGTTACTTGATTTCTGTATTGATTTTATCATAATTTTCACACACCGCGATTTACCAAAGCAGCGCGTGGAAAAGCTATGTTTCAATAACCAACGATATTTAGTTATATTAACCCAGTCAAAATAGGAAAACTACGACTTTCTTTGGTGGCCCATTATTTGGGCCTTACAGCCTTAAGAACTGAAGCGAAAGCAGGTGGATAAATATATTGCTTTTTAAGGCATATGTCCTCGATTTAATAATAATCGGTTTTGTTTTGTTGTGTGCGACTTTTTTTATAAGTTACACATATATGAATGTGTAGTTATAATTATACTATTTGCTAAACGTACAGGCAAACGCCGTAAGCAAGCTTGTGATTTAGGTACATTGACCTTGTCTTTTCTGGCGATAAATTAGGCAGACTAAGCACGGAGAATGGCGCAGGTTGACAAGCCTAATCCATCTAAAAACATATTCCAGGCGACGTTTGTTGAGCCGTGAGAGCTTCACAAGTTTTACTAGACATTACTAAAATTTATATACAATAGACGTAAAGACCTGAGGTAATGACAAAGCAATAGCCAACTCGACATAATGCCCGTGTGACGTAGCGACGCCAGGCTAATCTCGACTGCGAAGCACGCCATCCATTACACGCCGCTTGGCTCACGTCAAACTGTCCTGAATCCAACCTGAATTTAGTCGAAATCTGACATTCGTGAAGTGGTACGAATACGGAATACGACACAAATGGAGGACAATATTCGAAGACACTGAGACATCAGGTCAAAATCAATAATATTTACTTGTAACGGTTTTGAAAACTCAATAAAAATTAACTTAAAATAAAAATTAATATCATAGTGGTCCAATGTCGTGACATTCATAAACTTAAAAATTAAAATAATTAAAGCGAAGTTCGTAGTCAGCTGCTGGTAGCTGTAAAGGTACCTGGCTGAGTGAAGAAATAGATTTCCCATAGATGGCGCTACGACAAAAACGTCTTTAAAAACCAAAAACAAAGATCTGCAATAAGCACATACAAAAATTCGTAGGTCCGCTAGTTCGTTCCATAGCTTAGTTGGCGTCTAGACTTTTTGCTGGAGGACGTATGTACATAGTTCGAATGCAGCTGGGTCGAAAGAATTTTTTTTTCTATGTTATAGTTTAACTAAAGATAAAAATCTTTAAAACATCTTTAATAACTTAGAAAATATTTCAATATGGTGCTTTTGACATGAGGTAATTCCCTGGAAAAATCGAAAACTCTGGATTGTAACGTATCAAGAATATAGTAGGTTGCCACACCACACCGCGACTATCAATTTGAATTGACCAATCACAGTTATGTAATTGTAGTAGCAGAGCTCCTTGTGAAAGAGTTCGGCCAAGGAAGTACTGCACCTTATCTATTTCTGCCGTCAAGCAGTAATATGAGCATTACAATGTTCCGGCTTTGAAGGGGAAGGGTGCTGGTGAAATTACACGCACATGATACTTGTCAACTTATGTCACAGGGTGACGAGTGCAGTGTCAGTGCCCCTCAAATTTTTGTGATTTAAAGCTCTGAGTGGCAATGCAACTAATATGGAAAGTGTGTCCCTTACCACCAAGCGCACGACTTGTTCGTCTCTCGTCACCTGGTATTATAAAAAAAACATAGTTGGTTGTCACCGTGACTGGTCTAGGAATGTTTTATGCACTGCATTCCTAAACTGTTTTTAACTATGGCATTTTCTTGTTGTAGTGAGTCCAAGTTTATTGTTGATAACAGCTTTTGCGTAGTACCGGAATATTTATTTCGTAAATAGAATTTTTATACTCAGAACCAAGCTCGCCTCCTATTAAAACTTTCAACTAGCTCTTAAAACTTCTCAGTTGTCAGGTCTGGCTAAGAAAGCACTCGCAGTAGTTATTAAAACTCTGTAATTTATTCATTTTCTCCATTCTATTCTGTTGCTCTATTTTCAACTATTATATGTATTTGTAGTAAAGTGTGTGATACTATAACTTAATTTGTGCTGAATCTAGACGCATATAATTTAAATAACGGTTTTGAACATTCTAAAATGAAAATCTTTTTGACAATCTGTATGTATATCCAATTTCATTTTCTTATGTAAAACAAAACATTGACTATTACAGCAAATTCCATAATCTAGGAATTTGTACAGAAACGTTGAAATATAAAATTTATAAATAAAATTGTATCTTATGGCTCACTTAAAATAATTAAGCTTGAATGTGCGGTACAAAACTTTTCCTCCGTTTCCTTGAAGATACGAAAATAGTATAAGTAGGTAGGAAAATTGCGGTAACTTAAAAATATAGGTATTCCACGAAAATGTAATCTTATATTATTGGAAATCAGGAAATGCTGATCATTACGTAGTGACAAAGATAGAGGAAAGGTTGCTTAGATGGTCCAACCATGTAGAGAAAATTAATGAAAGAAGATTGACTAAACAGATTTATGAGGCGAGAGAGAGCGGTCAAGTTGGTAAACGCCGACAAAGATGAACTTAGCGTCCAAATTGAGGACGTCCTAAAGAAAGGCCAGGTCAAGAGTACTCTTAACCGACGAGCATATACGAAAGCACTGAACTGCGACAATTCATATCAATTTGTCTTTGTGAGCGATATTTGGAATATAATCAATTTATACCTATGCAGGCACCATTTCATGCTTCGTATAGTTTGTATCGCACCATATTAAATCTGCGGAAATTCAATTTGTCACATAACTTTCCTTTCATATCGGATTGCTTGACTGTGAATGGACAACCAGGTAGATACATCTTCGGTTGTTATGTGTTTCATAAAAATTCAATTACTTAATCTACTTTTTCTTCGTGTACGTTTCAATGACTCATGAATATTTTTTGTCCTAGAGTCAACTAGATTCAGTCTTTCTTTATTCTTTGTTTTCGATCTAGAGGCTATACTTTCCAGTCTTTCTTTATTATTTGTCTTCAATCTAGGGGCTACACTTACGAATTTTATCAAACTGTCCGCGTCCAGCTGTGCAAGTTGTGGCCACAGCGAGCGTACCTACTAATTAGAAGGGTTCAGTTAGTTGCGGAATTACGAATGTTACAATTCATATAGAGAAAACCGTGGACTGACAAAGTCGAAGTTGAATGATCATTACTCTCCATAGGTAAAATACACTCGAAAACGTCACTTATAAGCTACTGCTCGTTCACTGTGCTGACTTCCCTGAAAAGAACGAGCATGAAACTCTAGGGATTACTCTTTTCAAATAAACTTAAATGCACAAATGCAAATATAGAACACTTTCAAAAAATTTGCGTGGAATCTAGAGCCATGTGAAAGGTAAAGTTACGTACTGATGATTTCACTGAAAACCAATGTAACGAGGTGTCCTGTAACGTCTCGCTACAAAAAGCTGACTTAGCAAAACTAAAATGTACTTACCTATGTTGGAAACTATTAGATACATTTTAGTTTTGCTACAACATGAAACATTTTATTCTGAGTATTTCATTTACTTTTACTTTGATTTTATCATGTGTGAACCGAATAGTATATTGCCAAATAAACTATTATTTCTTTCTTTCTGTCTCAAAAATTCAAATTTTGTAAAGTCTCAACTTTCAAAACCACAAACAGTGGTCTCGGAGCGCGGATTCTATGACGCAATCATTTTTAAACGCAATTGTTGATATTTTCACTCTTAACGGTTGGATTTACGTCTTTAAAATTACAAAGGCGTATTCAGAAATGGTCTTCTTAAAAAAATATGATGAAAAATTTTGATAACCATGAAATTGCATGCCTTGTAATTTGCCCAAAATTTGTAAATAAGATAGCCGCAAAAATAAATTAATTTCTTTCTTAATTATAATAGTTTAATTTAAAATACCTCTCAACTGTTGTTCCCTTACCGTCGCTCTTTCTAAGGCAGGGGTCCCCAGAGTTATTAATTTAGACCAAATAACGTTAAACTTGTCACTCTTTTTATTTCCTCATCTTTGTAGCTTTTATCCTCGTAAAAATGGAAAATGTTTTTTTCGGGAAACGTTGTCTTTGTACACAGTAAGTCGTGAGCAGGTAATCACATAGAATAAACATATTTTTTTGACAATAACATTTATTAGTACAAAGAGAAAGGAACATTTAGAGATATATTTTAAAGATATTTCTTTTTTGGAACAAAATTTGACGGTAAGATAAATATTTTAGGAACACTGTACTATATTCGATCCCTGAAATGACCAACTTGGAAAACGAACTTTTTTAATTGGTTCTCTCTTATATACATTTATCCATCTCAATGCTGGTCCAATGCGGTTTGGGGCCTTCACACGTTTTCAGAGGGTTATGAACCTTCTTCGACGTGCAAATTTAATCCCGATGTTTTCCGTCACTGAAAAACATGGTAACTTTGAAATTAAATTTCGCACTAAAATCCCAGATTCGGACCCACGGCTTCTGCTTGAGAGGCGGAAGGTCAAACCATTAGGCTACCACGGCTTGTATATTCATAGTACAGGTGCCTATTTCGAGATCAGGTAATTGGAATAGTTGTCTAGTATATGTATGTATTCAACTAAAATCGTCACCAAATAAGAGGCCAAATTTAACGGCTAAAGAACGCGATTGTATGTAACTTTGAATGCGAGCAACGGAACAATAAACAAACAATTTTAGAGTTTAAAAAAATACATACATTTTATTGAAACATTACATAATGTGACAAAACATATTTGAAGTACTGTTTTCGCACAAATTCCAAAATAAAATTCAATTTTAAGTTACTCCAAAACGTCACAACGTAAAAACAGTTACGTCCTCAAGCTATTTTTTCTTAAATAATAGTGTTGTAAGCAATTAATCGCCGACTTTCTCGAGTCACTCCGATTTCTCGGAAAAAATATTGACTTATGTATTTGTTTTATTGATGAACGTACTTATTTCTCGTAATAAACCATTTACAAATATTATAAAATTAAAATCAAAAGAATTGGATACAAGTCATAGGAATTTGAGACAATGTTACGAAAATAAGAGAAATTCTGTAAATGAATTTCTTTTAACTGAATTGCACGATTTGGCCTTTTAGGCCCCTGAACAAGAATGAACCGAAAAATAATCTGAACAATCACAAACTCGTTATGAATCGATTTCTCGTGAAAATCGTATAATATGATTACCGATATAATTAGTCCACATCCCTAATCGCGTCACGATGACAAGTGTCAAATTTGGCCTCTTATTTGGTGACCACTATAACTACTAGCTGGCAACTGTTAAGACTTCTATCCTGGAAATCTCGGTCTTGAAAATCACGCGAATCTCGACTATTATTTGTCATTTTCGAGTCTCGAGGCTGATTGTACATAGTCTCGGGGGTAACGAGACTCAAATCACTGAATTAAAGTGATAAAAAATCTTTTAATCTGGTTACATGGACATGACACTAGAGGGAAGCTTAATGTAATCTGTGAGACCTTTTTTTAAAATCGTCTAGAAAACCTTTCTTTTCACTGAATTTTAGAAACGCATCATGTCTGTTTTTTTTCCACGAGAAACAGAAATGCAGCAAGATTGAAAGTACTACTAGCGAATATCCAAATATGTTTTATATTTTTTGAATTGCGTTGTACAAGCTCTACGTCGTTATTCATGTACGATCTTGTACGTGGATTTATATTAACCGCGTATGTTTTGATTTAATTATATTCGACATAGATTATAATTTAAACATTAATGTCATGATTTGACTAGTCGTGTTCGTTTAAAGACAAACGAATCGCAGTAAGGCTTAGTCATTTATGTAATATTACACATTTATGTTTACCTTAGGTAGAAACAAAATGAGTTATATA
>NW_020654748.1:6976154-6991737 GCF_003589595.1 Hyposmocoma kahamanoa
GGGTACCAGATTTTGACCTAAATTATTCTTCCTTCTGTATGCCGCTGACGATAAAAACGGTCGAAAGTACAAAGTGTCAAGCTTGATGTGCTCTTGACTGTATCACCTATTAATGTTTTCGTTTTGTTGTCAAATGTTCTAAAATTGTATAGTCTAATCCTACAACTACATCTAGCGGTGTAAGCAGGACTCACCTAGTCTCTGAGCCAACTACAGTCCACCCACGCCGTCGCCGTACCGCGCGCGTTTCAGCTGAAACCACACGATCTCGAACCCTGCGGTATCGGCTGGTACTAGCCGACACATGTTCAGTGGCTCCCTCCTCGCTTTCGGCTATTGGCAGCATCCTCTTACCTCCCGCAGTCGTTTGAGCAACTTCCTATATCAAATAATAGATGGCGCGGTTTCGAATAAAAATTGTCACATTTTCCCTCATCAGTTTTTAATTTACTAAAATGTGAATAATCCATACTCCCAACAAATTTCAAGTAAAATAGCAAATGGATAAAATATTCCTAAAAATCAATGTTCTATTGTGACAGTTTTGAAAAGAGATGAAAGGAGTTTATTTAAAACCGACTGAACTCCGTTTTCACTTAATTTACCCTATATACAAATAAATAAAAAAATCAGTTTTTCTTTATCGATATTAGAATTCGAAACAGCCAAATTCCTGACCGAGAATCCTTCTTTACAGGTTCCGAATTAAACCAAATAATACGTCGTATATCATGTATAACAATGACAATTGAACCAGTAACCGATTATTTGTACCAAATTTGGCCACAATGTGCTCTGAAGAAAACAAATCAGGTAGTTCTAAAATTATCGGGATATATCCGACCTTCGATTTCTTAAATGTATGTAACAAGTGTACAAGTGATTAGTTGTTTAGAATTGTATGTATGATTTATTTGAGATACACGTAGGTATTCTTTTGTATTGGTAAGATTCGTTTGTTTTGTCGAACACTGTGCAATGTTTGCCAAATGATTTCGAAATAATCAAAGTAGGACAAAGTTCGAATATATATTTGGGTGAAACCAGCAGGAAGGATTAAAGGTGTGATTTATTGCTGGATCAGATTATATCCGCCATTTATTGTTGAGACCCAAAAATACGAATATGTGTATGCATACTAATGGGAATTAAAAAGAGATTTAGTGTTAAAAAGAATATCTACGACATGAAATTAATGATAATGTACAGTCACGTGCATTAATATCAGTATTCAAAGATTTTTCAGTAAAAACATCTATCTAATCATCATGCGAAAGTTTTCGGCCACATCCGTTTCTATCAATCAAATTTGTAGGGTTTCCTACATTACACACCTGACTTATAAACATATTTTAATATTCATTGTGTAAATATGTTGACAAAATCATAATATAGGTATACTAACGAATAATTTCAAGGTTTGCTCTTAATGATTTCGAAATTACGATGATATTTATTTTCATTTAAAGTTATCACCACAATTATCTGATAATTATCCGCTTATTATCTATGCATTCATAGTTTTGTCTCTTTAATTTATGACAAACAGTGTGAAAACTAAATAAACACGAAGAAAAATCTTTGGGGAAACGATTTGGTCTGTGACGTTTTTTAAATTGACCTTTGACACTTTTGGATACCTACGTAGCGGTAGTATTTTGTTGTTTTCTTTATCTACATAATTATCGTGATAAATATCGAACACTGGTTAAAAGCAAATAAGCTTATACAAACGCGTGCCATCATCACATCGTCGCTTAACATCAGGTGAGGTTATGGTCAAGCGTGTGGTGATTATTTATGTGTAAAAAACATACTATAAAATGTATGTGTTTATAAATAAATGAATTTATTATTATTATATGCCACACATGTAAAAAGTGTTATATCCATGTTGCCAAATATTATATGCGAAATATCAATAACAGTTGCATGCCACTCAGAGCTTTAAGCCGCAAAGATCTAAGGGGCACTGCTACTGCGCCCGTCACCCTGAGACTAGTGGTGTTTATGTAAAAGTAACATCGATATTTTTGCCGATGTGATATATCGAAATGTTGTATCGCTACGATATATCACATCGGCAAAAATATCGATGTTACTTGTATGTTGTATCGCTATTTTGCGATATATTGGTACAAAACATCGATATTTCGATACATCGTAAATAATTCTAAAAGATAAAAGGAAGGAAATTTTACTAAGAGTAAATAAGTAAAATTATCAGTTTTGCCACAATAATCAATTGCATTTCTTATTCGTATTTCTTATTTTCAGAGGCTAGCAGTACACATACCATATTATGGACAATCCAAGTTTATGTACGTTCCCAACACAACAATATCGCCCGTACGCAAGCAATATTATTATTGTCTATATTATTGTGTGGGTGTGGGGGATATATCGAGGGCACATATCGATATTTTTTAGAATATCGATATATATATCGAGTACTCCTACCTGAGACATAAGTTGACAAGTTCCATGTGCCTGTAATTTCACCATGATATAATTATATACGTGATAATTGCAAGTTCAGTTAGAGTATAACAACGGGTCATTTATAAAATACTTATAATCTCAGGGTTATATTACTAACGTCATAAATTACAACTTTTGTTCCATAACACACAAACAAAATAAATTTACAAAAGAAAAGTAAATTCACCAAAAATAAACTAAGTTTTTGTTCTACTATCTGACACGTTTTTCTGCATATGGTAGTAAAGTTCAAACGTGCAAGTGTCCTCCCCGATGACCCCCACCCCGCTCTTACCTTTTGCATCGGACTGGTATTTACGCTAGCGCTTTCTTTTGTTACCATCCAGATTTATCACCAGTAATCGGAATTAAGGGATTTAATATAGCTGAACTACAGAATGACGAGGAGATTCCCTTTGAAATTTGAGTACATTGGTACTGTCGTTGTTTCCTATTTCCATAACACAAGTGCTTTAGCTATTTACTTTGGGATCAGATGTGATGTTGTCTAATATTTATTACATTGGCGACAAATTATTTCCTATTAAGTATTTGCTACAAATGATTGCTTCAAAAAATTATATTGTAATTGTGTTTCTACATGTATTTACGTGTTTAAATACTTTAGATAGTTAATAATATACTGAGTACTTAAAAAACCGACCTCGAAAGTACGTGGAATTACATATAATTACCGTGTTATTGAAATCTGTTACCGGAAAGTGCGCAAACCCTGATTCATCCCCTAGTTCGCCACTATAAAGGACTTGATACAGGAGATTAAAAAAATCAGTTCGCGCTACTCAAAGTATATTGAGATAGAAAAACGCCTTGAATTAAAGAATAGCAAAAGTAACCATTAAAATAATTGCTCATTATACTAAAATTTAAGCGCTATTTATTAAATGAATCTTCATGCGTGAACGGCCACCCTTAGAGGTGGACGATTTTCTTCAAAATTAAATGGGACCACTATGGAGGTACCCTCTTCCCAACAAAAAAGAATCATGAAAATTGGTTCACAAATACCGGAGTTATCGCGTAACATACATACAAAAAAAAACATACGGTCGAATTGAGAACCTCCTCTTTTTTTTTGAAGTCCGTTAAAAATTAAGAACGAGACGACCTATATTCTGAAATGTAATTATTATTAACAATAATTATTATAAATATTGTATAAAAAAAGTCCTCAAAAGTTCGTGGAATTACATCTGTTTGCCAAGTTTTATTGAAATCGGTTACCGGAAAGTGCGCGAAACCGGAATCATCATCTAGTTTGTCACCCTTGAGGTGGAATATTTTATTTAAATTTAAATGGGACCAATAATGAGGTATCCTCTTTCCAACAAAAAAAGAATCATGGAAATCGGTTGCTACATACAAAAAATTCTGTAGAATTGAGAATCCCGTTCTTTAGATTTCTGGTCACTGGTTATCACCATGTTCTGAATTTACACCTCATCAATTTTTATTCTTGCTTGTACTTTTATTGCGTAGTTGAGCGTGTCATTATCTTTTATTTTTCATCGAAACAAAAAGTTTGGTTCACCCATTATATCTATGGTTATCACCGTTTAGAGCGGTGTATTTCAATATTTTCATTTTTATATGAAAGTAACATCTGACGAATTATTAAAAGTCTTTGAACAAAAGTTGTTGTTTATGATGTTACTTTAGATGCGAGGTTGTTGGTATTTTAAAAATAATGCTTTAGGACCGACGGAGAAGGATATGAACTTGACATAATAAAGGTTGCATATGATAAATATTTTAGATAGACACTGCAACAAATGAAAGCATAATCCGGTCCACATTTTCTCAACACAAGATGGGGCAACCGGGAGAAGTATTCCCTAATCGTATTACTCCCGAGTTGGAGTAAAAATGTTGTATATTTCTGTACATTCTTTTTAACAATAGAACGTCTTTAATAAATATATATAAATATAAAACTAGATCGTATACTAAAATAATATAAACTTTGTATGGTCTATCAATGCATCGTCATCGATAAAGTCGTTATTATTTATGTGATATCGAAAATTTTAGGCTGTCACTGTTTCCGAACTGTTTATTAAAGTCACTTTATATATTTTTTTAATCTAAAAACTTTTGGTCTTTATGATAAAAATTCAATTTATTCTAATAAATTTATTTTTTAGATTACTACGGTTGCTTTTATTAAATCTTTTGCTTTTAATGTTAAAAATTAAATTTATTGGAAAAAATATTATTTTATCATTAAAACCGAAAACAAAGATATGCACAGAGAAATTCATAAGGTCTGCTGATTCGTTCCGTAGCTCATTCGGGAGAACATCAGGCATAGTATGACGAAGTCGTTGGTTCGAGTCCAGCCGGATTTAAGGAATTTGTCTTTATCTTCGATCTTTGTGTTAATAATTATAACGAACTAGTGGAATAATTTCACAAAAGTAGTTTAATATGTGATAACATCGTGATATTAAATAAACTAAACATTGCAATAAACGTTGCAATTAAATTTTCATTTAACCCTTTACAGATGGTTAAGTAACGTATATTAAAGAAAGGAACTGCAATAAAGATAGTCCTAGCAATTGTTACATGATTTTAATATTTTATTATTAGTCTACGTTACCATTTTAAAGCACTTTTAATTTTGTTTTGCAAATCGAATTTGGCTCTAATATAAGGCACAAAAAGAAAATAAAAAAGCAAAACAATTGGTGCAAAAAATACAAATGTTCATGTGCTACAAATGCCGAAGTTTTCTCCAAATCTTTTGTCAATCTTTTACTTTCGATTGACATTTTTTCTCGAATTAATTTCCTTCTGTCACTTTCCTGAACATTTGATTTTCCGCTGTTTTCTCGTAGCCCCACTAAATTTTCTTTGTATCCATTTGTATACATTTACCTGCAAACAAATGTTCACTGACTTCGGAGAAATATATTTATCACTCAGTCACACACAATTTTTTTATTAGACATTAATAATAATATCTAATAATATTATTATAACATGTTAATAAGTCTTTCCAGACTTTCTTTTTACACTTAGAAATGCATTCCGTTTTTTTTATTCTATAAAATTATTTTTAAGTACTATAAAATTTATTTAACTACCCAATGTTACAAATATATCAATATTTTGTATATGTAGTGACTTTTTTCAATTGGCTTTAGTACTATCAATAACATATTTGTACAAGATATATTGAAGAAACTTTGTTGATTAAAAAAAAATTTTACTATAATTTCCCTATAATGTGGGATTCCCTACAATGCACGTGACTGTACAAGTCATTTTATGGAAGTGAGTTAATCTATTTTTTCTTGTGATTACACAAGAATTTCAAAAATTTCAAAAAGCTCTTAAGTTATTGTTAAATTCACTAACAAGTCTATCCAAGATATGACATTCCACAGTAGATGCAAATCTAGAAATAATCTCTAGAAGTAGCTCTATCTGATGTTTTCATAGTTCTGAGAAGCTTAAACTAATATTTATGTTAATAAAGAATGTAGGAATCTTTACTATTGAGAACACAATAATGAAAACAAAACAGCCTTGAAAGAAAAATATTCTAAGACAAGTACCGTTGCTGGACTATTTACGAGATATACAAGCAATAACAGTAGATGCTCTACAACTAGTATAAATATTAAATCATCATCAAAGGACAGTTGACACATAAAGAAATGATGTTAAAACCAATTTATGATCGGTTGACATGTCGCACATAAGGTCTACCTAAATAATCATTAAATAGATTAAATAGATCAACATAGACCCACCATTAAGGAAATTGTTCAAATGGCGTAGGAAGACATGTCTTTTGATATTAAATTGAGATAAAAACACCACTAGGCTTCGATTGCCATGCCATCAATTTATTGAGTATAATGAAATGGATATCATTTTTGGTTCAATGTTCAGGTGTCGCTTTAACTATTGATTCGATCATTAACAATGCGGCGCTATGGACGCTCCGGCGGAGTACATCACCAATGGGCTACTACTTAATTACCGCCGTTACGGATACCACGATAGAGATATTAATTGATTGACATCCAATTTGCTACTTTACCCTAGAAATATCACAGAGGGATACTTCACAATCCAAACTCACTGAATATCACAATGACACATTTATATTTTTTCGGTAATACTGATACAACACAACTTTTAGCACTCACAATACTTCGACACGACTAAACGTTCAATAGTTACCACACTTATAGATTATATAGAGCAAGGTTTCGAACATACTTTTCGATATATTTTAATGTCTATCGACGTTTATATTGGACGCGGCGTGGTTTGGACTGCGCGTGCGACTTGGCGCGTAAAGAAAACTTCGTCACTGTAACGCTGGGATCACATCCGCGCTAATGACAAGTATTCTACTGAATTTGAGTGACCAAAAAAAAAATGACTGATGATAACTCACTGTCTACCTCAAGTCGGTGACGACAGAATGACTCAGAGTCCAGGCACAAATAAGATTACAAATAATTCATTGCATTTCATTACTCTCGACTATTTATTAAGTACAATTCACATTCTTCCAAACAGATATGGTTACTCGTATTTTGCCAGAAATATCAACTCCATGACAACGTATTGATCTCAGATTTAAATAAATTAGGGAGCGTTGAAATGACGCAGATAAATTTAGCAACTCTGGAGCTACAGTTAATGTTGTATTCGCCACCCGTACACAGGTACCGGACCTTAATCTCTAGTTCCATTATCGCGACAGTGATGATACTTCCAAAGTTGCTCCACTGGAACTTTTGTAAACCACTATACAAACAATCCTTGTATATTTAAATCGTAAGTAAATGAACGCTAAGCTATATGGAATAAATCCTCTCCCGAGTTTGCACGAATGTTCCAACGAACGGGAATTATACACGAATAATTGAATGTAGATTGACGTTGAAACCGTTGTGCTTCTCGACGAATCTACAAGGAGTACCAAATCCCATCAGTTTAATTCAACTCCAAGTCTAAACCGAATAACACAACGTATAACTTACAATTATTATCTCTCTCGATTATTAAATGATATGTACATGTATGACAAACAATATGCGGTGACAATATATTATTTTACACGAATCATGCACTGCACTATAATGTATCGCGGCTGATAATAATGTCACAACTATTCATGTTGTGACAAGAACCGCTCAACCGTTTTATCCGCATATCTGAACGCGTCTTTACACATGGTCAGAGCCTTTCATTCTCTGCTCACGGCAAATTGATAGTTTCGCTTGGCCATTTCAGATGGCTAATGAAGAAACAATTCAACTGAAAATGGTATTTAATTTCGGAATGTATTTTTATTTCTGCCTCGTTTCTCTCACGTGAGTTTTAAAGTGGATCAGAGTATTAATAATGTGAGATATAATAATATCTCGGTAGATGTTTACGCGCGACTCAGGACGAGAATAGATTGTGGCAGAGTTTCAAATATGTTGTGCTGTCCCAACCCCATCTTGGTTGCTTGTGCTGTCACAGCCACTTGTGCGCACCTGTAAATATGATTAGTTTGTAGACGTTATAAAACATATTATATTCTATTTAATATGTGTTTTCCGTACCCTTCCAAATGTACTCTCCGATAAAATTAGGTATTTTTATTTGCCTAAATAATTTAGAAGAAAATAAAATGACTACATAAAATCTTGTAATTTCTAAATTGATTTTCTACACTTCTTTTTTGTATAAAATTACGTCTAATAAATTTCCCAACAAGAAGCAGTTTATAGTTTTATGATGGTCTTTTCATGTTGTGTGCCAAATTTCGTGACATTGTGACACTTTTTTGTTGAGTACTTGAACTCTTAAATATTACAAATCATCGCTTTTAACAGGTGACGAAAATGTGTTTCAGTTTTGACTGATGAATATAAATAATGCTAGTATATCCAGGTGCCAGAGGTGTAAAATGTAACTTATGTGGATCCATGTATTTAAAAATGAGACCAATAATATTTTTTTTAAATAAACAGTTTTGAGATGTCATGAATCATTACTTGTAATTATAGTACGAAGTTGTAATCTTACTGTTGTGAAAAACATCGAAAAAGTTTCCTAATAAAATTTAAGCTATATCTATACACAGTTTTAATTTTTATACTCCATACACTATCTGTAAGCTGACAAATTGCAGAGACCTATTTAATGACCAAACACGATAGTTCTGTTGTAAATAGTCGAGAAGTTGAGTAGTCTGTACATTGTCCTGTTGTCAGCAGGCTATCAAATTATTGTAATGTCATCGATTTTACATAGCGATACCCCGGTAATTTTGGGTTCTGTTTTTATTTTGTTTTTGTTTCTTTATTTTATTTTTCATAAAACTCGTTTTTTTTGTTTTTTTTTCCGAATTTTGTTTCTTTATTTTTTTCACAAAATTCAGGGAGCATAATATTGAGAAAATGAAAATCAGAAAAGGATCAAAAAATAAAGATGGGTAGTGTTCATTAGAGGTATTGATGGTATATCAAATTTCGTAGTCGATCGATAGTCGACATCCCTATACTAACTGAAAAAAGAGCTGATGATGTTTAAACAGCTGAGTCGTGTTCATCAAAAATAGCCAAGAACCATCCCGATTAAGTTAGTCTTCAAAGAGAAAATAAAACCGTTTTGAGATCAATCCATCCGTTTGATGGCTACGGCGACGCTACGGAGATACACAGAAAAGGCTTCCAACTTATAAGCCCCCCTCTTTTTGGCTCAGCGGTTAATAAAACAATAGTGCGCACGCGTTCTTATGAAATTTATGAACATATCAACTCGTGACACTATATTCTAACGTTTTACGGGGCAAGTGTAAGTTCTTAAATTACGTGTAGAAATCATATTTTAGTCCTTCTGATTGATTTCGATAACAGCGACCCTTTGAAACTAATTTCTAGCATATGCTCTAACATATTAGGTCATAGTCATAACTCGCCATACCGAATTTTGTTTTAAATGTACGTTCACAAACAGAGCAATAAAGTTGGCCTGCCGAGTCGAAAGTATAGATATAGGAGGGCTTAGGTCCGTTTTTACGCATCTGGCGTTTTTCGTTTAAGTTTCGAATCGTTTTTGTTGGAATGTTGCCCAGACGACCCACACGAGCCTCTCCTAACCTGATGGATCAATCACAAAAACATGATGCCTATTGAGCACATCCTTATTGCAAATATGTTGACCACCATGCCTTACTTTCCGCCATTTCGGAGTAGAAGACTACTTTAGATAAAGGGCGGTCTACCATGCGAAGGACGCACCACCCGAGTTGACACCGCATTAGTAAAGCTTCTGTGCTATACGTGAGGTGTGATCACCGTATTATGGTCGTGGTCTTGTCGCTTATTTAAGAATCAGCAAGTAATTGGTCTTCGACCAGTAAATCTGCAGTGTTACAAACGGCGAAATGTTTTATATCCGCCTGAAACATGTTTTTATCGGATAGTGAATTCTACTGTGTAGAATAGAGGACTTTCTTTCAAAGTAATTGTAATTTATATGGTAGTATTTTGACACTTTTAAATTTTTTTTTGTTATACTATTTCATTTTATACAGAGTATTATTGTTTATTAAAAAAGATAATCACTTGAAATCACTGGTCGATAGTTTGTCACCCGAAAAATACACAATTGTTTTATAATGGTACAGTCGTTTTTAAAATATTTTGCTTGTAATGAGAAAGGACCCTGCTGGTGACGAAGGGTGGTTTACTCAACAGACTATAAAATCTGACAACATTTTGACTACACGAAATTATAAAAAAATCAATTATTTGCACGACGACATTCAACTAATTATTTTTTATTGGGTACGTAAACAAAGGCTCCTTATGTTCTGGAGTGCCAATTTAACCGTTATAGTACTTAAAGAAGACTTAGAAGAACGTTTAATTCAATTTATCATTCAGCATCTGTTTGTGAAAAAAATAACAATTGAGCGCCTAACAGAACGATTCTCCACCTAAAAAGAGTTTGTAAAATTGAAAATAATGCGAATTTTCTTATGATTAACGAGTAATTTACACACCTCAAAAAGTTAACTATAAATCTATAGCAAAGCCAATTTGAAGAGCCTTACATGTAGTTAAACTCTGCTCGAAAAGGTATTGACAGTGGTCTCGCTTACCACCAGGCGCACGATTTGTTTGTCCCGGCACTCGGTATCATAACAAAACAAACAAACGCTATATTAAAACATGGCGAAAATAAAAAAATTGCTAATTAGTTCCTCTTTTAGCTGAGTTTTTTGTTTTTATAAAATCTAGGTACGAGTGTGGATTGAAAAGTTCGCGGCCTAACCAAGAAAACAAAATTAAATACCTACTTGCAAAAATATTTTTTTATGTTTGGACGCGATCTCCATCTAGCTCAATGCATTCTTTCACCTGCTTTCCAAATCTTTTCTACAACATTTAAAAAAAAGATTATTCAAGGTTTTCAAAATGCCTCTTTAATGTGGCTTCGACTTCTTCATTCAACGAAAATTTTGGCGAGTGAGGTGTTTTTATAAGTTTGGGAACAGACGAAAGTCCCAAATTGCTAAACCAGGACAATAAGCCGGGTGGGGCAGTAATTCGAAACCAGAATAAGAAATTTTAACCATGAGTTCGACAGAAGTTTGACCGCGAGCATTATCCTGTTGAAACAACACTTTTGGCCTGAGTAATCCTGAGTGTTTATCTGTAATTTCACAGTTCACAGCAGTGGACGGGCGACCATCACGAAATTCGTCACAGAGATTCACACAACCGTGTTCGAATTCTGCAAAGCAGCTGTAAATAGTCGTCTTGCATGGTGCTGCATCGCCAAAAGCAGTATGAAGCCGAGCGAAGATCCGCGAGTTTTTAAATTACACTTAAAGTCGTAGAAAATCATACTACGAAAATTTTCACGAGGTAAATCCATGGTGATGTAGACAACCAATTTCTAAAATGACGCCACAATGTAAAAACAAGTAGTCAGATGAAACAAACTGTATTCTACAGCCAAAGAGTTCCATTTTCAAATGTTGTAATTACTTTTTAAATATTGTTTATGTAAGTGGCCAGTTCCGGAAACTAATAGTGCGCCCTATATAGTACACCAATAAAAGTTTGCACAGTGATAAATATATAAATTAAATGAGTGTAGTATGAAAAAAATATAATAACTATTATATTTTTTTATAATTTATAATATTATATTCATATGAAGCGGTGAACCAGCGTAACTGATTCATTCTAGTGCACTACTCGGAACACCCAAGCCAATTTAGAAAAATTCATTTCCCAAATTGGTCCTTCCAGGAACCGAATCTAGGACAGTCGAGGTCGTCGTTAATATTTAAGTTTTAAGGTAAAGGGAAATTTGTCATTAGGTAAAAGTATGTAGATTGGTTGCACATAGACTCAGCGGCGGGTTTAACAACGTTAACGCCCCACGACTCTGTTGTCAATTGAAGACGCTCTGTTAATATGTCTGTGTTTAAATACACTCATCTATAATGCATCATACTGCCGCGCTGTCTTGGCGTCATTAATGCGGCGTCACTAGGAGTGCGTGCTTGGAGCTCCACTTTAAAAGTTCTAGTATGTTTGGTTATTTAAAGCCAAAATTTAAATCTACTAAAATTTTTTTACGATATCAAGTGACGGAACGAACCTATCGTGCGTCTGCTGTTAATCAACACGCCTGTCCGTAGCAGTTGTAGTTCAAATCGCAGAGATCCGAGAGACGCTGGGCGCCTGTCACCCTGAGACATAAGTTAACAAGTGCTATGTCCCTGTAATTTCACCAACACCCTTACCCTTCAAAACCGCAACGCAATAATGCTCACAATACTGCTTGATAGCAGAAATACTTTGCAGAACTTCTCTGGACGAACTCTTTCACAAGCAGATCTACTAAAATAAGATACCAAACATGTACCATTGATAAACTACAATAGAATTTACAGAAATACACATTTACAGTAACTTAGCGAGGATATCTTATATTTTTAGCGAGTTCCCTCAATTTGAATTGAACAAACCGTTTAATAATAATTATTATTCTTACCGAAGTTTACGCTTCGTTTCCTTTGGTTGAAAAAGAACCGCAGGCGGTGTTTTATCAAAATAATTTATCATTTTCTTTAATATATCTTGCCTCGTTTTATTCGAATATTGATAAATATAGGGATTCATTCCATGCTACCTGCCAAAAATTATTAATTAACGTTATCATATTATACAATACGAATATGGAATACTAAACAAATTTCCCACCAAGTGTTAAGGTTTGTAATTAATTAGAACATTTGCAGTGCTGAAATACGGTAGAACAATATTCCAACAAGCTAACTCTCTTAGTCGTTATCGTAAAATTCAGCGAGGGTTGCAGGGTAAAGTGAATTAAGCCGGTGGATACTCTACGCATGCGCTTGATAAATTAAGTTTTGTATCCTATGAGTCAATCATTCAATTTTGTAAGGTGGACAGTACGTTTGCAATTCAATAAAGATCAAACAGGAGGTTCTTTTCATTATTCTGCAATTTTAATGTTTGTTAGGCAGACTATACATTTTACGATTGTTTCATTAACATTGTTTCGAAGTTTAAAAGTTGGGAAAAGTTTAAACAAATCACTGACAAAGTTGAATACATTCTGTCTCGTAAAATTAGGAGCCGTTGTCAATTAGTACTTTTAAAAGACAAGGCATGCATTTAAAAAAATGTTTAATTGTAGAATAAATCACAGTATATTTCTAACAATACAATACAAATAATCTTTATTGCACACAAGAACAAATCGACCTGGAAACCGGTACTACCTCAATTTTCTAAAGATTTCACTTTTTAATACCATTTTTAACCGACTTCAAAAAAGGAGGAGGTTCTCAATTCGACTGTATGTTTTTGGTTTTTTTGTACTTTATTTTGTATGTATATATTTATAAATTTATTGTATGTATATAACTCCGGTATTTGTGAACCCATTTTCATGATTCTTTTTTGTTGGAAAGAGGGGAATTTCATAGTGGTCCCATTTCATTTTGAAGAAAATCATCCACTTCTAAGGGTGGCTGTTGACGCATGAACATTCATTTTTATTTTTTATTCATATTTATTAATTTTACTTAAGGAGCAATTATTTTAATGGTTGATTTTGCTATTTCTCCAATTCAAGGCGTTTTTCTCTCAACATACTTTGAGTAGTGAGAACCGATTTTTATTATCTCCAGTGTCAAGTCCTGTATAGTGGCGAATTTAAGGATATTTCAATAAAACTTAGCAAATACACGTAATTCCACGTACTTTTGAGGTCGGTTTTTTTAGTACTCTGTACTGAGATTATATACTATTTCATACTACGCAGCGTTGCAAGAAATTCCATTGTTTTTAAAAACATGTGTAATAAAAATATTTCAAAACTTTTTTATTTATTTTTATTTAATAAGCCAGATGCTATACATATAAATGACGCAAATAAGTTTTTTCTTCACTTGTGAAGTTGTCAAAATTGAGATAGTACCGGTTGCCAGTTCGCAGTCGAAATTCAAAAACAGACACAAGACAAGGAATGACAGGCGGCCAAATTGATAGATAGCAATCTTTCAAGCGACTCTTGAATGCTACCTATCTCTACTTGAAAAAAACATTAAAGAAAAGACAGGGAATTTATTTTAGTATGGGCCAGCCAATATTGATAAAAGCAAAGTATGATTGCTTGACGAAGTAATGCTTGCATATACAGCCTCTTCCTGAACTTAACCTAACCTTGTGGGAGATTTGTAAACTGTAAATAGCCTGTCTATAGTGTACTGTTACTAACTTAATCTAAAAGCCGCCCGACTTAGTTAGGTTTAACCCAATCACGACTTAGATATCGATACCTTCAGTCGCCTGTATCGGTAATGTTGTTAACCCTATTTATTTAGCAAAACACGTTTTGGTTTCACAGGTAAAATCTCTATTTAAAGGCAGTGTTGTGCGTTATATAATATGAGTGTTTAAGTAAATAAAGACCGAACTTGATTTTGATTTTACTCAATTGGTCATATGATAGTGCCAGTCAACCACAATTACCTGGTTTCAAACCAGAGAATTACCCGCGAGGCAAACACTTTAGACTAGTAAATTTCACCCACAATGGAAACTGCTGGGTTACCGAAGTCGTCATAAGTAATGTCGTTGTGACAACTTTGAACTTTGAAAATTTTGTAGTGCAAATCTTTTTACGGGTTTATTTGAGACAAAGATACGCCATGAAAAACAAAAAGTCCACCTTTAAATTTCTTCTTTAGGAAAATCTCCGTTGTTGCCGGCTTCTGACTGGGGAGATGCTGATAGGGTCAGGTTTAATGCGGCTAAAACGCAGGCATGTCTTTTCACAACAAAACTGAGTCCCCTACACCTTACTCCGACTTTTCGAGATGTATCTGTGCCGATAAGTGACCACCTTGAGGTACTTGATCTGGACTTATCATGCCAACCTCAACTTTGGGCGAAATATTGAGTGCTTGGCAAAAAGTACTGCCAAAAATCTAGGCATACTTTACAAGGCCAGACGGTACTTCACACCTGAACAGCTTTTAAATCTGTATAAAGCACAAGTTCGTTCGTGTATGGAGTACTGCTGCCACCTTTGGGACGGCTCTGTCCGTTACCAGTTAGCTGCCTTGGGCTCGGTGGAGCGAAAAGCAAAGAAACTTATTAACAACCATTCTCTTGTGGAGTCGAAGCTACAAAATCTCTACCATCGCAAAAAGTAGCCTGCTTGTCGGTTTTCTATCGGATACATTTCGGGGAATGTGCGCAGGGACTTTAATTCAATTTAGTTTCATCCTCACCGTTCCTGCTTCGGTCGACTAGAAGTTGATTTACCACCTATTCGCACTAAGCGCTTTGCTTCCCCTTTCTGATAAGTACGGCAAAGGAATGGAATACTCTACTGGTGTCTCCCGAAAAGTACAATTTGGGGCTATTCAAGGCTAGAGTGAATAGGCATTTTTTAGGCAAACGCGTCCCATCGTCGGTCACATCGTCGCTTAACATCAGGTGAGATTGTGACCAAGCGTGTGTCTATTATATATTAAAAAAACAGAGTGTATTTTTTAATG
>NW_020654748.1:6991747-7076664 GCF_003589595.1 Hyposmocoma kahamanoa
GAGAAACTTTCTCAGAACCAAAATGTCAGCTTGAGAATCAGGTATCTTAGGACATCGACTTTCTCGTTAATTTGGCATATCAAAACCGAAACACTATTAGTTATTGAAACACAGCGCTTCTCCTAATACACTTTGAGAGATATTCGGCCTTACTGTTTATTTATTACCATAGTTAAATTAACTTTACCCAACCAGCGGCAGCGTTGTCAAGACTAAAGGACAAGGGAAGTTCGAATTATTTACATTTCGGACGTCGTTCGCCCGTTAGCAATGTCAAAAGTTTACCTGAATGGATTAAACTGGGAAAGTTTAGTTATTTTTCTAACATGATTCGTAATATGCACAAAGATGTGGCGAGCACTGTATCGTACCTTATCATAAGACAAGTATGGTAACTCTATACAAACGTAGCATTAGCTTAGATAAACGTAGTACGACCGTGTACGAACACACACATTCACAAAATCACGCGGTGCACTCGCGTTAAAGTCTAAGTACGCGCCATTAATTATAGAATTGAAGCGGTCACTAAATGTTTAAAATACTCGTATTTAAAATATTTTGCGGTATCAAAGTTATTTTTTTTAACATATTTATATACAAAGTCGTGTTTAAAAAATGACATCAAATAATAAACGCGTTTATTGTTGTGATTGTTGTAGTTTGAACAAGACTGCTTCAAATTCAGAATTGTTTAGCATTTCATTTTTATTTTCACACTCAAGGTCCGCGTTATTGATATAAATATATTAATACTTAAGTACCTACAGTATTTAAGAAAGGTTATTTCGAAATAGCACGAGAATATTGCAATGATCACTTTAATTGTTTCCAATTATGTTTACAACCTGTAAATACAACTTAATCATAAAGTAACAACCATGTGAAATATAGGCATTTACGCGCCGAACTCAAGAGAGTGCCCTACCTGCTCTTATTATGCAATGACTGTACCAATATTTACTTTGCAGTAGTGCAATAGAGCGTGTTGTATACCGTAATGCAAATACAACACTCTGGCAAGTAAATGTGACATTCAATTTTGTAGTGTTTTTGAGGCAAAAACAAAATCCTGGCGCTTTTGTTATCTTGGACCTAAAAGCATTCGGGAGCAATACTACGCGTGTTATTGTAAAAATCCAATTAACTTTCATCACATACAAGATCACCCTCGCACACTCACTCACATGCACACATTTCTCTCTCTCTCTCTCTCGCTTTCTCTCTCAAATACACACACACATTTATTGTTAGATTATGCAAGTAACTTGAAATCAGTTATTAAGTCTTAGGTGATTGGTTTTTGTTTTTCAAGTAAGCATTTCTTTTTGTGATTTTTTTGTATTTCACTCCCTTTTAACTGGATTCTGGTTGCTATATGCCGTATTGTTATTCGCTTAACTGTACTTGCTTTGCTTCCCACGAGACGGACGTAGCCTGGTGCAGGGACCATAGTTCAAACATGTAATTGTTAATTGCAAGTTACGGTAAATAAATTATTATTATTATTATTATTAGGAGTTCATAAAATTAGTGTCGGTTGCTTCAGGCCAATCCTCTTTGACAGAATAAGTCTTTAAAATAACACCCGTAACAAGATACGTTTGAGAGACGCAACGTTTAAGTAAACCTGAGATTACTCGTTAAAAGGTGCAATTTTCTTCGTGTTAACAAACTACTTTGATTCACCCTATTAATTTAATCCCTGTCTAGTTAATGCAAATTACGAGGCAGTATAAGTAGAATGCTACTGTGATTAATGGGTACGGTTCACTCGATTATTAAATGGCCTATTGTTAGTCAAAATTACGCTCAAGGGACATAATTAGTTTATAGACTAAAGACATTCTTATATGACATGATACAGTATCATTCGGTATAATAAACGATTGATATAATAACTTTTAATATAATATAATATTATATTAACATGTACTTTTAGTATAATGTACTTTGTTACATTTCAGCTATAACATTAATTGAAAAGTCAAATTTAGCTGCGCCAATACTAAATTACGATATAATATAGCAGTGGAGCTCCTTGTGAAAGAGTTCGTCCGGAGTAGTACTGCCACCTTACCTAGTTCTGCCGCTGAAGGGTAAGTGGACTGGTTAAATTACAGGCACGTGGGTCTTGTCAACTTATGTCCAGGGTGACGGGCGCAGTGGCAGTGGCAGTGCCCCTCAGATCTTGCGATTTAAAGCTCTGAGTAGCACTGCAACTGTTATGGACAGGCGTGTAGCTTACCATCAGGCACATGACTTGTTCGACCCGTCACTTGACGTTATTAAAAAAAATACAATTAAAAACGAATACCACTAGATCATTATAAATCATCTACTCATTATATTTAATGTTTGCTATACTGCTGACGGTTCATTACACAATGAAATTACAGCTTTAGTAGTAGTGCAGTAGTACTTGAATTATATCCCATTTGTGATAATATTCTTAGAAATTATATTAAATATTATGTAGAATTAAAATAGGTAGTATAAAGCACCCGTTTAACATTATAGACAACCTCAGTGATCCAACGGTTTTAAGATTTTTTTAATTGCGTTTGGGTGTTCTGGGCTGTGCCCTGGAGTAAAAGCAGTTGCTCTGGTACTCATAGCAAAGGAAAAGGAAAAGGAAGTTCTTTAGTTTGAAGCCAGGTTATGGATTAAAATAAGGACTGATGAATAACGGGATATAATTTAAGTGTTAGAGAACATCACAAACGTTGCTCTGAACCAAAATAAGTATTAAAAGAATTTGTGTTATGGAAATCGAAAACGACGACGTTACCACAAACACCCAGACCCGAGACAATATAGAATAACTTGGTTTCATGTAGTACGTATTGTTTTTACAACATATAGTCGAATTAAGAACATCCTCCTCTTTTTGAAGTCGGTTATAATTAGTTTCTACACTGACCCGGCTGGGGATCGAACCTGGGACCTCAGAGATGGCGACACCTGAAAATCGGTGTGCAAGTTACTCGACCACGGAAGTCGTCGAGTGACTTGAATTTTATCGATGTGGTTGTCTAGACATCATTATTTTGAATAAATAAAAGTTTTATTATATCACTTTACTACTACTGCGATTTAACAAATATTGAAAGATTTGAAAGTTAACCTTACGTAACGATAACAAAATATCTTGTTAACGGAATTAGTAAACAAGGAATCGCATACATAAATTTTCCCCAAACTTAAACAGAGCGTCATTAATCAAAAAAACAAATTGTACGCTCTGTTTACTTGTTTTGTACGTTATGTACAACACGCCAATAGCTAAATTAGATTAATTAGAAGTTTAAAATACTACGTCAGTATGATACGCCCGATACTTGACGAAATCAACGAGAAGTTTTCAAAGCATTAGCGGAGTTACCACACTTATTGGAGTGGAATTGACTTGAGCCTATCACGTATCACCGGCCGCCGCTGCTCGACTGTCGACATCGCGGATCGGGGGAAGTTGTATATTGGGCTGCTTTCAGCCACCTCATGTACAAAAATTATCGGCAGACGTCTTCGAGTGCGTTCATCTGAAGTCATTGCTGTTTATCCTATATGCTGTATGTAGGCTATATGTCCGAATGGTTCCGATTGGGTAATCGGAACCATTCGGACATCTTCAAGTTCCAATCGGCCGTCATCAACGCCATAATGATGCAATTGATAGAAAATTCGGCATTCGTTGCCGGCTTGCATCAAATGTTGTCGTCCAAGTCGAAACGAAACGCGCGCTGTCTTTTTCGCTTTTATTGCATGAATATAAAGCCTTTTCTCACATCGATAAGTGTGATGATTCCCTTAATGTTATTTTTGTGTATCCCAATAATAACAGAAAAAGATGACGAGACCTTTTGTAATGGCATATTTCCGCAAACGAGTTTCAATTACTAACAAAATAATACCGAATTTTCGTTGCAAAGAAAAAGTATTATACTAAAATTCCTTATACATATCCTTTCCAACATAATCAAGTTTAATCCTTTTTACTCTCCCTTAACCTTTTAAAGCTTAACTTTCTTGATCCGGTTGAAAATACCAAAGGTCAGGAACGAGTTGACTCGAGCACGTAACTGAAACACCAATAGAGTAATAGACTTCAACAGCTATTTCCCCAACACAGATTGATCTATTTCCTGCCTATCAAGTTCGCTTAGTTTTCTTATTTACCATGTCTCACAAAATCTCGACTCGGCAATATTGCGAGGCAATTCGCCTTCACGCCATACCAATAACATCGCGGCAAATACATTAGGGTTGCCAACAAAATAGGGTTGACAGGTAAATTCGAAATCATAACAATAATCACCACTCGAGTATTAATCAGTGTTGATACCTATACGGCTAACTGTATTATCGACAGTATCGATATCACAGACTGTCAGAGATTGTTGCCGATTACTATTGAATCCAATACTACCAATAGTAGATATCGATAGTGTAAGAAGCGATACTACGATTTCGATTATATCTATTATACAAGCGATAACATCGTATAAAGTCTGATGATGGTTTTCGTAAGTATCGGTAGTATATAGTTGCATCCCATGGCTCAGGTACTCATAGTACAGAGAATTCCCTAGTTTGAGATTGAGACCTGGTAATAGTTGTGGTCGTCTAGCACGTTATTATTATAGACAATCGTTATACAACATTAATGATATCATTGGCAATAATTATTTCATTATTTTTAATTTTCATATTATTAGTATATTAGAATTGTCTAATATACTATATATTAGACAATTCTAATACATTATAACATATATATATTGATATATGAACCGATTTTGTAACTAGTTTTTAATTCCCGACAGTATCGATAGCTTCCTCGTAAGCATTGACTTACAAATAAATGGACGACGGGTCTAATACAAAAACCACGAAAAAAATGTCCCAAGTCAACCTATTCGAAATTTAAATTGTTATGTCATCGCAGTATCGCGCTGTCCGTAGAACAAATGAAGACTAAAGCGGAGTGTCGCGCTCTGTATACGATTTTAGCGCCTTACAAGTGCGGACACTTTTTAGCGCGGACCCGACGTCCATATAATTGTAAGCCAATGCTCGTAAGTATTAGTTTACAATACTGTTACTAATGGAATTAATAAGATCGCAAATATCTCTATATAATTTAAAATATATTTTTATTTATTTAAAAATTTTATAGAACTACTTCGTTGCTAGGGATATATATCACGAAGTCGTGTATGTGAGTGAGTGATGAGCTATATATCCAACAAACGACAAATGGTGCCATTGACAGATTAATGACTTCCTTCAAATGTGACCGTTAATGTCACTATGAAATATGACTGCATGTCTGCAAAAATTTTCTACGCGTTTTTTTACAGATGTCAACATATTTCGCTTGATGTTTCTATCGAATCTTCACCTTGGTGTGCCATCTTCTACCGGGGCTTGGTTATCATTGGACCCGTGAAGTTGCAGCTCGAAAGTTTTTTGTGGTACTACTCTATGGTGTGGTTTTGCTATAGACACGTTTTCTGCGGCGCTGGATTTATGGAGTATTTTTCACTTCACATGATGTGCCCAAAGTACTGTAGTGTCCTCCGTTTTATGGTTCTCAAAAGCTCCAAGCTAGCTTTTTATCAAATATTACAATCGAAACTCAGGACTAACGCGCCATAATAGTGGGTATATTCAATAAAATCGACAATATGCGTAGTATAAACGATAACCGTTAACGAGGCTATGAAAACGCAGTAAAAACCCGGTCGCACACGCTAGTCACAACAAGACAGAGAAAGGAAAGCTATTATGTTTTACATTTTGTCACTTAATGATAATATGGTCTCGCGATTTATATTTACTTAGCAAGAAATACACGGGGCCTTAGCAGCATGAATGTTACAATTGCAGAAGACAAAAAGGCGACGATCTGAGGACAATGGACGAGGTCAGTCGGGACGAACGTTTACATGGTTGACCATTATTGTGCTAATGCTCTGAAGCCGCAGTTAGAACAGTCACTCATAAATATTAACTGATATTTGTCTTACACACAACTGCGAGCCGCTAAAAACATCCATACAATTCACATCCACGAGCAACATGGTTTAAACATCTTTTTGTAGTTCTAAATAAACTCGCTCTTTCAATCAATGTATTTTTATTTTTAACTGGCTTCAAAAAAGGAGCAGGTTCTCAATTCGACTGTATGTTTGTTTTTTTTGTATGTATGTTACGTGATAACTCAGCATTATATGATAACTATACTATATGATAACTCGGCATTTGTGAACTGATTTTGATGATTCTTTTTTTGTTGGAAAGAGGATACATTAGTAGTGGTCCCATTTAAGTTTTAAGAAAATTTTCCACCTGTAGGTAAGGGTGGCAAACTAGAAAATGAATGACTTTTGAGGTCGGTTTTTTTAGTACTCTGTACTGAGATTATTACCTTTTATTTCAGACATAACAAATCTGTAGAATGACTAATTATAAAATTAGAAATACTCAATCTATTTAATTTTCATAACATACAGGTAAGGTACAATAAAAGCTTAAATACTAAAAAGTAAAACTAGGATTAAAATATATGAATAAATTAGGGTCCCCGTGGCAAGGTGATGAGATGCTGGTAGCGTTCCCCCTTCGTATGGCTATCCTAATGCGTTGGGCAAGGTAGCCGGCCTTTGGGTTTCCTAGACAGTCTATTATTTTTTTATAAAATTATTATAGCACCACTGATTCAGTGTCCAGCATGAACGTGTCGCAACTGCGACCTACAGCAGTTACAATTCCATCAGTACTGTCTAGCATTCTCTGTCTAACAGAAGAAATTATTTCTAAGTGCTGCGTTATTATTTATACATATAATACTAGAATAAATGCTAGTTTAAACTTACTTGCCTTTGTGAGAAAATCTTCAAACAATCAATGACGTTTTGCAAGACCCAATATTTTCCCGTACTTAGGTCAAACAATATAACGATATGGATGTTAAACTATATTCATGATATCTCGTATAGTAAAACACTTACCCGCATATCCAGGAGTGGCGACGTCGAGGTATAGGAGCGAGAGTAAGAGAGGCAAAGGGTGGTAGCGCAGCGGGCGGATCATCGGACTCGTCCGACGCCGGCGCACCGCTCACGCGCAGCTCTGGCACGCGCAGCTGGTGCCTGCTCATCTTTTAGCCTTCACCCTGCCTTCATTGCAAATCGACTCGTTCGTTTCTCGACGTCCTCTCTTAATCACTTTTATACACCATCACATTAAACGCAAAAACTGTTCAAAATTTTATACTAATTGTTCTAAATGAATTTTGTAAACTTTCTATAAGTTTAAAGCTTCCACTATACAATTAATCTTATTTACTTCGTACTTGTAACTGTAAAGAAAGTTTCATTATAACTTTGTTCACTGCACTGCTATTATAATGAAAATGGAATGTGTTGTTAAAAAATAATAGGAAAAACGCAACCGTAAATCAAGTTCAATGTCGTGCAATGCGGGTTGCGCCCTTTTTTGTGAGCATTAGAGGCCAATAACGAAAACGAAACGTGTCAGATATAATCTTTATAAGCGTTTTCCTTTGACAAGGCAAGCGTGAGAAGGCTTTGTAAAGGCTATGCCAATAAAGCCTAACAACGAATGGAGCTCAGTATAAAAATATTCAAAATATATATCCAGAGGTGCTCTAACAATTATACAATTTGTTCCTGTAATCTCCTCCTATTCCTCTTGGTTTCATAGCGTAACTAGAGCACTGAGGCGAGTGCACTCGGAAATGAATGTTAATCCACGATGCCGGAGATACCCGAATTGTTTTAGTAAGCAGTTTTAATGAATTTTAGTTACAAGCTTACGAAATAAGGTATAAATTATTTCCTTTGAGATTTTGTAATAGGTACCCAAGTTGTTGCCAATATATGGCTATAAATAACGTATTGTATATTATAACAATGAATATATTTTCTAAACACGTGAGGGTAACAACACACGATGTATCAATCCCTTCCCTTTTCCTTTTACGTACAAATGTTGGACACGCAATATACCTAAAAAAATGGCAGATATGTTACTAGCGGCCGCGTCGTGAAGATTCTAGAATGTCCTAAGTAATTTGGGCTTGTTGCAATCAGTCTGCGTCCAACAAGGGGACGAATATTATGTTTATGTGGTCTGTGGGGATAAACATGATACTTCGCTACTTTTCAAGAAATGGCCTAAATCAAAATAGTGATTTTCTACATATCAAATAGTTATAAAATAAACTCAGCACGGCCAAAATTTTATTGTAAAGACACCGAGTTTTCCATTGGTTAAAATAATCACGTGACAACATAAAGCCGGTATACTTTTTGTCGGTTTTGCGCGCCATATTATTTTTGTACTTTTGAGGTAGGCCACTATTCCAGAAATCGACTTGTGAAAGTGCGTTGTTTTATTCAAATTTGACGAAAAATAAGACGTGCGTATTTAGTAAATGTACTAATTTCCCACATTAGTTTTAAGCTGTTTTTGTTCTAGTGTGCGAGCAATAAAGTGTAAATATTGTTAACGGACTTTAAAAAAAAGGAGGAGGTTCTCAATTCGAATGTATATTTTTCTTTTTTCTTTTTTAATGTATGTTACCCGATTACTCCTATATGTGACCGATTTTGATAATTCTTAGTAGTAGTCCAATTTAAATTTGAAGAAAATATTCCACCTCTAAGAGTGGCAACCTAGGGGATGAATGACTTTTGAGGTCGGTTTTTTCATGTTAAAATAAATAAAACACGAGGAGTCACATGCGAGTCACATAATACGCGTAGGTTAGCAAAAATATTTACATTATTGCTATATTTTAGTTATTTTTCTGTTAATTCCATTGACTTACTAATTTATTCTAATAACTTTGCTAATTGAAAATAGAGAAATAGTAAATTATTTCTGTAGGGAGTGCGATAAGGACGCATGCACTACGGTTATAGAATAGGTACTATATAAGTGCAGAAAAAATGTTCGTAATATTGTAAGCAGTAATTATCATCAAAAAATTATTTTTGTAATGTATTTAGGATAAAATTGCTAATATATATAGGTAAGGTATTATTTGACTTATAAATATTTGAAAAGTTAATTTAATAACAAAATAAAATTAGTTTTCCTTCTTCATTGTGTCTTACTTCTTACCTACTTTTCGAAATAGACATTCGTGCCCCGGCATCGCACCTTACGCGCGACAGATTTCAAACGTGTCGATTACTATGAATGTACTTACATAACGTTGTGTACAAGATAATTGTAAACACGAGTATCTCCTAAGAGAGTTTAGATCTGTGGACCACTCGATCCAGTCTTCACACGTCATAGTCAAGATATAGGTACAATGACCGGAATAAAGTAAATATTATTAAATTTTATATTATACCTCATTATTCTTTCTCCAATACATAAAAGCTAACAAAAATTAATATTTTTTCCTCGTTTTGTTCTTTATCCTACTGGATAATCCTAGTAACATTTCACCGAGAGCATTGTGCCATCTGTTGGCTAGTCGCCTAAGAACTGCCCCCGCGGTCCCGCACCCCCACCACAATAACCGTATTTCACGTACTCGTAAAAATAAATTAGATTGTTTAACGACGCATTATTTAAAGACAACTAAGATTGAGTGGCTTATGAAACCTCGCTTTTATTCCAAGGTTTATAAACCTTAGGCAAACAAAGTAACCATGAGCCAAGACTTAAGGGATTTTCAGGGAAACTATTTTGTGACGGTGCAATATTAAATCCGGAATACTAACCGCTCACAGAATTTTTGCATAAAGGACAAAACATTGATATATAATTAAAAAATATGTATATGTAGGAAATGAAATTGTTTTGTTCGGATTTGAATCGCGTTTATTTGTATTTTCAAACAAACCAACATTACGTACAATTTAAAGACGAATAAGTACTGATCGTTCTGATTATAGCCTTTAAAATTCAAGTTTGGTTTTAATAGGTTTCAAGGCAGTTGTTAACGACGATAATCTTTTATTTTCTAAAGCTACTTTTCGTATTCCTTCCCTATTTCGAACCTTAGTTGCTAGTAATGAAAATTCTAATTACTGAATTAAAGCTACCTTAAGATGTAAACAAAAGGTTTAAAGCACACTTTAAAGCGATAAATTTACATTACGAAAAGTAATCATTTGGTAAGTTCCATTTATTTGTTTGAGGTCGAAATGCCACAGGGTCGCCTTAATATCTCAAACTTGTATCTTAAAGCACAAAGTTACTGAAATAATGCATCCAAATTAACACCCTTGATATGATATTTAAAATAAATAGAAAGTTTTGCCATCTCCTGAATAATCATTCTAGATGAAATATGAGTTTGAGAAAGTAAGGCGACGAATAGGTCTCTCATCTGACTCCACAGTCATATCGCACTGTTAATACTATAGTGTATTAACTCAAAAAGAGGACTTTCTCACAATCGATGAAAAACGACACTCACTTCGCAAAAAAAAAAAAAAAAATTATATGTTATAGTTTATTATAGACACTTAAACAATTTCTCAAATATATTTTAAAATAAAATGGAAAAAATAATTTCATGTTTCTTCACGGTTTTTTTGCGTGTAGAGAACCAAATGTTACGTTCAGTAATGATATAAAATTAAATTTCACATATTTTGAGTTACAACACTATTGTAATAGCAGCGCTATATAAAAGGTCGTTCTCCGGTCTTCATCTAGTGAAAATTATTCTCCAGACGATCGATGCGGCATTGCCTAACATCCCTAAACTTTCCAACCACGTCACGTACCCTCACCGAGCTGTTGCGCAATTATAGCGCTATCAAGGGACCTGTATAAGAGTGAAAAATATCCGTATATAATAATCTATAAATCACAGAATCTCTACACGTCTTTTTTAGTTATATAGCTTTCAGTGCGTGTCTTGATCGTCATTTCAACCAGTACACAACGACTGAATGTTAACGCACATTCTCTTGCTAATGTAAGCTTAGACGTTATTGCCATTTACTTTTCGCCGCCATAAATTCTGAAAACGATGGTAGTAAATTTTCTCGATGCGTTTTATTAATTAGTACTTAGGTATACTAATTAATACCACTCGTGGGTGATAAGGAAAGTTTTCTTAAAACATAAAACTCAATCCAAAGATTGTCTTTGTATTCGTTTGGGTCAAAGGTGATATATATTAACATTATTTTATAAAGAGAAACTCTAGGCACGTAACAATACGCAGACAATGTGGTAAGAATATTGTATAGCTTTTAAACGTCTGATGTGACGAGTTTTTCTACTTGGAAATTATTGGCGATGTAATAGATGGTTATTGTCTTTCTTGACCTTAACGTAGTTCAATTGTGTTTCCGAGGCGGGTGGCGAAGGTAGAAAGGTAATAAAGCGCAGGTAGGGTAGGGTCGTGCACTCATTAATCGAAGATCGCGGTCGCGACCTTTGCGTGCGCGTGGCGCCTGACCGACACGAGACACGCACACTATTGAAACAAACAAGTGAACTAGTGAACTTGCTCGATTAAAGTATCAGGCGCTTTACTAGAATTCGCTTATAATAACGTTTGTTTATGATTTTGTTACTAATACTGGGTAACAAATGTAGTATAACATGATTAAGTACTAACAAGCCGTGGTAGCCTTATGGTATGGTTGGACCTGCCGCCTCTCAAGCAGAGGCCGAAGTTTCGAATCTTGCACTTCTGAGTTTCTCGGAATTTACGTGCGAAATTTAATTTGAAATTTACCATAAGCTTTTCGGTGAAGGAAAACATCGACAAAAGGTGAAACTAGCATGTCGAGGAAGGTTCATAACCCTCGGAAAACGTGTGAAGTGCCCCAACCCGTATTGGGCCAGGGTGGCGAACTATGGCCTAAATCCTCGCCTGAGAAGAGAGCCGTGCCCAGCAGTGGGATGTACAAATGGGATGATGATGAATATTATGTGTATTATGTTTTACTACCATGACCTTCATTTATATTTCTGAACTTACTACACTAGTTTGTTATAATTTTTAATACAAAGACCGAACACAAAAATAAATCCTTTGATCTGACAGGATTCGAACCTGTGTCTACAGACGGATGGGACAAGTGTGTCGGCACATGTGGCGTCCCACACCAGTGCCCTGCCCATACTCCTTGGAATGAGTGTAATTCATATACTTAATCTGTTTATATTGAGTATTTACATGTTCATGAAACATTACATTGCATTGTTAATAGCGAATTTATAACTCCATAATGAGGCGTAATCATTATTATTGGTATTATTATATCGGACACAAAAATGTCATTTCTATTATTTGTGCCGTAATGCTTATATTGATTCAATATAACATATTCAACGCAGAACAATTAATTTTGTCAGTACATTCATGATACTTCTCAACGGAGAAGCAGTATGCGGCAATGACACAGAAATCATCGGGAAATCGCACTGTAAAGCCTTTAGTTGGATTTTGGAGATCTTTATGGCGAAACGGGGTACGCCGTACTATCAGTACTGCCACGCACTATTTGTAGCAGTAGAGCTCGTGAAAGAGTTCGTACACGGAAGTACTGCTACCTTACCTGTTTCTGACGCCAAGCAGTATTGTGAGCATTATTGCGTCCCGGTTTTGGAGGGTAAGGGTGCTGGCGAAATTACAGGTACATGAGACTTGTCAACTTATGTCTCAGGGTGACGGGCTCATTGGGAGTGCCTCAGATCCTTGCGATTTGAAGCTCTGAGTGGCACTGCAACTGTTATGGACAGGCGTGTAGCTTACCATCAGGCGCACGACTTGTTCGTTCCGTCTCTTGATATTATAAAAAAATATCCTGATATTCAACTTTACGGTAAATGCCTTTACTGTTCACGAACGAGTAAAATGAATATTAAACTTTTTCCAATAGACCAATTACTGTTAAGGGTTTTTTTAAACATTTTTTTGCCTTTGTAACATCTTTTTTTCTTGCGTATAACTCCATTTACAAATAGAATGGTGGCAACTGGTAATTCGTTTATCGGTTTCGGTTTGAATTTTTTTTATAATAATATCAAGTGACGGGACGAACAACTCGTGGGCCTGGTGGTAAGCGACACGCCTGTCCAAAACAGTTGCAGTGCCAGACAGAGCTTTCAATTGCAAAGGCCTGAGGGACACTGCCACTGCGCCTGTCACCTTGAGACATAAGTTGACGAATCCCGTGTACCTGCAATTTCACCAGCACCCTTCAAAACCGGAACGCAGTAATGCTCCCATTACTGCTTCGCGGCAGAATCTACTACTATCTCCTCTAAAATTTATACGAGATAGTCTCCGCTTAATCCTCAGCCAATTAAGTAATTAAAAGGTGTGAACGTAATATAAAGGTTTCCTACATTCAGTTCGTAACTAGTTAGCTAGATAGTACTTATACAGATAGTTTTGTACGGAACGTAATCTAGGTAATCAAATTAGCGTAGAAAGCAGGAAAGTGTATTATCCGCGGCCAATCCAGAGCTCAGGGCTGTCAAAAACATCACACTAAACTAAGTAGATAAACCTTTTAGTTGCGTACGTACATCAATCTCAATGAAGATTGTCTAAGGGTCGTATTCTAGAACTCTACTCGATGCTCAAGTCAGGATAGCACTGGAAACACAAGCACTGGAAATACGACCCTAATGGCAGGGACTTGAGTATGATTTCGAGTGCTTTAAACCATACTCAAATCCTGACTTGAGCATTGAGTAGAGTTCTAGAATACGACCCTAAGTCACTTTTAAAGAATTCCACTTATTCAAGACTAGAGACCACGAATAGATACTGAATATTTTATATTTTAATAAATAATCTTAAAATCTAACTCTTACTCAATACATGCAGTTAATACAATTTTATATAGCCCATCCCATAATACTATCGGGGTATGCAGAGATTTACCAGTTCCAATCCAAATGTTAAATCATACAAATATTGGTCCAACAATCGTCACATAGATAAAAACAAGTAACTTCTTTAACAACAAATAAAAAAAATACTAAGTTCAGGTTAAGTTAAGAGGAACATACTTTATTAACCAACCTCAAAAAAGGTTCTCAATTCGACTGTATTATTTTTTTGTATGTATGTTACGCGATTACTCCGATGTGTGAGCCAAATCGGAGTAAAAATGAAGAAAATAGAATGAGGGTGGCAAACTAGGGGATGAATACGGTTTTGCGCACTTTCCGGTAACCGATTTCAATAAAACTTGGCGAATAAGTAATTCCACGAACTTTTGAATTCAGTTTTTTAGTACTCTGTACTGAAATTATTTTGAATCAAATGTTTTGAGCTCTAGGCTGAGCAAATTAAGAGTTTTGAAGTACACTGAACTTGCTTTTGTTTTGAACTTTACGTGTTTTAACAATCATTACTCTACATTCAAAGTGTATTTGCCGCAAACGTGCAAATTGTGCTAACTTTTCTTTTCCCCCAAAAGATGTGGTAAGAAGTACATCGCATTTTTTATAATGGCGTTGTATAACTCGTGTTCGCCATGTTTCACAACTGTCGAATTTGTTTTTTCTCTTCGAAATCGTTTAAATTAATCCATTTGTCTGTTTTCTCGACTGAGAGACTCTAGTGCGGAACTCTTTGGATAATGAGTTAAGGCTTCAAGTCCCTCCTCTTCCAGGTTATTTACTTTCGCGTTGAATTATACTAGACAACCTCGGTGTCACAACGGTTTTTTACATCGTGGGCGCTGGATAAAGATAGGACCAATTTAGTAAATGCACTTTTCTAAATCAGTTATGGTATGGGTGTTCTGGGCAGGTTTCAGAATTAACTCAGTTACTCTAGTGCTCATAGTATAGGGTGTTTTGTTTTGCCTAATGTTTGCTGTTTTTACTATTTGTAGGTATAAAATTGTTGAATGCAAATTTAATTAAATTTCTTCTAAAGAAAGTCTAATTATATTTAGACAGACTGAACATATTTTGATTCCAAAATGATACCTTTATGTATAATGCATTGCATAGCTTCAATTTAAAATCAAGCATAGTACTAGACAAGTGGTTTGTTTGAAGAAAATATTCCACCTCTAAGGGTGGAAAACTAGGAGATGAATCCGGTTTCGTGCACTTTCCGGTAACCGATTTCAATAAAACTTGGCAAATAGAGCTTTTGAGGTCGGTGTTTTTAATACTGTTAACGAAAGCTATATTAGTCAATTATTCACTTTATAAAATGCTTATTACTTGCAATAATTATCACATTGAAATAAATTAAGTTAATTTAATAAATTGTTTAATTTTACTTGAGTATAATCGATTAAAGAACAAAATAGCAACACTATATGATATTGGTGGGATTAAAAAAGAAAGAAAGAGGAAGGACAGATTAGCTTAGTGGGCGCCAATTGGTGCTCCTCAGTGCTGTGCAATCCTTGTGAATGTAATTTTCTATGAGTTTGTACGATTAGCGAGGGAGGTAACGGCGTTTTTTCAGAAAGTTAATTTACTTTTAATGCGTCTATGAACCTATCGTTTTATTTTAAATGTATTCGCTATGCTAATAGTACTCCGTACTCAGGTTATTATATTAACGTATCTGTATGCATTTAGATGGTAAGCCCTATTAAATAAATAAATAATAATAATAATTACGCACACAGCCAACATGGACACTCACAAAGACAACCATAAATTACACCCAAATTCACGAGAGAAATAAATGTAGGCCATACAAATATTTCTCCCGGCCCGGGAATTGAACTTGAGACTTCTTGCGTGGCAGTCCAGCATGATAACCATTCGGACACGTAATAAATGTGTTAAATATATTTAATAGGTATTTTCACACCTACCTATTATACCAACGTTTCTGCCAGTTTGCACCGGCCGTGGTCACGGGTTGACTGAATCACTCAACAATGTACCAACAACAAATTATAAATAAAGAACAAAAGTCAGCAGCATTATAATAATAAGCAAAAATAAAAAGTACACATTTAGTACGTCTAACGGCTAATTATATGTCTACTACGTATGAGCGATTAGCGCGCATTGCGCGGGCATAGCATAAACAATGGGTCGCGGAAGCCAATAAATTAGGCGACCACCCATCGCATTCACAATAAAACAACAATACTTTATAGTTACATTGTTCTATTACGCTTAGTAATATTATATAGAATTAACATAGTATAATTAGACAAGTAATCCAAATCTCTTCTGGTCGGCGCGTCAATGCCTACATGTTGCCTAGGTTCAGGGATGTCAAATTTTTATTTTTTTATTTTTTTTAAATATTTAGTTATACCTTTGCAAAACATTAAGGTGGTCATCACAGTATTCACGTGCTATATCGAAATAACCTTTTGTACTGCCTTGGACGTCTTGGTTGCACTTAGTTAAGTTAGTGGAAATTTGTAGTTGGCGTGAGTTGATACAATAGAGAGCGTAGAAAACTTAAAGCTTTATTGAAAGTTTAAAGACACAAGTGAAGATATTTGTGTTTTCCATCCGTTACTCTCATCTCTGGACTGTATTCGCACTTTCCATCAGGCGCGGTGCAGTCATTTTGCCGAGTCACAATAAAAAAAATAAAAAAAAAAAAAGTTATAATGGATGTTAACCTGACCAATCGCGACTGCGTAATAACGTTAACATGAACTAAAATATATTCGATGCGCCGAAAGTAAATCGCAAGCTCAACACGAAAAGAATCTTGCCCGCAAACCGTGCACCTTTGTCAAATGCAATACTTACATATTGATGTAAGTACTGCATGATGATGACGGGAGTATGATTATGAAAGAGAAATAAAATGCTGAACCATTTTGGATTTAAGGCACTCTCAAACAACCATAAACACAACATTGGACACGTCTACTACATATTTGATTTCATTTATTAATAGCGAGCGAACCCTACAATTCTCTTTACCTGATTTCGCGTGTAACCGCCTTGTGCAACTCGAGTGCTATGCGAGTGCGAATGTGTGTGTGCGTACACGGCGCGCAGTGAGTGTGCACACACACATGCCGCGCTGCTACGTTTGTATAGAGTGTTAATAGGTACTTGGCTTATATAAACTGTGGTAGTAAGGAGGTACATTTTATTATACTGTAACTTAACACAAAATCGTGGCACTACTTCATCGTCTCTAATATCAATCACTAACCTAACCTAACCCAACCATAGTACGTAAGAAAAATTTACTGTATTGCTAACATTGTTATGGATCATGGTCTGAAATAAATAATTATATTCTATTATATTCTAATCAAGAGGAGGATTACGTCCAAAGCCGATTAGGAACAATAAATAAAAACAATAAAATTGTCATGGGAAATGTTGTTTCTATGCAATAAATTGGAAAAAAAAATATTGCAGGTTGTTTAATATTTTCCTATTTTTTATTATACTCTGTAAGCATATACCACCAGTCACTACCCGTTTAAGATGAACAGGAACAATTACCATAATGTAACCTATTCTTCAACTATGTGGTAGATAAATAAGTTGACGACTGGTCGCTTTTGTCATCATCACGTGCAACAATAATAAGTGCACCAACTTTACGAAGCATGAGAATACTATATAATAAATCATTCACTCTGGTAGGATTTTATGATAATAGATACTTGTACTTTTTTTAATGTATTTTGTTATATATATTTCGATCACACTGCCGGTAGCTATATTTCGCGGCAGCTACAATTTAGGGCTATTTAAGGTTAGTGAATCGGTATATATTAGACAAACGCTTCATGAAGCGTTGGTCTTTGCCAAAGGGGTGGAAAGGCGGCAGTGGACCTTGTGTAAACACTATTAGGCCATCTCTGTAGATAAGCCGCTACTCTAAAAAGTCATCGATATGTTATTTATATATGATTTTATTAATTTTTTTATCCGGTAGTATTAATATGTAATCGTTATTTGTAATCGTTAATTTCCCCGTAATTCTATAAGTTAACAAGATAGGACGCTTGGCTACGCGTTGTGATAAATTGAATAAACATGACTGATACCTGATAAGATAATATAACACGTGCGATATGATATTAGCATTTATCAACAACTGATATATCATTGGTTATAAATACGAGTAAGGTCAGTAAATTTTGATGCTTAGGCTTTTTCATAACTTTATTCATATAAATAATTTATAAACATTAAGAAACTAACTAATTGGACTCGGTAGTGACGATTGATTAGTCACTTTCTTGCCAGTAATAAATTTAGTAAGTCACATAACCATTACTTCTCGACTCGATACTAGTGATAAAATTGTGTATATGATATACATTACTATTCCGCATTTTGCTGTCACACTTTGCATATACAATATTTTCTCCTTAAAATTAGAAGACTAGTACAAAATGATGGAATATTAATATATTAAGTGGGTACAGTACAATTCACCTAGAGAATTCAACAATATTTATTTATTTATCAGAAAACTTGAAAGGATATAGGACAAAGCAAAGAAGGAGGCCATCGAAATTTGAAAAAAAATTTCAAAGGGGAGGATGGTCTTTTCGTACCACCAATTTGGAATTCATTATTTCCTCTGATGAAAAATCCCAGGCAGACATACGACTGCAGTACTAATTATTATGTTTTAATTTATAATAATTTTTATTATTAATAAATAATATTTAAAAAAAAGTAAATATTATTAAAATAGAATATAATCATTTGTAAAACATATGTAGTGTAAATTAGAATGTTTTATAATTAATTGGTTAAAAACTTTTGTAATTATAGTGAAAAATAGAGTGGTTTGCATTAATATTTACATAACTGGATGATGACTTTACCATTTAAGTCAGCCGTGACCATGGGACCTGTAAAGGACCCGAAACGTAGTCTTGTTTGAAAAAACAAATATACGCGATTTTAGATCTAAAAAATAGAATCCTTTCCAATATGTGACATTCGCGACAACTTAAGAACTCGATATAAAATAAAATGGGACTAAGGAGTAATAGTTAAGTACACACCAAATATTAACAAATAAATACATAACCATATGATCAAAAATTTAATACTCGAAAAACGCCTTTTCTTAGATAGAACAACATAACTAATATACTTAATTTTTAACATTGTAGTGAATTTTAAAATTTGTAACATTGTAGATTTGGAAATCACATAGCAAGCAAAATGTAAACCTAATTATTCATTTAATTAAACAGCACGACAGAGCAATTAAGTAAATTAAATATAACGACATTGGTCATGCATGGTTTGGAAGTGTCACTGTATAAGTACTTCTTGCCTCCGTGGCCGAACGGTTACCATGCCGAACTGCCACGCAGAGGTCCCAGGTTCGATTCCTGGGCTGGGAGAAATATTTGTAAGGCTTACATTTATTTCTCTCGTGAGTTGGGGTTTAATTTGTAGTTGTCTATGTGTGTGTTCATGGCACCCGCGACACAGGGTTTCCCTAGTGCAGGGTCATCTTGAGTGTTTGCGTTATTATTATTATTATCCATATTATAAAAAAAATTAAAAACAAACAAAAGCCGAACAAACGCTATAAAACAAATAACTAAGCAGATAGAATAGAAATGTCCGTGATTGCCCAAATATCGCTTATATTTTAACTAATCAGGAGGCAGTTTGAGTTTGAGTATATTATTTATAAATAGTTCTTTTTTACCAAATGGTTACGTCTTTGTCCGTTTGTTATGTAACAGTTTGACATATTATTTAATAAAATAATAATTTGAATTTTAATTATTTCACAAATTCTGTTCAGAAACACAGTGAAGCGTTTAAGAATTTCAATTGGCAAAAATACAATGTTCTTTTTTTGAAACTCATTATAGTTCTGTGTACCGAACTATAATGACAATTTTCAGTTCAGTAGCGAGTACCATAAACAATAGAATTTTGGTTCAGAACTAAAAAGGCGCTCCGCCTTTGTAATATGGTTTATGAAATTATAATTGACAGATTAAAGTACAGGAGTAGAAAAATAGTTTTAAATTTTAAAATAAAATGCACAGTATTTAATACAAATCAAATAGAATAAATTAGCAATGCACTTCTTTTTACGATCGTCAACCTCTTTGTTCTTTATTAGTGTTATCATAATAGGACTATGTTTATTGTGGGATGACATCACAATTGCACGCGCAAAGGACGTCGTTTCGGTTTACGATAGTCTTGAAAATCTGTGTAAATTGTGTAAGTTATATTGTGCATAAAATTTGCATGAGTATACAAATAGCGTTAGAAGTTAGTTATTTTCGTATATCTGCATTACAATGATCCCATCGTTTCCATTAACTATAACCATGTAATACAAAAGCATACACAAACACATGAAGTGAACAGTGATCATGTTCATAACAAATAATTTTATCAAAATGAATTAAACAACAAATCAAAATAACAGAAAATCAATACACCAATTATGATTGTACGGAAAATGAACGTTAATGTTTTTGTTGAAATTGTGTTTTTTTTATGATGTCAATGACGGGAGAAATAAGTCGTGCGCCTGGAGCTTTAAACTGCAAAGATCTGAGGAGCAGTGTCGTTGCGCGTCACCTTAAAATGTAAAGTTGACAAGTCCCATGTGCCTGTAATTTTACTAGCACCCTTACACTTAACGCAGTAATGCTCACATTTCTGTTTCGCTGCGGTTTTGTTGAGAATAACAATTTTTTCCCCTTTGATACAGATCTATAATCCCACTACGGACATGTCTTTACTGACAGATTTGTGCGCTTAGAAGTTACTCAAGTGACAGATCACTATCATTATTGTGACAAACGACGCCGACAAAGCGACAAAAAGACTTCGCTACTGTTACTCCTACGTAGGTTACCAAGATTACCTTTTACCTGTACCACTTCCAGTGGCATTTCATATTAATGTGACCTATATCTAGACCTCTATTGTCAAATAAGGATCTACCATTTCTAGGTCTTTGCTGTCATATCTGCATGCTTCTGAGTACAGTATATCGCTGTCAGTGGCCAACCCATAGCGGAATGACGTCACTCCCACACGCGATTCCGACGGTCGGTCCTCGTTACGTTTTATAGCGGTTCGAGGATCTTCCACCAATTGTATAAATTATTCACGCATAAACGCTTTTGGGTTTCCCAATTAACGTACCCGTGGAAATTGTAGATAGGATTGGGAACACACATTTGTGTAATTATATCTGTAATGGACAGAACACCACGTATGAAACGTTGGTGTCAGAAATATGTATACAGTTTAGATGATAAAGGTCGAAAGAATAAATTCGAACATATAGTCTGTAGAGTAAAAAGTTGTAACAATGCAAGAAGAATACAAACACCGTAAAGGTTCTTTAGCGGTAGAGGGCGTAAATTTAACAGAAGTCTAGTATAGTGTAGTTGTTTGTGTACATATGTATGTGTATATGTGTGTTTGTGTTGGAGATTAAGAGGGAGAGAGAAAGAAAATAAGTGTGTGTATGTGTGTAATACATACAGGTTGACCCGGAAGTAATGGTCAAAGCGAAATGAGGAGGATGGGGTGAGTATTTCCGATCAATTTGGCTGTCTTCATTGAGGTTCCTAAATTGATGGTCCGAAATTTATTTAACTTTTTGCGTTTTCGTCAAGTGTACCCTCAAAACACCCTTTTCATTAAAAAAATAATTTTCTAGTTTCTTTTTGCATAATGCTTCCAAGGAATGCAACTTTCCAACAATAATCTTTCCGAAATCTGCTAGGATTATATCATTTTCAATTAACTATTATGTAAACAATTATATTTTCACACAAAACACAATTTATTAAAAAAAATGCTCATCACATGAAAAATGTACAACGGAAAAGTGCTCGTGTAGCTCAAAAACTAATGCATTTTATGCCCATTCACGCGATATATAAACTCATGGGATTTTTGCGGTTGTATTTTATTTTGTTTTGGAGGTCACTTTTTCAACAAAACAATAATACCGCAGCGCAGCAATATTTTCACTAAAAATACCAATTTTTGCTTTAAAATGATTTAGAAATGCTTTTGGCATAGTCTTAATAAATATAGATGAAATAAAATACTACCTACAACAGAGTAGTAATATCAGGTAATCCCAATTCGGGAGCGGGCTAGTGATGCATCTTAATAATATAATAATTACATCCTTTATTGCACTAAACAAGTACCAAGGAAATATTAGTTACGCAAAAGGTAAGCAAAGGTAGACCTATCCCTAAAAGAGATCTTAGTCAACACAAGCAGTAAGAACCAACATCCTAAGCGGGCAATAGAAATATGGTTTAAATATATATTTTATTAAATATATAAAATCTAATGTGTAAATAAAAAATTACCGGTACCACAGACCGGGCGCAGTGGCAGTTACTCGACAAAAAAATATGTATACACGCAAACGATGGGCTGGACGGCACTGGACGTGGAAAAGAAAAAGCACACGATTCGTATTCCGGCCCATTGTACGAGTAGTGACGTGATTATTTACAAGCTCGGTGCCTAATTCACATAAAAGATTTGCACATTCCGAAGTTACAGTTATAGGAAATAATCTCACTACGTAGTACTAAAAAAACCGACCTCAAAAGTTCCTGAAATTACATATAATAGGGGTTAAAGTATGAAATTGCCGATTTGTACTGAAAATCTAAATTATTTATTTTTTAAATTTTTAACAAATTTATTTAATCAAAATAGTTGCCATTATTATCTATACATTGCTGCCATCTAATGGGAAGGTTATTAATGCCTTTGCGATAGAACTCCGACGATCTAGACTGCACAAACTGTGTGAAAGCATTTTGTACTGCCTCCTGGGAAGAAAACTTCTTGTCACGTAGATAATTGTCCAAATCCCGAAAAAAATGGTAGTCCGTTGGAGCAAGGTCTGGTGAATACGGAGGATGACGAATGGTTTCTAACTGCAGTTCCTGAAGGGTCAAAATGGTTTCTCGTGCTGTGTGAGGTCTGGCGTTGTCGTGGAGCAATAATGGTGAAGATCGATTCATGAGTCGGGGCTGTTTTACTGCTAGTTTTGTCAACATGGTTCGGAGTTCGGCACAATAGACATCTGCCGTTATTGCTTGACCAGATCGGAGAAAACTATAGTGAATAACACCATGCTGAGACCACCAAACAGTTACCATTACCTTTGTATTGGTAAGTTTTGCTTTAGGACACTGTTGTGGCATTTGACCTGGGGTCAGCCATTGCATTTTTCTTTTCCGGTTATCATAAAGAATCCACTTTTCATCACATGTTACAATTCGATCCAATATTCCTTCATTTCTGTACCGGTTCAACAAGGCAACACAAGTTTCAACACGCGTTTCTTTCTGCAGATCAGTCAAATCATGAGGCACCCATTTTTCGTATTTTTTTATTTTATTGATTTGACGCAAGTGAGTCAATATTGTGGGTAAGGTAACGTTAAACCATGCCGCTAATTCCTGGGTAGTTTGACTAGGATCGGCTTCCACTATCTCTCTTAATTCATCGTTATTCACCTGTGTGGGCGGTCTTCCTCGTGGCTCGTTCTTTAAGTCGAAATTTCCATCACGAAAGCGTTTAAACCAAAATCGCACGGTGCGTTCATTAGTAGACCCCTCTCCAAACGCAGCATTGATATTGCGGGCTGTTTCTGCCGCGTTAGTTCCGCGTCGGAACTCGTATTCAAAAATCACTCGAATTTTCGCAGTATCCATCTTTCTTGTCTAAATTGAATAACAAAAACAATTGAAAGTCGATATTCAAATGTTTCAAATTTAAAAAAAAGAATCACAGAAACCATTTGAAAAAAGTTTCATTCGAAAACCTCAAACCATGAAGATTCTATGAAAATTCAAAGAACCTATTGCAATAAAACGGCAATTTCATACTTTAACCCCTAATATTTGCCAAGTTTTATTGAAATTAGTTACCGGAAACTGGAGGAAACCGGATTCATCCCCTAGTTTGCCACCCTTAGAGGTGGCATATTTTCTTCGAATTTTAATGGGACCACTACTCAGGTACCCTCTTTCCAACAAAAAAAAAAATCATCAAAATCGGTTCACAACGAGTCGCGTAAAATACATACGGAAAAAACATACAGTGGAATTGAGAACCCCCTTATTTTTTTGAAGTCGGTTAATGAGTAAATCAAATTTAAATTATTTTGGTTGGTGCCAAAAGCTCATATTTTTGAAAAAGCATATTTGAACCTATAATAAGTAAACTGGAAGGTCAGCAATTTTAGTATTTTACCTCTGCACATACACAAAAACACACCGGTTGCAAAAGACCGGTCGGTAAATTTACTTATTTATTTTTGATCCAATTTAAAAATAAAAAATTTGTCGACTGTCATTTTTTCTTTCATTTCTTTTAATTTGCTAATAATACACGCATCAAGTGGTCCAAGGTTTTTTTTGGCTTATTGAAAGTTTCATGAACTTTAGTTAAAAACTGTTTTTATTAATTTTTGATAAATGTTAACATTTTCAACCGTCACTGCTTTGTCACAAAATTTTAGAAAATACATTTTGTTTAATTTCAATATTTTTCGATAAGGGTTGAGTAAGACTGTACTAAATCGATTTTAATATATATTAATTTAGTTACTACTTTGTGTCTAAATTATCTTTATTTTAATATAAACGTTACTATTTTATATGCTTACTTTCTTTTTGTTCCACCAAACATGCATATGTATGTAGAATGTCATGATATAATAGATTGAAAGACAGTAGTTACAGGATTGTAACCACGGTATACTAAAAATATCGGGAAAATTATCATTAATAATCATTATAAAATAAATAATCATTATAAAAAACCTATAGATAAGTAGTAACAATTATTTTAAACACCAGACCCAAAAAGAGGGAAGTCGTAAGTTCCCAGCCTTTGTTCGTGTATCGGTGTGTCTGTTTACTTTTGTGTTTTTTTATTATAATGTGGCGTTGCAATAAATGATTTCTATTTCTATATTTGTCTTTTTTTTTCAAACAAAGTAACATTTCGGGTCCTTTAGTCCCATGGCCACGGTTCAGTTGTTAAAGTCATCAAGCAGTTATGTCTAATATTAATACAAACTTTTGTACAAAATGTTTGACTATTGTTACAAAATTTATTAATTTGAAAACGTTATTTTTAATTTTGCAAAGAACATTTTAATTTACGTTACATGCGTTTTATAAAATATTCTATTTTAACAATGTGATTTTTTCTTAATTAAATTCGTCATAAATAAAATAACGTCGTAAATATACAAAATCTCATATGAGATTTCCGGATGTTCCCATATTTATGTCATAAAACAGTCCCAAGTGGAATATTGATATACTTTAATTAAACTTTTATTAATCATACTTTGATTACAGCAAACTTACAAACATAAAAAACAATTTCAACATTCAAGCCATACATATTGACTTATCTATGATTATGGTACAACACTAAATCCGCCATATATTTGGTAGGTACGTTTAGTCCGTAGATAGGGCAGCTAATTTCCTTTATGTTTTTCCATCCTCTAAGTAAAAATTAAGTTAAGGTATGTCAAAAGAAGTTGAATTTTAGTAAATGTCAATAATTATAAAAACATAAAACCTATACGTAATATCCTGTCATAAAAGAATGTACAAAAGGAATTATTATTCTTTATGCAGTTATTGTTTTATCATTCATCAATTGTGTAATAAGTTTTATTTTGTATTAGCAGTTCTTTTAGTTTATTTATAAATGCTGACGTAGTTTGTTCTGATTAGAGATCTTCGTAAAATGTTGATGGATGCAAAAGGTACGGTGCAAAGTAATATATGTAGTAAATATAATACTGCCTCCGTGGCCGAACGGTTACCATGCCGGACTTCCACGCAGAAGTCCCAGGTTTGATTCCCGGGCCGGGAGAAATATTTGTATGGCCTACATTTATTTCTCTCGTGAGTATTGGTGTAATTTGTGGTTGTCTATGTGTGTGTCCATGGCACCAGCGGTACAGGGTTTCCCTAGCGAGGGGCTATATTGAGTGTGTACTTTATTATTATTATAATTAAAATACATTGCTGCCATCTAATGGGAAGGTTATTAATGCCTTTGCGATAGAACTCCGACGATCTAGACTGCACAAAGAAGTTGTCCTTTTTCTTAGAATTTGTGAGCCGAAAGAAGACGTCTAGGATATTAACGTACAAACAAAGGTTACTTACTGCTGGGGACGGAAACGAGACAATCTTCCCACGTATAGATGGGCAAGGAACGTCTTTCTGACATTTAAGAGGTATATATTTCTTGTACTAGGAATATTGGTCACATTTTCACAAGTAAATGACACTATTATGCGAAATAAACATTAATGATGAGCCAAACTTTCCATCTCTTATGTTTGCAATAGATGGAAAATTTTATGAGGATATTAAAAGAAGGGTACGAAAGAGAAACACAGTAAATGGAGACATAAATGGTCTAATGGGGAGCAACATCCTATCCCAAAAAGCACACTAGTCCATACACAATGCTTTGCTGGTTCCCATACTGCCGTTTGGTAGTGAGTGTTAGGTATGGCAGAAGAAGTATGAAAGTAGGATTAATGCAATGGTGATGAGATCTTTGAGGAAAATTTGTGGAATAAACTTGAGTGATAGAGTGAAGAATACAATAATACGTGAAATATGTGGCTTGAAAGAGGATGTAGTGACTGGAATGGAGAAAGGAATGTTAAGGTGGTTTGGGCATCATGCAGGGCGGATGGATGTTAGACGAAATTACCAAACAGATTTATGGTGCGAATCTGGATGGAAGGGTTTTAACCCATTTGCGCCCGCCGTGCCCAATCGAGGACGCTACTTAAAGTACCCGTAATTTATTTATATCACTATTAATACTCCTTACAGAAGTGTATATGTGAAGTAAAATAGTGAATCTTGATTTTATTACGTAAAAAAATTGTTTGGAATTAAACAAAAGTGGTTTTGCAGTTCCTTTTGCGGGTTTAATTTACGCACACGTGAAACGCTAAAGTTAGTTGTTTTTCGTGTATGTCATTTCCAACAATTTATTTATTTCCTCACACATATTGTTAAAATATATTCGTATACTATAAAATAAAAATTGTATGATTGAGTTAAATAGTGTTTTCACAACTTCAGACGGTGGTTACATAACGGTGTCCCCAATTGGGGACATTGGGCGCATACGGGGTAGTTTATTAGTTTTTCATCCATAAGTAATTTTGATGAGGAACACCAGAGCAACGGAATCCAATTTGGAGCACTCCCCGGAACACCCAGTTTAGAGCCAGTTTAAACTTCATTTCCCAAATTGGTTCTACCGGGAATCGAACCCGGGACTTACTCATCAAGCATCATCTCTCTAAGGAAGGACCACGGTGACTTCACATGACTGCCAAAGTATTTTATGTACGAGTAAGCGAGTTAAACAAAATGACAAATACTAAACTAAACCGTATCTGATCAGAATACAAAAGTAGTGAATAGGCTACCCTGTGAGATTCGTACCAATTACCTTTTCAAGAGGCAAGACTTTTCCTACTATGGTATGTAATTTGAAAGAAAAGAAAAAGTAGAGACATAATAACAAAATATTCAGAGTAAATTGCTATCTCTTACGTAGTTTTACTTGTATTCAAGAAAACCTTAAAGCACTTCTTGTGTAAGTGTAAGAAATAAGTCTAGATAACAAGAAAGTTACTCCGGTCCCAAAAAGAGCATTGAATTTCCATATTCCACCGAATATCCAAGACGTAAGAGAGATTGGACATCGATAGCACTGAGATACCTATCAATAGGAAATTTCAACACTCACACAAGGTCTTATACAAATTTCTTGGTAAACAGTTAGTTATTTTAAATTTCATGAGCTCGACGTTTGTTTACAGTTTCCTAATAACTTTGAAACAAATTTTACTATTATTACCAAACTCACAGGCATATTTAGAGGAACGCAAAATAAGGTTGAATTATGATAGCAACGTCCATAATTATGAACAAATGGCCATATATACCAGAACGTTTCGAAAGATACGAAAAGAAAAGATGTTTTTGACCAGCAGTCTACTATACTAAACTCCTTGTAATTAGTAATTATCACTTTACCCATTTCTGTTGCCAAGCAGTAATGTGAGCATTGACTAAAGCGTTAGGGCGCTGGTGAAATTACAGGCACATGGGAATTGTCAACTTTTGTCTCAGGGTGACGGGTGCAGTGACAGTGCCCCTCAGATCTTTGTAATTTATAGCTATGAGTTGCACTGCAACTGCTATGGATATGCATGTCGCTTACCACCAGGCGCACAACTTGTTTACCCCGTCACTTGGTATAACAAAAAAAGGCAATTGGTGTAGTTGCATGACACATTAAAAAAATACTCGTATGACACACATCTTTATTTTTTTCCACATGATATATTTCTATATATCATCTGCCTAAAGCTAATTAAAGAGATGACAACTTAATTTGAGAAAAATGGACAACTCAATAAAATAACAAAATTATTACAGAAATATACTGCCGCGTCACGGACACACAGTGACTTTTTAATGGAGCTGTAGCACGCGATACTCTTAATCTCAGTGATGTCACAATTACAAGGAAAAGCCAGGCAGGAACTATTGTAGAGGAAGACTAGGCATTTTCACTTCATTACTACTGCGTAGTTGATACTGTTCAAACGAACTCAACATATAGATCGATTTGTAAGAAGCTCATTTCTAGTACAAAAACCACGCTTTAAAAAGTATTAGAAAATTTTTCGACTTTTTATATACGAGTATAGTTTATCCCTCTCAAATAATAATGATAAAATCTATTTTTATTTACACGCACAACAGATCGGTACAATGTAAAATACAGAGTTTTAATATTCAATTTTGTGACAGACAGGAGTCTAAACTAGGGTAGGGTATATAGGTCTCCTTGTCTCCCCCTCTAGATTGTATAATTACTTTGCTCCACTTAAGACATCGTTAAATTACATTAAATTTAATTACTTCTTAGAGGTTTAATTATTTCTTACAAGTACAGTAGAAGATATAGAATGCGTGCGCAGGAACCTGAGCGAACTTTGGTATAGCTGGTGCGCAAAAGACTCAGAAAAGAGTGGCCACCTCCACTGTATATCGAGCAAACATACAAGCAAGAATGTTTGCATAAAAGAGTAGAACCATACACCAAAATCAGGTTTTTCAAAAACAGTACTGTCAATATGTAAAACTAGAATTAAGGTTTTATTAAACCAAGAACGAATACTCGACACACATCGTTGCGTTGTACGGAAGAAGGTAAATATGTCCAAAATTATTTTTCTCTCTGAGCACATCTTCTTTGAAGCTGGTGCCAATTTACACTGCGGAGTTTATATCTCATCCGATCTACATGAGCGGGATCGTGAATTACAGGGTTTAGTATTCTGCTTTAGAAATAGTCAAATATTTCTAACATTTCGAGAAATACCTTACGTTACCTTACCTTTGTATGGGCAGGTATATATATATATATATATATATAACGCTATATAGTTCAAAAGTCTTCACTGTTCGGATTTTGTAATTATGTATAAATGTAATACTACAAAAAATCTAAAACAATTATGGTTCTAAGTTATTTAGCACTGTTATCATCATTAGTAAAATGAGGGGCTCTTGGCAATTTATAGCCATTCTTAAAAGAAGCTAACGAACATTTCTACATTTCAGCTTTAGAAGAAATTTCATTACCGTTTGAATCATCTTAAATAATTTTTACTTGAATGCCGACAAAGACAATTTTTGTTTATCAAAGCCGTCACGATTTTTTGTGAATACGTAAGAAACTGCTTTATGAAACTACGAACAGATATGTACATATAATGTAACAATTTAATAAACCGAAAACCGACATTTTCGCATAAAACATAATGCCGTAACTGGCACCAGGACGTAACCATAGTACAGAAAAGACAAGTATGGTAACTCCATACAAACGTCGCAGCGTGGCGTGTATGTGTGCCCACCCGCCGCGTGCCGTGTACGGACACACACATTCGCATAATCTCGCGATGCATTCTCCTTGCATAGCACTGGTCTTCCCAGCGTTTTAGCGAGCATGCCAACATACAAACCTCGCTGCTATTTTGGATGGACTTACCATACTTGTCTTATTACACTACGACGTTACGCTGTAGTGTACGAGATAGAACATATTAGATAGTCGTTTTTCTACCAACGAAGAGAATGTACGAGTACGATTTATTCAGCTTGACGTTCCCTTGCCATCTTCGCACGTTTTTTATGACCCTTTGTTGAAGATTATGCTGAAATGATTTTTTGCTGATCAAAATCAATATTTGGCAATAAAACCTTTGTGGAAAAGACGGAGGGGCATGAGAGGATTGAGAACCCTAAACCTCGTGAAAGGACAACGGAAAGGAGTCTCTAAGTGTGAGACACTCCAATGTTTGACGTAAGCGTGAATTCGGTAAGTACATACATACAAGGGGGTCTGAATAGTAATCTGCGTAAGTATAAAATAAAAGACAACCTTGGCTACATTTTTTGCGTGCCCCTGCAAGAGAAATGCACTAATTATATTTGTTACAAAAGGACTTACGTCTGTTAAAAAAATTAAGTTGCTCATTTTTACATTTTATGGTTTTTTCTTCCGAGATGTTGTCTGTGCAAACCAACGACTTCAATTTAAAGACAAGAACATTCACAGCAACTACATGTTCCAAACAAAATACTATCAATAGCGATAGTGTTTTGTTTTAGTGTTGAATTTTGCCAAAGAGTATCTACCGTAGTAGTATCGTGGACAGACGTAACAGTCTATACCTATTAGGTATTATTCATAGTTGGGGTATTAACGTAAAACCCTAGCAAAGTCGCTATTAGTTGCACAGTACATTTCAGTTTGCTTTACTCAGACCCCTTCTGTTTACTATTTATAATTGTCATATTACTAAAAAGGAAAACCAAAAAATATGCAGTTGAGTTGTTGAAATGATTGATGTTATTGTTACGCACTTTTCCTTGCGGAAAGGCAAAGATTTTTAGACCATGCAACCTAGTCAAGTACATAGATATCGTTGAGCCTAGTCTTTTTTTAAATTCATATGGTAACCTTAGTAGCTGTTATAATCATATTTTATTATTATACATACTCTGTGTCTAATACTCTGTGTCTGTTGCTTATTAATCTATATTTTCTCTTGTTTTAACACGCGTTCTTATATGCTTGCAAAACAAGATTGACAGTGTGAACATTTTTATACAGTATTTCGCGATTATCGAATGTTATAATGCACAAATTATTCAAAAACCACAATATTACTCACCGAATCAATGTGAATAATTTAAAACTTTAAATTTATGTTTACACAATTAATCAAACAGCTAAATGTGAGCAACCGATTACCGATGTAAATTAAATTTTCAAAGAGGACCGCATCTGTTCAACCAACTAAATGATGTGCAGCGTCTTCACCGCACATCAGCGAAACAGCGTATGTATGGAACACCGCATCTAGTACCTATGTACCTATGTGAGGCGCACTATAAGTTTCCGGAATGAATTAGAAAAATATACTATAAATGGTCAGAAATGAATTTATTGTTTCTTAATATATTCTCCGTTAGCGTTAATGCACTTTTTCATACGAATGAACCAAAATTGAAAACATTTATGCCACTCCTCCGTGACAATCTCTGAAACATATTTTTCATACTCTTCGACAGCCTCTTCAGGTGATGAAAATCGTTGACCGCGTAACTGGTTTTTGGAAATAAATAAAAGTAACCAGGTCGGGACTGTACGCGGGAAGGCTCATAATGTCAACGTTGTTCACCTTCGAAAATTCATTTGTCTGTCTAGCATTGTGAGAACTGGCATTATCGTGGTGCAAGATTATATGGCGTTTACGGTTATTTTTACGGAATTGGTCAATAATTTCCGGCAAACAAATGGTCGTGTACCAATCACTATTCACGGTACAACGATTATCCAAAGCAACAGTAGCCACGTGTCCAGTTTTATTAAAAAAGAAGCAATCATCCGCTTAGAGGCACTTTGCACGCGCGCCACTTTGGTTGGTTTCGGCTCATCTCGAAAGACCCATACGCTCGATTGCCGCTTTGTTTTGGGATCGTAACTATAAATCCATGTTTCGTCACCTGTTACTATGTCCCACACCAAATTTGACGCCGCTTCGTTGAATCTGGTAAGCATGGCATTGCACCAAATGACGCGATCCGTTTCTTGAGCCTCAGTCAAATTGTGTTAAATCCATGGTGATGTAGACAATCAATTGATGAAACAAACTGTATTCTACAGCCAAACAGTTCCATTTTCAAATGTTGTAATAACTTTTTAAATATTGTTTATGTAAGTGGCCAGTTCCGGAAACTTATAGTGCGCCCTATGTACTAGCGTACTAGATGTCGTTAGTGCAAACCGAATAGTACCTACCTAATAATTATTTTATTAATTTATTTATTGAGGCGTTGGTTAGAGAGCCATCACCTTAAACAACTAACAAATAATTAAGAAACTCAAAACTTAAACTAAAAATTAAAAATTGTAAGTACAAAAACGAGCCAATTCTTTTTCCTGCCTAATAAACAAAAGAGTGTCACTAATTTTGAAAAAAAAAGGAGCGCATTCTTCATGATAGTGGCCAGTATTATATTACTTCAGTTGCAAATACTCAAGAGATTATATGACTTGCCAGCCGCCCCTTGTACTCGTATATGTACAATATATTATTATGTCTTTGGAATCTTTTTCTTATTTACATATTTCAATAAAATAGATGGATGCTTTATATGAAAAAGACCTTTTTTATTGAATAAAAATCCGAAACCGATCACACAACACAGCTTCCCAAATGACACCCACGCTATTATGCCTGAAACGGCAGTCCTGTGTCCAGTTTATTTCCTTAAACGCCTTAAAAGTCAACAATTCCACACATATTCACTGAATATGCTAACAATGACGGTCAAAGTGAGCAACCGAGCTACGTTTTTGCGAAATAAATGTAAATATTTGTTTGGGATTATACCAAATCAGTGTTGGCTTGCAAACATGACGAGCCATCTGAATATTATGGGATAGATATAAAATGTTATGTTTAACCCAAACAACAGTAAACAACTTCCTTGACTTTTTTATACTTTGGACCTTGACCCGTCTTTCGTAATGGCATAAAGTTGAATTGAATCCTTAAATCGCACCTGTGGTGTACGAGTAAAAAGGCCACATTTACAAAATGACAACTTTTCCGGAGAGAGAGATTTACAAATTCTACGAACGAAATTTGTCGATAACTTTTTTATGCTTAAATAGGAAAGTGTATGAAATTTAATTCACATAATCGATGGCTTTCTAGAAGTGTGGTCTACTTCAAAAGCTTCTATTTCACAAGTGAGATGGTTTAAAAAAGTTGAGAAGCGTCTGCCGCTCAATGTTGACCAATCGTAGAGTATTCTAATGTTGCTATGTGATTTTTCTATACCAATAAAAAATATGGAACTGCCAGTCACAGTAAAATTTAGTATTTTCTGAATAAATTTTAGTAATATTGGTAATAAGTCAACTAAGAGTCGATTTTGGATTGAGCTTTGTTTCTGAAAAGCAGCGATTGCATATATGTATATATATCACTGCAATTTGTTTTATGTAATTTGTATTAATTTCACAACTTTCATTCGATAAAAGTACTTTTGACGTATAATCACATAATATGGTTTTATTATTATTTAGTTATCCATAAGTAAACAGATTTGCATATCATGTAAAATTTTTGTTCGGAGCTCCAGTTTGCCAAACTGCAAATTCATAGCTGACACATTAACATTTTATAGATAATAAAACAAGGGAAACTGTCATCAAAACGCATCTACAACGCTTATATTATTGGACAAAGTGTATTAACAGTCAGTCAGGTCGCTTTAAAACATGGGTTTAGCGAGAGCGCTACCCTGATCTACGTGAAGCGTCTCCGTAAAACGGAGTCATGCAGTTGTAGGTTTTAAAGCTTTTAAAGCAGTAATTAAAGTAACTAACTCAGACTTATATAAGGTCTCCTAAAACGACAATGTATAGTCAGGTGAGGTTAGAGAAACATTCTTTATTTTGAGTCGAAGGTTTACTCTAGGAAGAGCAAATATAAAGTCTTATAAGAATTATGAAGTACACTAAACTTGCGTTTGTTTTATAGGTATTAGCTTTACAGGCTTTAACAATTATTACGCTAAATTACATAATACAATGTATTTGCCGAAAACGTGCAAATTGTGCTTACGTTGCTCTTTCTCTAAAATATGAGGTAAGAGGAACAATAATTGTATTTCTTATAAAGGTAATGTATACATACCTCGTGTTCTGAAAATTTCACAACGCAACCGTCAAATTTGTTTTTTCCGCCTTTTGGGTTTGAAACATCGTAGCGACATCTGCTTAAATTAATTTGTTTGTCTGTTTTTTTTTATAAAACCAAGTGATGAGACGAACAAGTTGTGCGCCTGTTGGTGAGCGACACGCCTGCCCATAACAGTTGCAGTCACACTGAGACATAAGTTGACAAGTTCAATGAGCCTGTAATTTCACTAGCATCCTTATCCTTCCAAACCGGAACGCAGTAATGCTCGCATTACTGCTTGGCGGCAGAAATTGGTAAGGTGGCAGTATTTCCCTGGACAAACTTTCACATGGAACTCTACTACTGCTAGCTACTGCTAGCTAGCTACTGTTTTATCTACTGAGAGACTATAGTGCTAAACTCTTTAGAGTGAAGTGAAGGTTTTAAGTTTCTCTTTCCGCCATGTTCCTCTTACGCTGACCTGAGCCTACATCACCGGAATGACCTTTTGAAAAGCACGTGTATGGCCGTTGCCGTGCTATCGACACATCGGATGGATTTCTATATTTGTCACTCACCGGTCGTGCAGTATACTAATTACCGTATTTGCACTGGATGGGGGTTGGAGACCGTATTTGTTCAAGCGAAAATAGCCTGTAGTTTGACGCAAACAGTAATTAACCAACATATTGTTGTGAAATTTATTTCTGACAATAGAAACAAAGGTGTTTGTTTTATTACGGATTTCGATGTTTATTATTGCATTGTTAAAAATATTATTGTTTAGAAAACATTTTGTGAAAATATCGCGTTATTACGCTTTCGCGATTGATGCACGTTAGAAAAGAAACTATTCTTTATGATCAAAATTGCGTATATTTGTTCTTTCAGACATACCCAACGTTTTGGGATCTTTACAGATATTTAGTTGCGAAATAAGTGTCATTTCGAATTTTGTAAAAAGCTATAAAAAGTGAATTAAGCCGGAATTTTCACATGTACCACAAATACTAAATATTGTCGTAACTCAAAATTGTGGAATTGAGAAAACATGATTTGAAAGTTCAAAGAAAATGTCGAATGAAACCAATAAATTTATAATCTCGTTTATAAATGAATAATTAAATATTATAAATAAATAAAATAACTTCATTTCAGACTTATGAAGGTGGTCCATACAAAAGCGTTAGTAAAACAAAATTTAAATCTTAAGGAATTAAGTGTTAGTATATAATAAAAATCCTGATGAAAAAATAAACAAATAAATTCAGACACATTATCATTGAAATATTCATACTGTAACGTGCAATGACGTCCACCGGGCGAACATTGGGCTGGCCCATCGGCTCGTAAACACGCTCCGGATACGGTTGGAGCTGTAATTTTATGTATAAATAACAATAATCACATTATACGCAATAAAAACCATTCAGCATTTTTTTAACTATGAAATCGTGATTTCTCAATTTATAGATTTCTGAGTTGCGACAATGTTTCCAGTCCAATAAGGTACCAAATGTTTTTTTACAACAGCCATCAACTTATAGTGAAACAAATACCTAGTTTTCTCAGAAAACATGAATGCATAAAACACACGTCAATGTAATACAGTATGTGTGAAACAAGGCTGAGTTTGGCATACGTGCCGTTACAGCGTTTCCGATGTTTACTAACAACACACCGGCACGTTCTCGCACGCCTAACCTATGCCAATCCGCTGCATTATATTAAAACTAGTTTACTACACAATTTACTACTTTACTACACAATTTACTACTTTTTATATGCTTTTAATGTTTAAAAATAGAACTTGGACATTTATTTAGATAAGCTTAAGTTTTTTTAATATTTCTGTGTCGCTGTTGTGTATAAAACATATCCCTTAATCATAATCATATGCACAAACGTTTCTTAACTTCTAGCACCAACGTAAATAAAAAATATATTGTACGACAAAACTGAAACTTCCCATGGACACTACCAAAGTTAGTTGAGCGTTCTAGTCAATCATACAAATACGATGCATACCGCGGTGTACAGATTAAATCGTTCTTCTTGTAATGACGTAAGATTAAGACGTGTAAAATGTTGCCAGGAAGCTTGGCATTTACAGGATATATCACGGAGAGTATGCGAGGGAATTGCACGATTTAATTCCGCCTTCCCTGTTCAAAAATGAAATGTCACAGGGATCATTTTATCTCTAGATGTGCTTGCGATATTCGTACTTTCTTGGGTTCGAATCGGACTTAGTGCACAAGCGACATCCGAAATGGGTCCGAGATTTCTAGATTTGTATAGTCTCGGATTTGGAACGAATACGAATCGGGTGCAGTGCGCAAACGCGCTAAAATAAGGACAGACGCCCAATGGCGACTGACGGGGCAGCACGCTCGGCGTGTCGTTAAACAGCTGCCGCAATTTGCAAATTCTGGGATAAATGTGAATTTAACAACTATAGGGCTTTGGTTGAAAACCAAAATTTTGCAGATTCTCTGTAGTACTTAAAGAGAAATATCTGCTTATAAAAAATATGTACAAAATTATATATTTTATTCTTAAATAATTGGTTTTAGATGTTTATTTCAGCTTGTATTCAAGATTTCATATGATCGGATAAAGTACATCCTATCGTGTAACAAATTAGAAACTTCTTTAAAAATTATCCTTAAGTTTATCGTATATTTTTTGTAAGACCGTTATTTAATAGTAAATACCCAAACCTTTTGATTTAGCAAAATATTTTTTCCCGCTTCTCCTCCGGCAATTCGTCTTAAAGTTATAATGATTTTGGGGAAGTAACAATAAATTACTTACTTCATACATTTGTGAAAGTATTTCGTGTTTTTACTTCATCAGCACATTTCTAACCACATAAATCCCCCTTTTCCCTATTCCTCAATTCAAAGCCAATTCGATTAAATCCTAAATGTAACCTGCTTTTCCATATCAATTTTGCACTCTTATGTTTTTGTTAACAGAAGCCGTCAAAAGCACTCGCCATTTTGTCGTAATCGCACGTTTCCTTAGCTAATCGCTTGATGGCTACGACGTAATGGACGTAAATATTTTAAAACAGTCGTTAAATCCTAAAACATGGTCCCATGAATATTTTTTCGAAATGTCGTTTTCGCTCTTTCAACACGAAACCGACGAATCAAACCGTTACATTATATACGTATTCTATAAAATGATTTTATAAAAATCGAAACGTGGGGGAATTTCGACTTTGGCGTACGCGCCTCAACCGTATCAAGAATTTTCTTAAAAAAGGTCCGGGCAAAAGTAACAAGAACAAATGAGAATGTCGGATAAGACTGATGTTAGTGACAGAAGTGAAGGGTCTGCCAAAGTAGCAAGTCGGAGTCCATAATCTCTGTCCGTCCCAACAGGAGATAGACGCAATAGTATGTGTGTATGTATAAAACGTAATGAACATTGTTATAGAAAAAAGTAATAATTTTATTCCATATCGAGTTCTTAGGTTTTCGCGATTGTTACACATAGGAATGAAACTATTTTTCCGGATTTAAATCGCATATATATGGTCTCAATCAACCGTGACCATGGGACCTGTAAAGGGCCCGAAACGTCGGTTTGTTTGAAAAAACAAATATACGCGATTTAAATCCGGAAACATAGTTTCATTTCCTAAATAATTTTATTTTCTTAATATAAATAACGCTTCCTGGTTCATATTATAGTATATTTCGGACCCCTGGTGGCAATAAGGCCCCATGTGCAAATTGAGAACTTTTCAGGAGAGAGATTTAAAGAGTCTAGTGGGACATATAAATGATGAAAACAGTTGACGTTTACTATTACGCACAAAACAGAGTCGACCCCGTGCTCCTTAGTATAGAGTCCATAATTTCCATTAACGTTCAGAGTTGAAGTTTATGTATGCCGAGAATGTCATGTCTGTAATTAGGGCATTAAGTTAGACACAGGCAGTCATTAATTTGTTTGACTTCGAAAAGGGTGTCACTACATTAATTGCACGAGTGTGTGTTCAGTCCTTGTGATTACATAGACTCCATCGCAACTTATCATTTGCTCTACAAAATATTTAAAAAAATCTGCAGCAAACGTAACAAATTTAGGTTTCACTAAAGCATTTTAACGACGCGACAAAAATGTCGTAAAATCATTTTATATGAGCTAAAATTTTGTTTCGGAAGCAAACGCAATCGTCACGTCTTCACGTTATAATGTATATTTAGTAGCAGTAGAACTCCTTGTTCGTCCGAAGAAGTAGTGCCACCTTACCTGTTTCTATCACCAAGCAGTAATGTGAACACTACTGCTTTGCGGTTTCGAAAGGTAAGAGTGCTGGTGACATTACAGGCTCGGGGATTTGTTAACAAGTCTCAGGGTGACTGACTCAGTTCTTTGTGATTTAAAGGTTTGTCGACTACCACCAGGAGCACGTCTTGTTCGTTCCGATTCGTATGTATATATATATATATATATATATATATATATATATATATATATAAACATTCGTTTAATTTAATTGCCTTCATGGCAACGGCTACCATGATAGTCTGCCACAGAGGTCCCGGGTGAGTTTGGGTGTAATTTTGTGCTATGAGTGGGAGTGTGTGTTTGTGTGTGTGTGTGCGTTAGTATTATTATTGTCATTTCCACACTCATTAATACATACACTTACGTACCTACCGACATTATGAACTGTCTTGAAGCACTAACGCATACGGTACAAAAGCCTGATCGTACATAACCGACTCCTCCTACGTAATCTAGCAGTAAAAATAGGTGATTTTTTTTATAAATCACTTTATTTTCATGAAGGTCTTTTATACTCCACAGTCAAATTACTAGGCATGAAAAATAATGAGTATGAATTTAATTTAATTGCAATACGTCAAGAATCGCAGGTCTTTGCGCCAATTTCAGTTCTTTTAATACATTAAAACGTTTTTCTGTAAGTTTGTGAACGGAAGGATCAATACTGGCTGACATCCTCAATGAGCAACCACAAAATAACCTTTGCAACTACATATAGATATATTTACGAATGCAAAGAAGTTTATAAAAGTACTACTTAGGTTAAAAAAGCGGTAAAGTGGCGAGTTAATTTAATTTGCAAAGGATTTCCATTCGCGCTAAACCTTTAAAAAGGTTTTTTAAACGACTTCAAAAATGGAGGCGGTTTTCTATTCGACTGTATTTTTTGTATGTGTTACGCCATTACTCCAGAATTTGTGAACCGACTTCGATAATTCTTTTTTGTTGGAAAGAGGGTATCTCAGTGTTGGTTCATTTAAATTTGAAGCAAATATTCCACCTTTGAGGATGGCAAACTAGGAGATGAATCCGGTTTCGTGCACTTTCCGGTAGCCGATTTCAATAAGACTTGGCAAACAGAATTAATTCCACGAACTTTTGAGGTCGTTTTTTTTTATAAACAAGTTATTTAAGACTCTTTAGACTTACCAATAAGTATTTTGTGTTTTATATTAAATAAATAATAAAAAGGAAAGAAAAAACTGTTTAAGTTTTCTTTTTTTTATTATAATGTTTGTTTAATGCATGTAATATATTTTTTATAATAGTAACAATCATATGTTCATACCTTGGTATTGTATATGTGATAGTATGAAATAAATCATTTTATAGGAAATGAAACTATTTTTTCGCATTTAAGTCGCGTGTATTTGTTTTTGACTATGCTACATATATAGACATCATCACGCCTGTCTCTTCCACAGAGTCTCTTCATATATGCCCGTTTATTCTTGGTACTTTTCACTCGGCCTTTTTTAAAAACGTCTCCATCTGATTGTACTAATGATATATATACGCCGTGGTCTATCTCTCCCACGCCTCGATACATATTCGGTATCTACTAATAATATAACATCCCTCTCTATATCCTGGTCACTAGTTCGTCTTTCATACCACAACACTCTCTTTCTTTCGTTTTACAGCATTCACTCTACTTTCGTTCTGTGCTAATATCTTAATAACAACTGGACAAAATAATGGAAAGAATATGTAAAGCAAAATTTGATTGAAAATAATAACGGCACCAACAAATTGAATCACGCGTTCCTTTATATTTCATTCATTTTATTAGGTACGAAAATTTCCTTATAAATTGGATTTGGGGGAAAGATGTCATTGAATCTAAATCAGAATTGTGGGCAGTGTTAGAATATTAAATAAACATATATGTGAAAATGAAAGGAGTCGGGAATAAAAGATATTGCAAAGTTTTGTATGTCATGATATGACAATAATAGTTACTTGTTATGCAAGGCTGCAAAGTTGTTGTTTGACTTGTATTGAAACCTGAGCAAGCGGAGAAGTCTTGGTTCAAATTTAGAACCCTGAACGTAGCGAGGGTTTCCAGCCACGAGACGCAAAACACCTTTGCTGCCGAGAGATACACACAACTTTTCACCTCACTATAGCTAGGAAAATGGTAGATAAAAAAACAGATAAACCATAACAAAATAATTTAATCAACAAAAGTGCCTCTGAGTGGCACTGCAACTGCTATGAACAGGCGTGTCGCTTACCACCAGGCGCAGGATTTGTTCGTCCCGTCACTTAGTTTTATAAAAAAAAGGTGATAATAAACATTGGCCAAATCGAGGGCGCATCGTCGAAAATAAGAAATAACGACTATCAACACTTTAACGATATAAGTAGCTTCTCTAATGATACGACATAAACACTTGTCTGACAGACTTATTTATTGTATTAAAAACTTGTCATACCAATCCCACACACGAAATTTTGTTTTGAATTATTGAAAATGATATATTTTTTTTGCAATGAAAAATGTGCTATTTTCTTCTAAAGTATAAAAAAATTGTGTAATTGATGTGTTATAGAGTCTAAGGATTGTCGACGTACAGCTATATCTTCATGCGTTCACGAAGGATGAAATAAGATATGAAAATCGTAGCTCTGGAAGGAACACAACACAATTTGATGTGGATGTATAAGCGTCTTCGTGAATAATAAAGCACATTACATTTTTTTACTTTTTATTTCATTTTTACAAGAATTTTTCTATGAACAAATACTTTATTATAATGAACTTGCTGATGCCCACAACCACTATTGTTCATCTTACCTTTTTGAGAAATGACTTTTTTGGAATTTTGGTCCATCTCGTACCTAATTACAACTACAGAAGTATAAATTATTTTCAATTGCATCAAAATCTTTTTAAATAAATAATGTGCTAAACAACAAACCAACTATTTGGTCTTAAAAGGGTATTCTCTACAGGTACTATGAGTACCAGAGCAACAGAAATCATTCCGGGATACTACCCAGTATATCCAGAGCTGGATCAATTTAGAAAAGCTCATTTTCTAACTTAGTTCTACCGAGAAAGAACACGGGAGGTCCCGTTCAGCGCCCACATTCCAAAAATGTATCATTTGCATTTCATAATTCATACATGGCTCATTTCTTTCTGGTGACACATATAACTTCAATAGCTAGCAGTATAAGAGAAGTAGTAAAGAAACAAGTAGTAAAGACAGTGCGTAGGCTAATTTTCTTTTTTTTTTTCGGATTATGAAAATTTTTAGGTCGTCATATTAAAGGATTTTAAGGATTGGCACATTACATGTTGAGCTAAGGCTCGTGTCAAACTCGTTACTCGTACGTGAAGAGGTAGATATGACGATTATTGGAGCACGTTTGCTTTAGAAAGCTGTGTAATATCATACGTCATATTAAGTATGACGTATGATCCTGCAGCGCAAATGTCAAATGTGGCAGTTACATATGAAGGGACATCATATCATAAAAACTAACAAATTATGTTCTATGGCTTACAAAAATTCGGATTTTTTTTAATTTCAATATAAACCTGTGAAAAGAATGTATTCAAAGTAATCGTAGAACATAAATTTTCTGGTTTGTGAAAAACATACTTGCGTACAGAGACAGTAAGTGGGCAATAAATAAACTAGCCAAAAACTCCGTGGGGTTTTTAGTACAAGCTAACTATAAACAAAAATAGATCATTTTTTTAAATGTTATATTGTTTACGGTCACTTAGCGCGCATTCCAAGAATAGGCGGGAAAGTTTGAAGTTTGTAAATACATGAAAACCACCCAGAACTAGTGAATCGTAACGGCACGTGTACACGCTAAGAAATTTGTCGTGTCGTGACGCTTAGAAATTTCTAAGCGTTATTCCAGAAAATCTGGGAGAATTTTATGGAAGTCACACCGGTATGACACAGATGCAGGGTGCAGATGCAGATGCTCATTCTCCGTGCGAAACAATTACTGACAAATATGTAATACTCAACAAAATTAAAAAACTGCGTCAAAACTACGTTTAGAACAGATGGAAATAATTAGGTACAACAACAGGGGTTGTTGTTGTGTACCATAACAATCGTCAATTTATTATTAATTAACAATTGAATGAATCGGGTATTTTCGGGTTTCTACAACAGCAACACTGAGGGTAGCGGGTATAAATACGGCCAACTGCAAAATGCCCTTCAGAATAGCCCAATTCATGAAACAGGTATCGAGGAAATACTTCGACTCTGCTCCTCAACACCCCCTACCCCCAAACCCCAACCCATCGTGGTGGCTGCATCCAACTACGACCCCCTCAGGGAACACCCCCACCGCGTACGTAAGACCCGTCGGCCAAGGGTAGTCCTCAACGACCCTGACGAGCCTATCACTCTCGCCACTTTGAAGGCCGACCAGATCGCACATTAGTCCTCTATCTCCACACGTCACCAACGCACCAACCGTCCTCGCCGGCGAGGTCGTAAAGTCCCCCATTTCAGCACGTACAGTTGTAGATTCTCACCCACAGCACGCCCTTCTGGTGGAAGTCTTCAGTGGCGCCCTGGCCCGGGGTCCGTGCCCACTCGGGCGCCCTCAGGCCCACTACTTAGCTTCAAGTTTATCTTACGGGTTATGAGCCTTCACCTAGCCCTTTTCTTCCGGTGGCGCAGTCAAGGTCATCGGCAGCCAAGTACAAAGTGTCCCCCCCAAAAAAAGTTCTTCAGAAAAAAAAAACGAAGTCACAAGGTATTTGGTATATTTTTGTGTATTTTTGGTGGTGTTTGTGACTGTAGTTGCGCTTGTGTCATTTATGTTATTAATTTTATGCGGAGGGAGGGTGGGATAATTAACTGCATGTAAAATTTTTTAACAAAGCGCAGCTATTTTGCACGATTTAACCTTCACTGGGTTCGCGGAGTAGCAAATTAATTTACTTCCATTTTTATTGCTGTTTTTTCCATTGCGGAAAAGGCAAAGGCAAAGGCACTAATGCGCCATATAACCAAGACTGAGAGTACCTAGTTTCTTGCTTGGATTCAATTTTTTTTTGGTTGTCTTGGTGACGGTGATTTGTTGATTACATGTATTCTGTCAAGCGAAAAGTCAATTTTTTTTGCGAAAAATTATCAATAATTTGTGGTAACCGAAATGAACCCGGAACAGGTTCGTTGGCATCAGGGACCACCTCAAGAGTATATAATATAACGTTTTAAACAAAAAAAGAATTTTCAAAATCGGTCCACTATTGATGGAGAAATTGGTGAGTACACTGCCATGCCTTTAAAATTTGTCCTCGATTTTCATGGGATCTCTCATCACTTGGTGACAATGGAACCACCACGCGAGTGCACCCTTTCAAACAAAAAAAGAGTTTTCAAAATAGGTCCACAATTGACGGAGAAATCGGAAAACGTACAAACAACCGAACGTCCACAACCTCCTCCTTTTTTTGAAGTGGTTAAAAATAAACCATCAGATGGATCTACACGTCAACTTTATTATTCGTCTTTAAACGTGTATTTAAGTAAAGATTCTAGTACCGATATCTAACTTGTAAACTATGTATATACCTATACTATACGTAACATTGGTTGATATAGGTTACGTACGTTCGAGTTCAAATGGTATCAAATATCACACATGGTTACAGCAAAGATGTTTGCATATTATATTACGTTTACATACAGTGTTAATTTACAGTCAGTACCTAAAGCTATATAAAGGTAGAAGATTGTGGTAGGTAAGGCTGATTAAAACGATGAAATGACGTTTTACCGAACTTCAAAACCGCAACTCAGCAAATTGCCGCGACAGCAAATGATAGACAAACTCGAACCTATAGAGCTCAAAACTATGAATAGTTTTTAACCGACTTGAAAAAAAAGAGGAGGTTCTCAATTCCACTGCATTTTCTTTTGCATGTATGTTTCACGATAACTCCGGTAGTTGTGAAACGATTTTAACGATTCTTTTTTTGTTGGAAAGAGGGTACCTCCATAGTGGTCCCATTTAATTTTGAAGAAAATCATCCACCTCTAAGGGTGGCTGTTCACGCATGAAGATTCATTTTTATAAATAGCGCCTAAATTTTATCATAAGGAGCAAGTATTTAATTGGTTGATTTTCCTATTCTCCAATTCAAGGCGTTTTTCTCTCAATATGCTTTGAGTAGTGAGAACCGATTTTTGTTATCTCCTTTGTCAAGTTCTGTATAGCGGCGAACTAGGGAATGAATCCGGGTTTACGCACTTTCCGGTAACCAATTTCAATAAAACTTGCCAAATAGATGTATTTCCACGTACTTTTGAGATCGGTTTTTTTAGTTCTCTGTACTGAGATTATTAAACTATATAGCCGTAGAAACGTTAGTTTGTTTAACTTTAAAAAATGGGGCAGTTTGCATTAATATTAGACATAACTGGTTGATGACTTTACCATCTCAGTCAGCCATGACCTAAGGACTAGAGTCCCAAGTCCATTAATTTTAAATCAGCCGAGTTGTACGATAAAATGTCAATGTACGTTTGGCATTCTGCTATAAAAGTCAAAAGTAGTGGCTAGTTTTTAGTATCAGTAGAGCTCCTTGTGAAAGAGTTCGACTGCTTCAATAAACTTACGCAATTTAAATCCGGAAAAATAGTTTCATTACCAATGTGTAACAATCGCGGAAACCTAAGAACTCGACACATGGGACTTGTCAACTTACGTCTCAGTGTGACGGGTGCAGTGGCAGTTCTGAGTAGCACTGCAACTGTTATGGACAGGCGTGTAGCTTTCCATCAAGCGCACGACTTGTTCGTCCTGTCACTTAATGTTATAAAAAAAACTGTGTTCCGGTTTTGAATGTAAGTGTGCTGGTGAAATTACAGGTACATGAGATTTGTCAACTTATGTCTCAGGGTGATGGGTACCGTGGCGATTTAATGTTCTGAGTGGCGCTGCAAATATTATGGACAGGCGGGCTTATTACCGAACTTTAGCAACCGGTTGTTAATTGTACAATAGCAACGCGATTGCTACCAGTTGCGATTGCTAAGTTGGTATTACGGTTCGGTAATACGAAAAAGCAACCGGTCGCTTTCTGTCAAAGCATTTTCATGCAGTTTTAGTTTATTAGTTGCTCGCGGGAGGCGCTGTAGTCGACTGGTCGCAATTGTTCGTTCCGTAATACGAATTTATGTTTTGACAGCGATAATCGTGCAACTATTGCTAAAACGACTGGTCGCTAAAGATCGGTAATAAGCCTGAGGTGTGTATCTTTCCTTGTTCGTCCTGTCACTTGATATTATAAAAAAAGCCGTCGAGCTATTATTCAACTGTCATTGCAGTTTTTTGTTTTTTGCTTAATGGTGAGTCAATGGCACGTCAGTGACGTAGTCTACTAATTATTTGAAATAAAAACTACATTTAATTGGAAGACTAAATCACTGATTAAACGACTTAAAAATTAAGATATACATAGTAATTTCCTTTTCCCATCTACATAGATTTAAGAAAAATCGGTTGTTAGTGATTGAATTAATGTATGCCATCACAGGTATTCCAGTGACTGAGCATACGTGTTTTATGTGTAACAATGGCGAATCCTAAGAAGTCGTTATATAGCTTTTGCTTTAACCCAGTCGTTGCATTGAAGAGTAAAAATTAAGATTTGAAAGGCAAGACACGGGTAAGCCTACGACTGTTTGTATATAATACGTTAACCGATATAGTACAGATACGTACTAAAATGATAACGACTTAGCTATGATTTCCTCTGTACAAAGACGACTAATAAATCATAGATTTTATTAGTATCCGCTGTAGAAGAAAATCACTTTTATTACAGTGCTTGTGAGTGTACTAGCCACAAATATCGACCACTTGTTGAAAAGCAATCTCACACATGAAAATATTGGAGTCTCGGCTCCCACTGTTTGCTTTTCTTTTAATAAACACACTCGTGAGACAAAAATCACTATGTAAAAGTTCTAGGAAAAAATAACCATACTTTCAGTCGACATTGAATGATTATTTTCGTATTCAATGAGAGCAACACTTTGATTTTCTCGAAACTTGAGTTCGTTTTCGTTTTCAGTAAATAATTTCATAGATTTCTTTATTGAAGAATTTCATAGATTTCTCGCTGGTGGCGCGTAAAAAACAAAGATCCAAACGCATAGAGAAATTTGTGAGATCTGCTAACTCGATTTCTCAATTGGTAGAGCGGTTGCACTAGATGGGCAGAACAAACACAGGTTAGAGTCCTGTCAGATCGAACGGCATTTTTTTGTGTTCGATCTTTGTTATTAATAATTATAACAAACTCATGGAGTCATTTCACAAAAATAAATGAATGTTATGGTTAAAACGTCGACATAACATTCGTTTATAATCATAATTTCATTCTAGGCAAAAACTGTTAAATTGAGAACGGCCGAAGATCTTTTACAGACGTGATTTAATACCATGAGTAAAAGAAACAATATATATTATATTATATATCATATTATTATATTATTTATTATATAATATATTATATTATAAATAATATATGTCAAAATATAATATATGTTAACTCTGTACTAAAATGTAGCATTTTCCCCTTTTAACAATGAGATGAACAAATAAAACTTGGTGAATAATAAATATAACTTTTGAGTAAAAATTGGTCTGTGGTAAATATAAATATTTTCGCATTATAATAATTTACAAACAAAGTTAAATAAATATGGCGTTTAAAACAAATAAACACATTATTAATTTTCACCTAAACAAATGTTATATCAGTTAAGTTGAGACAAAAGTATGATTGAAATATGAAAATTAATTTAAAATTTATTCACGCTACTCGCTGCTACTTTCAATGCTTTATAATGTATTCGGGCATCGGAATATCGGCGAAATTGAACAAGTAATGGCCTCCTAAAGCCATAAACCGAAATCTGATAATATTTTATATTTAAGCCCTCGATATTGTATCTTTAATGAAACAATAAAAATCAGGTCTGTTGTTACTTTAAAGTCAGAATTGCTAAATTACGTTAATTTTAAAGCCATTCAAGATTATCAAAAGTTATAGAATCTATAATATATTTAAATTTTTATTGAACTGATATGCAATAATTTTTTTGGAAATTACTCCACTAGTTTGTTATAATTATTAATACAAAGATCGAACACTTAGAAAAAACTCCTTCGATCCAGGCAGATTCGAAACGACGTCTCCCAGCAAACCGTGCCAGACGCTATGCCAATAAGCCACGGGACGAACCAGCCGACCTCACGAATTTTTCTTTGTGCTTGTTGTCGGATCTTTGTATTTGGTTTTCAATGACTTTTTCTAAATTTATGAAGTATATTTATTTACAATGATAAAAGCAACTACAGTGGTATATAAAACTTAAATACTAGAAATTTACTAGGAAATTAAATCTATCGTAGAGATATTATGACAATATTTACAGTGACTTGAATTATACCATGATCTTGTACATAATTTGATAACGCCGGCGACTATATCTCAAATGTACAGCCCATACATTATAATTAAACAGTCAGGCATATTATTATTACTATTACTAACTCATACACAATTTGAGGACAAAATAGTAGTTCAATTTGTAATGCAATTTGTTTTTTGATTAAATTGCATAATAATAGCTGAAATGCAGAATTCAAAACTTAATGTTGCACAAAAAATGACCTAACGACATCATAAAATCTTAATACGATGTCGTCAACGGAACCAAAAAGGCAATATCGCACCATTCGGCAATACCACTCGAGACGTATTTGGGTTGATTGTGACAATAAAAGTGAAGCGGTCAGGGATTTTATAGCCAATGTTATGCTTTTATTCAATTGGAAGAGATTTGAACCCAAAATGTTTCTTGGAACAATGGTTTCCTGGGAGAAAAAACATTTTTACATGATATTTTTTTAGTTGTAACGAAACATAGCGAATTTTACGCAAAAAACTCGTTTAAAACCAAACACAGAGATCTGCAACAATCGCACAGAAAAACTCACAAGGTCTGCCGCCTCGACCTGTAGCTTAATTGGTAGAGCGGTCGCCCTGGTATGGCACAGACACTGGTTCGAGTCCTATCGAAGGAATTTTTCTTTGTGTTCGATGTTTGTATTAATAATAATAACAAAGTCAAACAGCGTCGCGTAAACAAGTCTGCAGTCTGCGAGCATGTGATGGATAAACCCACACATTCAATGAAGTTTGATAAACGCCAGGTGCTTGCAAAAGAAGTCCGTTATCTGCCCAGGATGCTGCCAGAGGCCATTGAAATTAAAAAAACGTCCTGATTTCAACAGGTAAGATGGTTTTTCCGTAGCACCAGTTTGGGATCCACTATTTCCTCTGATGAAAATCCCCAAACAGACATAAGACTCAGTTCTAATTAATGTTTTAAATTATTCAAACTTTCATTATTAATAAATAATAAATTTAACTTAATAAAAATTCATATTGTTAAAATAAGATAATTAGTAAATTGGATTGAATGTTTTCTTTGTAAAATTAAAAATAGGGTATTTAATTAATAACTATTGTAACTATAGTGAAAAAATAGAGTGGTTTGCATTAAGAGGGAGCAGAGGAAAAAATCCTAATCTTCGATTTGATTTTAGAGGGGTATATCCACTTTAAAGTTAAAAATAAAATATTGTATGAGTAACTACACGATATATTCAAGCATAGACATTAATCAGAAACATAAAACTATAAAGTTTCCTCGATAGATAAAAATCACGAAATTTTGTCACATTTTTTCGATTTATCCTCGAAATGCTACAGGTTATTAGGACAAAAATTAGATAATTAATTATATTTATGCATGATCGACAACTGTCACTACGGTTTTTTTTAATCCCTTTAGTTTTAGAGTTTTTCCGCTAAAACGAATTTGGTACTTTTAATGTGCAAAATTCAACATCTACTGTCGCATGTCACGTGAACTTCAGGCATATATTTGTTTGACAAATTTGGGCGAAGCCAACGTCAAAACTTTTTTGGCATGAGAGTTCTTAATATAAGACATAACAGGGTTGATGACTGTACCACCTCAGTCAACCGTGACCATGGGACCTGTAAAGGGCTTGAAACGTTGGTTTGTTTGAAAAAACAAATATACGCGATTCAAATCCTGAAAAATAATTTCAATGCTTATGTATAACAAAGTAGTGAAGTAATTTCACAAAAAATTAATTAACATCATGGCAGTAAAACAGCATAATATTCATTACAATCAACAAATTTATCTGTTTTTTATCTACGCAGTATACCAGATACATAGAGCTTTTGAATTTGATTTAGGTTACATTTGTTTGTGTATTATTCTCGATAATGTTAAATAGTAAATAGTAGTTGGAGTAGAGCTCCTTGTGAAAGAGTTCATCCAGGGAAGAACCCATCTTACCTATTTCTGCCCCCAAGCGGTAATGTTAGCATTACTGCATTCCAGTGTTGAAGGATTACGGTATTGGTGTTATTACACGCGTATGCGACTTGACAAGTTATGTCTCAGGGTGACGGCCGTAGTGGCAGCGCAATCTTTATGACTTAAAGTTCTGAGTGGTACTGCAACTGTTATGAACAGGCGTGTCACTTTTCAGCAGGCACGCGTATTGTTCGTCCCGTCACTTGATATTATGAAAAAATCATAAATAAGAAATACTATTCGGTAATTATTATAATTTTAAGAGTATTTTTAGCTGCAAATATCTGTGCCACTTGGTCTTGGTAAACAAATTGGAGTAAACAGTTCCGATGCCGCCATATTTGGGGTTTCCTGCTTTATAAATATATAATAAACCTCTGCATTACGACATGGCACAAAATAAATAAATGTTACGTACTTTAACCTATATGGTAAATATACATGCAAGAATTGTTGATGGATTTTAGTGGTGCAACGTTTATAAATTTATAAAAATTTTAAAAGACTCTTTATAATTTTAAAAGTTTCAAGCGCTCTCCTACATTTCACGCATAAACCGTCCATACAACGATAAAACGGTGTCACCAGCAAATCTTAAGTTTATTTATGTTTGCCGTGCACTTGTAAATTGATATCTATAAATAATCAAAACACAGTCTGACTGTTCGTCCATATTTACTATCGATGTGTATTATCGATATAATAAAATTTTAAAGTACTCGAAATAAACCTTCACAAACTAATAATAGCTGAAGATCCACATTTATTCACGCGTTCGCTATTAACAAAAAACAAAAGTTACGAGTTGTTAGAACCAATGCTGTAAAGACGAAGCTTGTAAATCATAACATGACACCTAAAATATCCGAGTACGTCTAGAAGAGCGGCTTAGCTGTCAGATTACCTTTAAGCTGGCAATCCTTTACGATAAAAAGCTGGCCTAAATTGTGTCGATGCTTTGACGAGTTCCGGTAGTAATGAGTTCAGGTAGCAATTAGAATGGTTGCTTATGGTCTTACAGAGTAAGTACCTGGAACAAAACTCAACATGCAACAAAAACAAGGTTGATTGTAAATTGGTACCTATACAAAGATTTTAGTATGCTTACCTAGTCCTGCGTAAATCTATCGGAATATCCTGATCAAGATTACTTAGTGACCTAATGTAAAGCGAAGGGCAAGTGGTGAACATTGACAATGGCCTAAATTCGTCGAAGCGTCTCGTTGACTGATAAGCGTTGTGGAATTCCGGGCCCTGTGGTCCTGGATACGTGCCTGAGTGGAGATTATCGCGGTTGTATATCTTAGCCTTGCCCCTAGGAAATTCTCTAGAGAAACACTTGCCCCTCGTTGAGCCGTAGGGTGTTTCGAACCGCGGGGTGGGTACACCGAAAGACCTCAATTTGACCACGACCTTAGCGACACAAGATCAACTTTTTAATAGAACTTAAGTTACTTATTATATGAGACAGAGTTTAACTTTCAACAATAACTTCAACATCAACTCATTGACAACTAAATAGATAATCACATACTTAAGTAGAATCTTTGCTTGACATGTTTCGAACCAGTCCGTGGTCCTTAATCATGAGATTCCACGGCGGTGACTCGACGGAAACTGCGCGCCAAAGCCCGGACAGCCCGGTTGTACTGGCGGGTGCGGGTGCAGGCCGCGGCGACAAGCAACTACACTCGTTGGCTTCATTTTTATTAAAGTCATACGCAGAATTGCACGCTACACTGACAACGTCACTTTCTAAACTTACTGACGTAGTACCTAACACTGTTTTGCGAGGGATACCGACCATACACTCGATTGAAATTCGAATGACGACCAATCTTGATAGCTTCACGTACTTTCCGCGGAATTAAACGCTTTTCCCTCATCTGTACGGACACCTTATCAAAACGAATATAGTGCGTGGAATTCGAATCAATCGAGTGTTCCATTATTGTGGAGTTTCAGCTGTTCCGACTCTTCATACTCCATATGTATTTCGTCAGTCGTGTATACTTAAATACGTGAATTATCTGTTAATTTTCTATTTAAAATATACAACTCCAGCTAAACGATATTGTATAAACAATACAAATTATATCTGTTTTGACCTAAAAGCCGCATGGTCCAAAATATATTGGAGAAATCAATAGTCCAAGCTGATCTTCTGGGGTTTCACCCTTTCAAATAAGCTTATGAATTTGTTATAAGGTTGGCAAAATTTATTTATGAAAGCACTATGTCAACTAGAACCAGAGCACAAAGATAATGTTGTTTTAATTGTGATTTACAGCCCGCAATATCGATCGGAAACTTCCAAGCGGAATGTAAATGTTACACATCCATAAAATAACACTTAGCACATACGACTGACGTTGAAAAGGGTCACTTGACTAGAAGTAAGGTTTGATTTAAAAGTACGTACGTTTAATGCAAATTTATGTGTGTCGATCTCTAAATAATCAGCAAATTTCTGCGCTACTCCCGAGAGTTATATCGAGTATAACAATTTGAAAAAAAAAAGCAATAATCCACGCAAATAAATCCAACCCAAAACAGCCCATAAATATTGAAGAAACCCACAATAAATCAAAAAGTAAAATATGTGGCTAATAATAAAGTACAAAGCTACAAGTTTTTGCCACCCTTCTCGTTTTACATAATTCTTAACGACAGCACGTCAGATAAAAATGTAAATTTAGTTCAAACTCTGGAGTTCCTTTATGAGTTGAGGGTCCAAGTACGTCGTTAAGAAGATGTGGCAGTTACAGTTTCACATGAAAGAGTTTTACGGCCTGTCGTTCAGCTACATTGCAGGAAATAAAGAAAAACAGCCTGGAACATATGAATGCTGTATTACGGTTATCGCATTCGACACCATCAAAGTGTCTGGCTAGTTTACGAGGTGCCGAGTCCAGAGTTTTCTCATATTTTACGCCCGCGCTTGATTTCTGACGAAATATTTTCAGACACGTTACGTCTCACACTATCGTACCTATGCACGTTACCATACGGTTTACCGAAAAAATGCGATTGGAAAAAGTTAATTTTTTTACAAACGGACTTAATTTATATTAGTGCGGTTTTTAACACTCGACACTAAATTAATCTATGAAAGTACTTGGACAGAGTTCAGACAGATTCAATTTCTCCAATTTCTATTATTTCGAATTTGTAAATAACGTCAACATCGAGATTTCCTAGCGGACGTAGTGAAGAATGTACCAAGCTTTTTTAAAAATTTATCGAAAATGACGAAAGAGAAACTTTCTCCATCAAAAGAAACTCGCATAAATTAAATTAAGGTCAATGTCGAAGTTTCAGCAAACTTAGAGACTTACAAATTGTTACACACTTTACTAATATCGCCTTTTGTTGTTATAACTTATTTTCTAGAAGTAAATAAGTGCTCAAAAGGAGTGTCCCAACCCGCGCACTGAATGCGTTAGTTTGGTGTTCATTCAAATGACATGGCAGATGTTATGTAACTTTTTAATATTAACTCATCACATTTCTAGGGTCATATTTTTGCGAAAATCATGTAGAAATTTGACTCCACATGAGTGGAAATTTGCGAGCATGGGCTCGCAATTTAAAATCTAAGGTAATAAGGAAAAAATAAACACAAATTTGCTGCATAAGAGCTTTAGACCGATTTGATGCTTTTGTAAAGTGCTATACAACAACGCCTTCAGGGCGCTGTTGGAGCTGTCACGTTTCTGCAGTGCCTCAGCCATGTTCACTGACGCGCGCGTAGATAGTTTTACGGCTGTCGTACGTAAAAAGTAGGCGTCGCTACTGAAGAGAATACGTGACAGCCCCAATAGCCTGCTGAAGACAGTTGCTGACAAGAATGAGTGCTCAATTATGCGGCACTTAATAAATAATACAAAGTCCCTGGTAAAATATAAGTGCTAATATAGTTTTAAGTCTGTACCTACTAACATTTGATTGGATCTCAGTTGTCTCAGTAAATAAATTTTATTATTATTATTATTATTATACGTAAGCCCCATCCAATATGTGTTGCCCACCCCACTTAGCAAGCAGCCCTAACGTAATTAGTGCACAACGTTGGAAGTCCTGTGTTCCGTTTAACAGCACAATTGTAGCATAATGTGCCCCAAGAGCTGCAACAGATACACCATACTGACTCGCTGGTTGCCTTACTTTTGGGAAAGAGTCAAAAGATATAACATTGGAAGTAAAATGAAGGTAGGAATTGTCTTTTTATGTCAAAAGATTATTCTTTATGATATGTCAGAGGAATGTAAATTGATTAAGTATTATTTTAATCGACTATCATTAATGATTGCTAGTAGGTTGATGATGATCAACGGACGAAAATCTTTTCAAATCACTGTGTGTAATATCGTTAGGTCAAATATGTCGTATTCGACCTAATTTGAAAAAGCCATCAATTTCATTCATCAATACATATATCGTAATTTTTATTAGCTACATTGAGACATCATTAACTAAACTAACGGCTAACTTGCGTAATTTTTGCTCGAACCAGTCCGTGGTCCTGAATAATTTGTTACGATTTATTACACTACATACGTTGACAGCATAGTACCTGAAATTGGCTGTTTGTATATTGGCAAAACTAATGTATAAATTCAAATACTTTGTAAAATTATTAAGTTCTGCCAGTAAATTGTGTGACAGTTTTCGCCAAAATGCTTGTTAGTGCTCTTCTAAAGCTCCAGTTTCATTTCTATAAAGTAGTTTAAATCTTTCAAAAGGTTGTAATCTCGTATTTTTAGAATGCATAAGCTTTAATAGTGTTTCACATCATCTATTACAAAGCTTCTAGCAGTATAATATCGGTTACTGCAATCTTATACAGCAACTTTAAATGATTTATTTAACTCTTCTACACATACGAGAAGACTTTTTTTAATTATATCAAGTGACGGGTCGAACAAGGCCTGTCGCCTGATGATAAGCTACACGCCTGTCCATAACAGTTGCAGTGCCACTCAGAGCCTTAAATCGCAAAGATCTAAGGGGCAATGCCACTGCGCCCGTCACCCTGACACATAAGTTGACAAGTCCCATGTGCTAGTAATTTCACCAGCACCCTTACCCTTCAAAACCGGAATTCAGTAACGTTGACATTACTGCTTGGCGGCAGAAATAGGCAAGGTGGCAGTACTTCCCTAGATGAATTCTTTCACACGGAGCTCTACTGCTACTAAAATACACTATAACAGTTACAAATGTGGGCAGCTTTAGTGTTAAAATGCCATATAATGTATTCTTGAATAAACTATCATAAACTCAAAGGAGATATTTGTATGTACTAATGTCTCTTTTTACAGCTACAGTCGTTTTAGGAAGCAGTTATGGAACTTAAAACTGCTAGCCGGAATCATAAAATGCTATTATACAACTTAAAGTTAGCGTATTTTCCATCAGTAGGTAGTTGAGAAGTTTCTAGATCGTATATATTGAATGTTATTTAAACAGAAAGTAGAGTCACACGACATTCGTATAGAGGGCGTTCGCAAGACTAAGTATGTTCTACAAAATGCAATTTTCATTTTTTAACGCTTAGCTATAGAAGAAGATTCGGATACAAAAAATTCTTAAAACAAAAGTTTTTCTTTATTTACATTTTTATGTCCCGTCAATAACTTGAAATAGACCGCGATAAGAACGTCAAGATGTTTCTTTCCCATCTCCGGGGATCAGATTTCTCACGTTCGAGCATCACTTTATGTGCACCGGCACAATTCGCTTCCGATTTACTGAATGGCGTTTCAAAGTTCGACCTCTCTCCATCATAATAGAAACGTACAAATGTTCGTCTTAAGACTTTTGCATAATCTTTTGCAGCTTCGTCGTTGACTAGAGATTTTTGTAAGACATCAAGTTCTTAATATACTCTGTGGAAAGGGCAGGCAGTAACGTATGGATAGTCTTAATAAATGGATTACTGTAAACGGCGTAGTCTTTAATACAAAGAAACTATAATTATATTTTTTTTTATGATACCAAGGGATTGGACGAACAAGTTGGAAGAACAAGTGCATGTGGTGAGTGACACGCTTGTCCAGTAGCAGTTACAGTGCCGCTCAGAGCTTTAAAATGCAAAGATCTGAGGCGTACTGCCACTGCACTAGTCGCCCTGAGACAAGTTGAGAAGTCCTATGTGCGTGTAATTTCATCAGCACAATTACCCTTCAAAACCGGAACGCAATAATGTTCACATTACTGCTTGCCGGCAGAAATAGGCAAGGTGGCAGTACTACCCTGGACGAACTCTTTCACAAGGAGCTCCTCTACTACTTGTTCAGAATGTCGAAGCCATAGGATACCTGTATGTCTTTAAAATAGTAGGACGTCATCAAGGCTCTCAGACAATTCAAGGCGAACTCACATATTAGTGTAGTGTCATACAGTAATGTGTGAGTGTGTCAATCAGCTTAGGTTATGCGTTAACTGTCTGGGTAAACGCTTCTAATATTGAGAGAGTATTTGGTGGCAAAAGCGAACAATAAGAATTATCGCGGATATTCATAAACGTATTTCACATGTACTGTGTCGTCTTAGTAAATAAGTATTTGAATACAATTTTTAGATTTTTTGTTCTAGAAAATGGATTGTAATTTCACTAATGTAATAATAAGAAGATAAGAACTTTCATAGATTTCTCACAGATGGCGAAAAAATCGTTGAAAACAAGAAACAAAGATCTGCAACAAGCACATAGAAAAATTCGTAAGGTCGGCTGGTTCGTTCCGAAGCTCAGTTGGGAGAGCATCAGGCACGGTACGCTTAAGGCGCTGGTTCGAATCCAGCTGGATAGAAGCAATTTTTCTTAGTGTTCGATCTTTGTATTAATAATTACAACAAACTAGTGGAGTAATTTAACAAAAAATAATTGTAATTAAATTTATTGAATAGCAGGATGTTTCACCAACGTGATATTAATTTTTTTTCTTAAATTACTCCATTAGTTTGTTATAATTATTAAGGTATACTTGTATTAATAATTATAAAAAAAGAATGTAATATAACATGGGTATTATAACATCGTGATATTCAATAAACTTAATGTTACAAGTAGAAAAAATATATATAAAACTTGCCACTTAAACGGTTTAATATTAAGATCACGCTTATTACATCAATCGTAAAAAAGAGGAAAGAAATAAAAATTGCCCAAGGATCCATTAATTATCCGAAATACTTCGAAAAAAGACCGTTCTTACCTTTAAAGGCATTGACTTACAATTATATGGACGTCGGGTCCGCGCTAAAAAGTGTCCGAACTTATAGGGCGTTAAAATCGTATACAGAGCGTCATTCACGCTCTAGTCTTCGTTTGTTCGACAGACAGCGAAGCAAGCAAAATTAGACAGTACTGCGATGACATTACAATTTAAATTCAACGTTTTAACTTTTCATATTCCTTGAAATGTCACTACGTTTAAATAGGTTGACTTGGGACATTTTTTTCGTAGTTTTTGTATTAGACCCGTCGTCCATTTATTTGTAAGTCAATGTTTAAAGGGAACTTTTGTCTACTTTTTCTTTACTTTTAATGTTTTCCTCTGGGTAAAAAAGGCTTATAACATTAGGTGAACTTCTGGTCAGTGTAAATCTCCCAAGATAAAAATTCAATATAGTTTCTTTCCCACACTGAAGTTTTAGCTAACTTGTTTGAAAGAGATCCGGGTATGTAATAGACAAAACCCAAAAAACGAAAAGTAAGTAACATCGATAAAGTGCTAATAATGTTCAAAATTCGATTACTATTGTCAAGGAACAGATAAGCCCCTATATGTGCAAGTAGAAGTCTACTTTTTTGTATGAAAGCTCTGTTTACAGCGTAGGATAAACTCATGAAGTTGCGTCTAAAACGATAATGCGACTAAACTGTATATTTATTGCTCACTGTGCAGGTGGTAAGCAGTACGCCTATCCATAACAGTTGCAGTGCCATTCAGAACTTTAATCGCAAAGATCTTATGCCCATAAGACGCCACTGCGCCCGTCACCACACGACAAGTCCCACACGGTAAAAACAGATTACTTAGAAAAAGACAAAATTCTTTTTATGAAGACAAATTCGACGAGACGATCCTCTGGCGTCTATAGGCCAGAGAATAATTACTTGACAAAACTTGAAAAAATTGACTTGTAAAAAACGTCTCAAAAGTGTACATATTTTAGTTATAAGACAGAAATATTTAATGCAAGAGCAAATTAATTTACTTCCAGTCACAAAGCTATTCTAGATTCAGCAAATATTTATTAGTTATTAGAAATGTCCGATTTTGACTTGAAAAAAACAAGAATGAAAAATTGAGAGGTACTTAATTATTTGACTGAAGATTTATGTTTTCTAATTTCAAAAAGCGTAAGTTTACAGGGTTGTGTAGGACCCAACAGTATGTCTCAATAGCGTGAAAGCACACAGTTCAGTGCCAAACCTTAAAGTATCAGGAATTAGGACGGAATCTTCTAAAATACTTGAGTACTGTTCAGTGCCATATAAATGCTATAGCGGCAGAAAGCACTAACAGTTCTTTTTTTTTTTAAGGATATTTTGCATTTGGCCGCTGATGGCCTTGACTGCGCCACCAGAGAAGAGGGCGAGCTGAAGGCGCATAACCCCTAAAATAAACTTAAAACTAAGTAGCGGGCCTGAGGGCGCCCAAGTGAGCACGGAGATCGGCTCAGGACGCTACTGGATACTTCCGCCAGAAGGGCGTGCTCTAGGAGAGAATCTACCAGTGTACGTGCTGAAATAAGGGGCTCTACGACTTCGCCGACGAGGACGGTTGGTGCGTGAGGGACGGGACTGACTAGCGATCTGGTTGGCCTTTTCAAAATATATGAGATGACTTATACTATTGAAGTTAACAAAACGGTAGCGTGTTTCAGAGTACAACTAATGCCATCTAGCAGTGGCGCGACGGAGCTAATTGCATGTTAAATTGTACCTGTTACAAGTGTAGTTTGATTTCATGCTGAAATCAAATTTCTTAAATTATGACTACAAATAACAAACTACAAAGAGATACTACGTATTGTTTCTTTGGATAAATGACTGTTTATGATTTTTATGATTACAAGCACAAGTAAAAGTAATTCCGTAATCCAGGCCGTTTTAAGAATAGGTCACTTGGCGAACGGGGCATTTTTTTAAGAGTATGCCGTTTTGCGAATAGGTCCTTTGTCGACTAATCCATGAAAACGCAACGAAATGTTGCTTTAAAAATATACTCTAGAATTTAGAATATTAATCTGAATAGCAAACTAGTTCTTTTTTTTGTTTAAGAATATATTTTCTTAAAATACACCCAAGAAATTTTGAATTCATTTAGGATTATTTAAATAGCAGTATTTTTGTAATGTCAATATTTTATTACTTTTAATAAATAAATTTCCAGAATTATCAAATATTTTGAGAAATTGCTATGTGCCTGTAATTTCACCTGCACCCTTAATCTTTCTAAACCGCAACGCAGTAAAATGTGAGCAACATTACTGCTTGGCGGCAGAAATAGGTGAGGTGGCAGTACTTAACTGGACGAACTCTTTCACCAGGAGCTCTACTGCTACTAAAACTGTTCAAGGACTACTTATGCCTCATGGTGACTAGCACAGTGGCAGTGCCTCGCAGATCGTTGTGATTTTAAGCTCTGAGTGGCACTGCAACTGTTACGGATAGACGTGTCGCTTACTAGGCGCACGTCTTGTTCGTCCCGTCACTTAATATCATAAAAAAACTACGTCCAGCGTTATATTTGTTTGGGTTCAATTTTCAAAATAGTTATAGCAAATACAAAACCATAGTATTAATAATAAATACTAATAACAATAGGACTTGAAAAAGTTAGGTAGAAACAAGAAACGAAACAAATTGAGATGTCTTTGCCTAACCCAATGGTTATTCTGCATACTCTAATGGAACGGATAATACTTATCGTATCAAAAAGTATTAATTAAGAAGATGATGTTAACAAAAGCTATATAACTACTAAATAATATAACTAAATAATTGATTATTTAGTTTAAAATACTTATTACTACTTGCAATAATTATCACATTTTAAGAAAATGTCACCGAAGGGATTTGGGTACAATCAATAAAAATAAAACAAAATGGCAACATTAAAAGTTATTGGTAGGATTATTGGAAAAACAATAAAGGAGATGGAACGTATTTATGGGTTTTAAGGGTTTTATGGGTTTTACCAAATTACATTTAATGGTTCTCAAAAAATGCTGACTTATAAAAAAGCTATATTAAATCTTATTAGAGTAGAGAAACAGCACTTCTCGAAACTGCTTCGTTGAAATTGCAGGTGCAACTAGCGTTCTTTGTAACAAAGCTGTTTTCAAGTCAGATACAAACTTCGCAAGCTGCACTTTTATCTAAAAAGATTGGACTTCTTCCGTACTTTGAAGTTATTTCACAATTGTCAAAAAGAAGTTTCGTACATTCGACAAATTTTTAAACGAAATTCTTTTTAAGGTTTTGTCCACAGGTTTTTGGAATCCGCAGATATCCGCATTATTGAAGTCGTTTTGGAAAGAAAATTACTAGTATTATTTATCTTGAAATGACAGGAATTAAAAAAAGACAGGAATGTTTTTAAAAATTCGTATTCATAGTCTAAATGAAAATGTTGTACCCAATAGAAAAGAATCCTAAATTAATATTGTAAAATATTTTATAAACTAAAAAATCACTTACACGTAATTTGTTATTAACAAATAGCTGCTAATACTAAGTTCTTCTATGTACTTATATATTCTATGAACCATATTATTAACGTTAATGCCATTTAATTGACTTCACTTTACAAGGAAAACTTAAACGAGTCACAAATTCAAGCACTATTCCCTTTCAGTTATTAACAATAGAGTCCATGAAGTCTATAGTTCTAGTTATTGTATATTACTTGTTGCAATATTGAAAAACGTGTAAAGAGCACGTATTTTGATATTTTATAGGTCGTAGTAAATTGTAGAATGATTCCAGTATATGTCATATACACATAGTATTACAGAGTTGTAAGAGGTGCGAAGTTATTAATGCCTTGTGTGACGAGCTCCCGTTTTACCAAGATCCGCTGCTTGCGTCACATTAAGGAAATTTTATATATGTATTATTGTGGTTTTATTTCAATTCGGTCATATTAGGATATTTATTTACATCTTGTTTCTTAAGTCGTCTTCACAAAGTACAAATTCTCTTAATGGGCAATGTATACGTTTACATGTATAATACGATCGCCGACAATTTTCAACATTTGCCATTGACGAAGTTTAAAACCATTGAAAAACAATAACTTTATATAAATTATTACTTTTACTACTTTTGCTTTCGATGTCGTTCAGTTTTTTTCAATGCTTGTAAATGATACCTATAGACAAATACCTATTTACAAAGAGCAACCCCTAGAGAGCTTTACTCAATCTTTTTACGGAAATCTGCCTTACAAATTAGTGGTACTGATTATGCAATTTCACAATTTCAAATGTAATCTGCCTAAACAACAAGGTAAAGATATTTTGAATAATTGATTCTCTCATATCACCTGTTCGCTTTGATTAGTTTACTGCATCCTAAAACTTGATATTGTGTTAAAGTGAGGTATTTAAACGCAAGCCTAGATTTTAGAAGGTGATGTGTGGGGGGCCGCCCCTCCCGTCTCGCCATCTGCGTCCTCAACATTAATATGAATAATTGTAACTTTTTAATTGAAAAAAAACCGACCTCAAAAGTCTGCTTATCAGCTTATTTGCGATTTTCATCACATCCCCTCATCAGATTCTGACATCTTGGTGATAATGGGACTATTACGGACTCCTTTGTACATTTTATACTTTTGTTCTGGTTGTCATAGTGACGGTGATTAGTTGATTACATGTAAAAAGTGAAAAGTCGACTTTAATTTGCGGAAAATATGTTTTTAATTTATGGTAGCCTAAACGAACCCGGAACACCATCGTCGGCATCACGAAATTTTCAAAATCGGTCCACAATTGACGGAGAAATCGGTGAGAACACTGACATGTGTGTAAAATTTGAGGATTTACCTCGATTTAAATGGGATCCCCTCATCAGATTCTGACTTGGTGACAATGGGACTACCATTGGAGTGGATTATTTCAAACAAAAAATGGTTTTCAAAATCGGTCTACAATAATTGACGGAGAAATCGAAAAACATACATACAGACGAACATATAATCTCCTTCTTTTTTTAAGGCAGTCACTAAAATAAGAACAGGCGGAGAATTTGACACAGATTCAACGTTAACGAGCGCCTGATGGCGACTGAGGAGGCACCGGGTGGCGCGACGTGTCGCGAAACTGTTGGGCCATTTTCAAGATGTTGGACTAAACTTGAAAATGGAAAAATTAATAAACTAGAATTTAATCACTATAGGTTATTTTAGCCTGTTTTCGAGATTTCATATGATCGATCAAAGACATCCTACCGTGTAAACAATTAGCACATTCTTTAGACAATATCCTTAGCTGAATCATATATTTTTTTATAAGACTGTTATTTAATAATAAATACCTAAATCATTTGATCTAGCTAAACAGTTTTTCCCGCTTATCCTCCGGTAACTCGCTTTAATAAAATAAATTCTACAAAATATTTTAGTGTCTATTGTTCTAATACAATACAGAGTTTAATTTAGTACATATAAAATCACCTGCTAAAGGTAAACAAGCATAAGATTTTCTCATTATTAGCCACGATATAATATGCACTACAAATATGATTGAACGCAATGCTTTATAGATTTTCCACAGAACGCATTTCGCCTGATATTTTGGTTGTGTACGAATAAGTAGATACGTCGAAAAATGCTGTTCTCTAATAATTTTACAGGAATATTTTATACTGTATACTACCATACATCATATATTCAATACGTACCGAAGAAGCGATATTTAATTCACGATGTTTGTCATCTTCCCGCATAAAACACAATCGATCGACACGACTGATCAAACAATTTGTATTAATAGATCTTATTAAAAAACACCTATTTCTTAACAGATTTCTTTTTTTCGAATTGAAAATGTATTTGTTAGGGAAAGTTGTTCAGTACCATGGGTAGAGTCAAAAAACATCACCGGCATCACCGTTTGCGTCCCCCGTGCAACACACTAACTTGCCGGGCAGTCAACGCGAACACGAAACGCAGTCTCACGTTGCTTAATTGTCTAGTCGCTAAAATCCAGGATGCCGACATCTTTTGCGACAGCATTAACAAGGTAATTTATAAGGCAAACTTAATGTATCAAATATCTATGTAGTATAAGAAATTAGCATGTAAGCGTTTTGGTTGTTACTGTTTTTACATTGGGTTTTTATAAATAAATTAATTAATTAAATAAACAAAAGTCGTCAAGTTTTAATTTACATTTTGTCAACACATGTACAAGATTGATAAATTAAAAACAACCCACGCATAGTGTCAGCAACGGTAAATTATGATCAAAAAGTAATTTAACAACAATCCGACTCGTTGCGATTCTATAAAATGCTGTTTGCAATCTGAGATTGCACTTTGGTACCGTCTATATTGCGCAGAGCTCTATGCAAGTTGGACCGTTTCTACCAAAAATACCATAGAGGTGCATTTAAATAATAAATATGAAGACACGTATCTTTGTCCGTATTCTAAACATATATGTATATGCACCTATAATCCTCAACATCCATCTATAATCCACAGCTTGACAAAAGGCGTCTCCAAAAAGGTACATTTACATTAATGCCCAACTCCAGAATTTATTACTAGTTCGCTTTTCACGACTCCCACAGAAAGTACATTTTGCGCAGCCAGTGACGGTCTTGGTGTTCAGGTGGAATTACCTTTTGTTTTAAGTCTATACATATATACGTATACCTATCGAGTTGTCAGGGTCTATTCTATTCAATTATTACACATTGAAAATGAAACTATTTTCCCGATCTAGATCGCGTGTAATTGTTTTATCAAAAAAACTAACGTTTCGGGCCCTTTACAGGTTTCACGGTCACGGCTGACAGAGATGGTAAAGTCATCAACCCTTTATGTATAGTAATAGTAAAAATAGTAAAGTAAACCATTTTCTAAACTTAGCATATTTCATTGGGTCGGACTTTGTACTATCTGTGCTCCGTGTAATTTTTATAGATTTACAAATCAAAAACGCATTTATTTTTATTTTAAGAACATTCTAATTTACTTCATATGTTTTAATAAATATTTTATTTTAACAATAGGAACTTGCATCACTTCATTCCCTCAAGCGGATGCAGTACTTTCTTCCTCTGTCTACCAAATTTATGCTAATACGCACTCTTCTTTTTCCTATTCTGGACTATGGTGACGTCTCCTATCTTGATCTTTCGGAGGACCTTCTTAATAAATTGGAGCGGCTGCAAAATCAATGTATCAGATTTGTGTTTGGATTAAAAAAGTACGACCACATTTCCAAGTTTAGAGATGAGTTGAAGTTGTTGCCTATTCGTTTACGTAGAAATGCTCACATTTTATGCTTCCTCTATAAAATCCTGTTCCATCCCACTTCACCTAGCTATCTACGTGAGCGTTTTCAATACCGTCAGGCTATGGGTGACCGCCTGCGTTCTGGCACCAATTTATCCCTCGTCCTTCCACAACACAGTTCCCAAAAATATTCGAACTCGTTCACAGTAAATGCTGCCCGTATGTGGAACCTTCTCCCGGTCGAGGTCAGACAGTCGCCTTCGGTTCGGGTTTTCAAGGGTGCTCTTTTGAAGTTTTGGGATTGTTCAGACTCCACATGTTAGAGCTTTTGAAATATTTATTTACTTTTGATATATTTATTTATAGTTTTATTTTGTACATTCAATTTATTATAGACTTTGTATGTATTAATGTATCAACATTACTTAATATATATATATTCGTATGTACAGTTGTTTTATTAAATTTATCTGTGTATTTATTGAGTATAGTATATTTCATTTCTTTACTTATCTATTTTTAGTGCCACCCCAAAAACCAACTTTCCTCTCAGATTTTCAAAGGTTAGTTGGAAGAAATCTCTTTATGGGATAAGCTCGCCTTTGTACACAAATATTTAAATTGTTTCTGAAAATTTGTAAGTTACTTTGTGGTACAATAAAGTGTTTAAATAAATAAATAAATAAAACTTTTATCGAGTTCTTAGGTTTTCGCAATTGTTACACATAGGAAATGAAACTATTTTTCCGAATTTAAAACGCGTATATTTGTTTTTTCAAGCAAACCAAAACGTTTCGAGTCATTTACACGTCGTTGGCCGGTTGGTTGAAAAAACAAATATACGCGATTTAAATCCGGAAAAATAGTTTCATTTCCTAATAGGAATTTTTACTAAATTAAATTTGTTAATGAAAAGTAAATTAGAACTAAATTAAAATAAAAAGTACTGCAGTGTTCTGTCCCTTTGGGATTTACCTCAGGAAAAAGTAGTTTCATTTCGAATACGTATTACCTGTCAAAATCAATTGATAAGCATTATTAATGCGTTCTGATTCACACATAATCAAAACCTATAATATCCTGGTAATTTATCTATTATCTACGTAACTATCCTCATAATTAGTTTTACGCAATCAATAGTTTAAGATTCAATGCCTCATAACTGTGAATAACACAAACATTTTAAATAAGCAAACACCAGCAAAATGTATAATGAAATGGTGATATTAAAATGTATGATAATGTTTTTAATTCTGTTTAAGTTACAACGTTCAATGTTTACATTACTATACATTTAAAATTAAAATAGTATTTTCGTGACTATTATACATATAAAGTACAAAGAGAGATTGAAACTGTGAAAATAATCAAGAACGTTATCGAAATGACTTGGACGATGTTCTACAATGTTCTAAGTGTACCGTACGATTATGAAGAATAATATTGCAATGATAAAAAAGGAGTAGAATATGGGCTCCTTAAGACTCACAATATTATTATTCAGTCAATTTTACATGATTACTAGCTGGTGCCTGCGATTTTGTCTGCGTGGAACTTCGAGTATATAACCAGAAATGGACACGAAATGTCATTTAATTTGTTTCAAAACTATTCTGCCATATCTTTACGGTAACAACTGCGCTCCGATTGGCCAGCCCAAACTCGAAACAATTGACCAGTGTCGGCAATTATTTCACTTCAAATCGACCAGTTTCAAAAAGAAAATTGAAAAATTACACATTTAATTATCGATGTTTTGTAATTTGATGTTTTGCTGTTTTCCCCACACCGCCAAATGGAACAGCCCCCCATAGTTAGAGATATTATCTTTATTGCAATAAACACAGAATATTTTTGGAATATACGGAGACGTACATACAGGTCAGTTGTTGGCCCTGTACTATTTCAGCTTTCTAATTTGTGATTTCAGTGCAAACGAGAATTGATATTTAAGAGTGATATAAGGCCCGATAAGAAAGAGATAAGGCTCGATGGCGTGGAGTAGGTACTTTGAGTGTTGTCACCAAAGGCATAATTACAATTTTCAGATCCCTAACTAGAAAAATAATTGATTCTCCATTCTTCCATATCTTATTACGTAAGATTTATTTTTACGACAAAAAGTAGCCTATAATAATAGCAATAATAATAATAAATAATAATAAATCATTTATTTCGACCAACATGGATCATAACATTACAAAGATTTAATACAATTAAACTGAAAAATAAAATTTAGTACAGAATTAAAATCAAAATTAAAATAAATAATAATAAAACTACATTACAATTAGAATACGATTTTAGATTTAGTCAATAGATGCACCAAGTTACAATGGTTCATGTATTGACAGTCAAAGCGTTCAGCAAATGTCTTTAGGGTACTCTTGCGGCTGACCCGCACCTTGCGCACCAGAGACGTGCACCGCTTGCGCATGATTGCATGGAAGCAATCTACGCGCGCTTCGCAAAAATTTTGTAATATTACTTTGGGATTTGACATCTCCATGCCGTATAACAAAATTCCGCACAACAATGTGGATATTAAATAAATTGTGGATATGCACTGATTACTATACGGTGTGATAACACGATACCTAAAAATTTTCACGATAGAAACAAAACACAAACTTACCTCAAAATTTTACAAGAAAACCGCTCATTAGGTTACATATACCAATTTTTTTTATATCAACTGAACTAAATAGAACAGTATAGTATACGATATACTTTTTCAAATGACTTTAATTTCGTTAATTAAAAATAAATTCTGAAATAAAGCCAGTGTCCGCTCGACCCAAGCAAAATAAACCGTATAAGTACGGGAAAAAAATTTATTTGAGTTGGGGTAGTATCGACTCTTAAGCTAAGCTAGTAAAATAATAGATATTAGTTGTTGAAACTGAACACTTCTCGCCGGTATATAATGGGGACAGACGCTCGTATATAGAGATATATTGTCCTCCTTATAATAACTAACGTAATCGACTTAGCTAAATTGAGTTTTTAACACAAGTGGAATCAGCGAAACAAGATCTACAACCCCCTCTAACCGGTTTTTTAATATCTTATTTAGTTTCAGTGTTGTATTTTAGGTGACAATAAAACTTAGTAGCTAATATCTCGAAAGTTACCGAACTACAAATGTTTTAGTTTTGACAAGGACGGCTTTACGTTATACGTCTATACATTTGACATCATTTAGTTTATACATTATAACGAGGCTCAATGATTTCGCAAGTCGTAATGTTTACTCTAATTTCGTTTACATTAATACTAAACAATGACCGTTTCGTTTAGTTGAACGACTGATTAACGGACAACCGACTAGTGACATTGTTGTTAAGTGTGGTACATTTATTCCCAATAATATTGAAAGTGATAAACGTGAAGCGTGAGTGGTAGTAACATATGAGTGTGTGCTTTGTAAGTGGTAAGAGTTTGAAGTGCTTTAAATTTATTACGCTAACGTTGAAAGACACAAATCCTCCTACTGCGTTTCAGTCGGTGATCGTACTGATAATAACAACAAAAATATTTGAAATTCGATTAAAAAGTGTTTGGTTTTCGATAAAAAAATATTTGAATCAATCGGACTTTTATACAGGGAACAAATTCTTTTCATTTTTTTACAATTATTTGCTAAAGTTGTTTGTTATCGGCAATCCAACCGCGGCGCTGGCTTGAAATACGACCGAACGTATTGTTACACCTTATCTAAAAAAAGATAAGTGAATGAAATAAAGACACTTCTTTTGGAACTAGATAGTAATACCGTCTTTAAACTTGCAAACGCATATGTAATTTCATAATTAACGTATTTTTTTGTGAAATTAGATGAATATAATTTAAAAGAAATGTGTACCTAGTAACTTGATCGGCAGCATAAACTAAAATTTAGATTTTGTTATTTTAACAACTCGAGATTTTAACATCACGTTTTACGACTGCGAATACAATAAAATATCAGATTGTTTTTATATATACAGTGATGGATATATATATATATATTTAGAGGAACGCTAAAAAGCCTGATTTATGATAACAATATTCATACGGACCACCGGCCATCTATACCAGATCGTTTGAAAAAAGATAGCGTCTCCTCGATGTGAAACTTCAAACGTCTTTTCACTTCGAATAAACGTTCCTATATGTGGTCAATGGTTCATAACATGAATGTTGTTATCATAATTTAACGTTGATCCTCTAAATATCTCCATTTCCATGTCCAATTTCTAGTCTCGAACATTATTGTTTGTACCAATTACAGTGAATAGTTTTATTGCCTAAGGTTAAAAACCTAATATTCAATTATTTTTACAAGACACGCTTTGCACAAAAATACATAAAGAGCCACTATAACTATATATGCTTAGGTACATTTTACTATTTTTCGTATGTTGCAATTGCTCAGGTACCATTAAGTAGGTAAGCAAGAATAACCGTACTTCTACATCATTAAAATTGCTTACATTGTTTTTCTTATTCCATAAAAACAATTAAAAGATAATTTATTTCATTCGATGAATGATCTTATTTGCCCGGTACTTTAGGAATGGTAGCACCGTTAAAATCTTATATTATGAATTTAATTAAAAGGGATACGTAGTCACGTACGGTCAGTCGGTAACCCCTACAAGGCGCCCTTTTGTTCTGTTAATTAATTATATGTAAATTTTTGTTCTGCCAATAACTTACCTGCTACAGTGTAATAAACTTACAATACGTTGCGGGTTTTACCATCAAGGTCAATATCAAGTCGAATCCGTAAACAAAAACCGGATTGAAGAACCACATTCAAATTCAAGTACCAATGAATATTTATCGGTACATGAGCATTGTGGCAGCCAGACGATGCATGTGCTCGATGCGTTTAACGCTATGTTTCCTGTTTTAGTTGCTAAAGAAACAAACTAGCACGTCAGACGCTCTGGCACAACAAACACAGCACGCGGTCACATAATTACCGGCGACGACGTATCGAAAAAAAAACACACATTATAATACGCACAAAAAAGGGAGTACTGAACAGTCAAGGCTATGCATTTTAACAACACATTCCATTTACGTATGCTTTATAAACACATGAATCTTACTCGAATAAACTTCACTACAAAAGATACAACTTGGAGTTATTTGAACCGGTAAAATAAACAGCGCCGTGCACCGGGCGTGCTATTTGGCGGTAACTAATAGCTAATTGGACGTTATCGGGAAATTATGTAGGTAGGTGACATTTCGTAGGCATGTGCCTGCTACGGAGTGCGGAGGGCGCGCCGCGGGAGGCAGCGCGCTCACTCGCGGCTTGGAGAGGACTGTGCGGTGCGTGCGGCCCGCTCGCCGATAGCGTCCGCTCAACGCTCCACGCTAGCGGGAGCGAGCGAACGCCTGGTGCTGTTCACCCGAGCGGAGCGGACACCGAGACGTTGGCGATGCACGGTCGCCGCGTCTCGCACTTCGCGACCTCTCGGAGGGAGAGCACCGATCTGGATCAACGCGATCCCCTACAATTTGTAGGTTACTATTCTCCCACGGCATTTATACTTTTTCTCGTCAAGGCCTACAGTTGTAACCTTTGAGTAAATGTTGCTGAAAATGGCCTTGCCCTTGAGAAAGCAAATTGGTATCGGCAGGCAATTGATAACAGAAACCATACAATTTACAATACCGACTCTGTAATAAATTCAACGACGCTTATGCGACGTCGTATCGTCGCAACAAGTACGTTTATTTATGAATACGTCACTGGAAACGTTCTTTTTATTGCCCATTGCGTAAATTAAACTGGCATTTGCTGAACTTGTTAACGTAATTAGAGAAATAAAATGCATGTTACTAATCTAATCAAGGACAAAGGTTTTCAAGCAAATTAGGAAATATAAAGTTATAAAACATTATAATAAAATGCTTTAGGCTAAATCGAGAATTAACGAAGTTGTATGCCAAAAATTAATACAACCGTAACATTCGTTTCAAAATTATGACAGCCGGAAGCGGACATCATAAATCTGATAAATTATGAACATTATAACTTATATCTCAAATGAAGTTAACATCTCTGACAGCTCCTTACATTGAAATGAAATTAACTGTCCTAAGAGTTTTCTTATAGTAGTTTATACAGTAATAATTTGGGTAGCTTTTTAATTTTCTTTATATTACTTTTTTTATATAATACTTAGATGTGTTTCGTTATGCTATAAACGCCTAAAGCAGTGTACAGTGCATAAATTCATAAGATAAGACAGTATAAATGTCTATATTTCAGAAAGATTTTTATGTGGGTACACAAAGAGTGGAGCGCCTTTTTGTGCTAAATGAAAACAAGAAAATATATGAGTAACGCTTTCCTGATATATTATTTAAATTGACATGCAACGAGTATTATCCATTGTACTCTTATAAAATCAATCACATAGAACTTGAATGTCAATTTCACTTATCTTTGTCTCTCTTTTGATAGCATCTGGGTATATTTTGATACGTAAGTTATCTCCAATATTGCCCAAGAAGCCACATTTATCCAATGGTCGTAATGCTCAAAAGAATGCCAATGGTTTAACTTGCACCAACCCGATCATTTTCTCCAATGAGGAATAAATTTATATAATTATCGGAAGTCCGAAATGACATTTTCCAGAAATAACGTTTGCTCGAATTTTCATAACCTCGAAAGTAATTTTGAGAGGAAAATGTTTTTTCTTTTAAACCTAACTTAATCTAACCTAACCGAACCTAATCGTGTCTTTGAGATAAACATTTAACACATCCTGAAAGACCAACAGTTTCGTTATAATTCGGTTTTCGGGGTAATGAAAATTCGAACAAACGTTATTTCGGAAAAAATTAATTCGACTTTGTAATAGGTTGCCACATAAACATTTATCCTTAACTCAATTCTCCAATGTTAGTAGAATTGAAATTACAGGCACATGGGACTTGTTACCTTATGTCTCAGGGTGAAGGGTGTAGTGTAGTGCTCCTCAGATCTTTGTGTTTTAAGGCTCTGAAGTGGTACTGTTATTGACTGGGGTGTCCCTGGTTCCAATAGCGAATTCGTCAAACCGTGGCTACCGTTTTTCCAATTAAACTACAGACTGAGTTAGAAGGTCTTCCGAATTTTGTCTACTTGCTTGTTTTAATCTTTGTATCGTGTTTTAATCCTGGCTTGATCGACCTTTGTATAAATAATAATAACATACTAAGCAGTAGAGTATTTACACAGAAAATATTATGAATATCATAGTAGCTAAATATCATATTAGTCAGTAAAATATATATTCTGAACTTAATTTATTCTTCGACTATTTTCTATTTTGCAAAATTAAACCTATTTTCAAATTCCCATTATCTTGCTAGTACAGAAGATATGGCAGTCTTTAGAGAATTACACAGGAAAAAATGCTCAAACTAACACAAAATGAGACGTAGTTGTAGACAAATTCGAATAATTATAATACGTATACTTCCTTATATCAACGGCATAAAGCATCATTTGTTCAGTCACAACAGGGAAGTTAAATTGACGTGTTAGCCGCTACTAAATAAACGCTAACAATGCAAATTGATATAGTGTCGGCGAGTCGAGACGGCTTCTCCTAATAGCATTATTTTGTAGCTAATCCATTGCGCTGAAATAACTACCACTAATGGAAGTAATACATCAATTTGTAAGACGTCATATTATCATACATCGAATTACTTATGAATAATATACATATTTCATGAAATTTAAAATGTGAGCTAAGGCAAATAAATATAAGTACACAGATATTTAAAAGTACGTCGAGAAATGAGCGTAACGCCTACCGCTTCACAGTGACACTGAACTCACCGCACTTTTTTTATGATACCAAGTGACGGGACGAACAAGTGGTGCGCCTGGTGATAAGCGACACACCTGTCCATAACAGTTGCAGTGCCACTCAGAGTTTTAGATCGCAAAAATCTGAGGGGCACTGCCACTGCGCCCGTCACCCTAAGACATAAGTTGACTATTCCCATGTACCTGTAATTTCACTAGCATCCTTACCTTCAAAACCGGAACGCAGTAATGCTCACATTACTGTTTGGCGGCAGAAATAAGCAAGGCAGCAGTACTTCTCTGGACGATCTCTTTCACAAGCTCTATTACTTCCATTTCAGAAAGATTCCGCTTTAAATCGGATGCATATAAACGGACAAAATTTGTAACAAATAGCTTAGGATAAAATGGCAATACAATAATCGAATGACTCAAAATATTTTTCCTCGCTGAATAGTATTCGAATGTGCATTTTGACAGTCACTAATGACTTTAAAAATTAACCACCAATTTCACTATGACTTTAAAGAAGCGATAGCAGTTGCAGTATAGTTCCCGGTGAACGAATACGTCTAAGGAAGAACTGCCACTATAACTATTTCTGGGACTGTCAACTTTGTGTCTCGGGGTGATGGGCGGAGCGGCCGCTCAAGTGTTTGCGATTAAAATGTTAGGCGTGTCGTGCCTTGTTGGTGCCTTGATTTGACATCATAAAAAAAAACATTCGATAATTTCTAGCGAGTAGCGGAGTAGGTCCTCTTCAGTACTACATAAATATTACCGACCTGTTCTTTAGAAATTCAAGTATTAAACTTAGAGTTGATTAGCGGTTACAAACTTTAAAATCACAATATAACCACAGACAGACTCAAAGTCCTAGTTGTGGTTTTGGATTAGTAAAAACAAACGAGATACCTAGATACCTAGAATAATACGTAATCTTACTATATGCAAGATACAGTATTTCCAAAATTGGCCTTTGTTTATGCATCTTTTGATATACATTTTTAAAAGAACTGATGACGTCACAAGACGATAACAAAGTATAATTCTCGCTTGTTTAGCGTAGCGTTATTACATTATTATTTTATTTGTACCTGTAGTTTAAAAAAATAAAGTATTCATCACAGTATGCCCATGCTATATTGAAATTTCCATTGTTAAATGCAGTAGGTAGGTACTTAGTAGTAGTAGATTATGGAGTATGATTACGAAATAGTAATGCCGAAAAACTCTTGTTCAAAATGCCACAAACTCAACAATAAACACATCTACTATTCGAGCGATTCGAGAGCGGTCACTTCAATTCTATAATTAATGCCGCGTACGACGATCTGCTTATGCGAATGTGTACATCCGTACATGGCGTGCACACATACTAGCCGCGCTGCTACGTTTGTGTGGAGTTACCACATTCGTCTTATTAATAATAAGTTATTATACTACGATGACTGTGATAACAAACACATTGTTGTTCACTCCATTTATAATCCAGAGAATAAATTGCCATAGCATTTCTTACGTCGTCGTTTACATTTCCTCTGCGACAATAGTTACATGATATTATTTGGCAGACACTCGGAATAAGTGATGTAGATTCAAAGAATTCAAAGAATGTATCAATAATATTTCATCTCTATCACATGGATGTAATGATAATCAACAATGAAATATAAAACCAAAAAAATATACATGTAATGTTCAGAGACGTTCTCCAATTCCAAGACTTCCATTTATTCTATACTAGAGGCAATTTACGTAGTAGAGGCAAAAGGAATGTACTAAACAGGATTCTTTATTTTATTTAATTTAAGCACTAGGAATAAATGTCAAATTATAAATACTTTCACAAATCGCATCTCCGGTAAAACACCGGTCAGACAACAGTCATTTGACTTACACTTGTAAAATTTACAGAAAGCGAGATTTTAAGAGACATTAAATGTTACATTATTTCAATATTTATCATTGCGCTCTCTGTGGAAAAATGAAGGAGTGCATAATGTGTCCTTGTTATTCTGTATAAATTGTATTTTATTAATAATTTGGCATTACAATTTCTTGCTGTCAAGTCCATGTTCCGAAGGTGCGCAATGATTTCACCAGTTCACAGTGACTCACCGGTCTGCCATTAAAAATTATGTATAATTCCAAAAAGTTTCAGCTTTAAATCGGATACACATAATTGATATTGAATCTTATTCATCACAACTTTCATCAAATTTCCCAGCCATATTAAAGATACGGATAAAATTGTGATATTCAATAAACAAATTGAATAACTTCTCGTACAAAAATATCATTAGGCTTTGAAAGAGTCTTTGATATTCATTCAATCTATTTTAAATACATAGCTATAGAAATGAAGTGGGTTAGATTTTCAAGATTGTTTAATTATTCCAGAAATTTAGTTTTATTTGTAGAAAAATGCCGTCTGCCCTTCTTTTGAAGTACTTTTTTTTGCAGTATCCTTACAGGATTACTATGTAATAATTATAATATGTAATATGTTAACAAGGATTAATATGTTATTTTAGATAGATTAAGATTAAATTGAATAGAACTTATCTCATTATAAGTACTAAATCAGTGTACCAAATACATTAATGTAGTTTAAAGGTAGGTAAGTCCCATTTTTCGTTCACATAGAAGAAGCTATCTTAACAAGAAAAAAGCCATTTAATATGTTTCTGCCGTAGCGTTTTAAGCCAAAGACAATTTCGCGACATTTTGTTATATAAAATCGAGAAATTAATTGGTAAACGGAAATGTCCTAATCTGGAAAATTTTTAATTTATATAAGACCATTAGTATACAGCTCAATCATATAGCATAATTAAATAGACAGGCGTGTCGCTCATCACCACGTGCACGACTTGTTCGTCCCGTCACTTGGTATTATAAAAAAGTATGTAAGTATGGCTACAGTACCGACCGGTAACAGGTACAGACCTGCTTGTACACATAAAAACTACTGGTAATTATAAGGATCTCGATGGAAGTTGGAAAAGAGACATAAACTTTATTAAGTGAATGGAAAATAACTATATTATAATAATTCATAGAATATAAGAACAGTTCCTAAACGTAAACGTAAGATAGCGAACAGGTACGGATGCGCGTCACTATCCCTCCTTTAGCTTGGCAAACCACGACTTAAAAGGTCGGATGCCAGAGTAAAATATACATTTATGTCGACGGATACTTCCCTAATTTCGGTCCATGAATCGCGAAGGTATACTTGAGGTAAAAGAAATAGATTGCACGAGAAAGTATAATAGTGTGCCATGTCTTTACAGACAATGGCCTTGTTTGCAACATATAGCCCAAAGTCAATTTATATAGAAGCAACTACGACGTCTATATATAAGTTGCTCGGTCAGATGTAAGCGTAAGAGTGGTTATCATATGGCGACTTTTAGCATCGATGAAAACGCGCGTTCGTATAACGCGCGATTGCATCGCTACACTTACGATTTAGGCGATTGCAGCGATGCAAACGCGCAACTGCATCGATGCAAACGCGCGACTGCATCGATACAGTCGCTTATGTTGAATAATCATGTACGAAAAATCTGTATAGGTTTATGTACATTAATTTGTTAATTGTAAATTTAAAAGTGAAATTAATAAATACATTAAATAAATTAATTAATTTAAAACGTGCATCGCGTTTGTATCGCGTTTGCACCGCGTTTGCATCGCATTTGCATCCCTGCTTAAAGTCGCGCGCGTGTGTAAACGTAAACGATTTGTGACTGCATCGCGTTTGTGCATCGCTGCTAAATATCACCGTGTGTAACCGCTCTAAAGTCTAGGGAAATGTACACTCCCAGACATATAGTTCGAGTTGCCTTGCATTTTTATTCTTAAGCCTAGAATATAAAAATTTGTGAACCTGTGCAAAGTGTACTGGCTGCGTCTGAATATCTGCGCTAAAATACGCCATGTTCACAGGCTCTAAACTTAAGACATTTAATGCTAAAAATGCAGCTAGTTCGAATTATTGGTCCGAGAGTGTATTTGTGTAATAAAATTGTCTTTGACCTAAAACACTACTGTTGAAATATTTCAAGTGGCGTTTTTCTCGTCAACATAGCTATTATGTGAACGAAAAATGGGTATTTTCCTACCTTAAAACCACATTAATATTTATTATCTCATAATGAGATATTCTATTCAATTTATTATCGACCTCAAAAAACATATTAGTCCTTATTATATGCCCTGCACGGGTACTGCAAAAATACTTCAAAGAAGGGCAGACGGCTCTTATTCCATAAACAAAACTAAATTTCTGCGAAAATGAAACCAATCTTGAAAACCTAAACCTACTTTATTTCTATAGCTATATATTCAAAACAGATTGACCACAATACCCCCTGATGTTAAACAACAATGTAGCCGAATATGTAGTAAAATATATTATGATATAGTTGTGTATTCCTTTATACACACTTTTATGATATATAATTATATTCATGTTTATATTTAACAAATAATAACATTTCTCGGAAAAAGAACTCCTACCACAAATAAGTAGTAAAGGTAATACCAACCTCGGAAACTTTTTCGTAACAAACATATGTAAAGACATAGTCTAAAATTTCACGGTACCGCAGAACTTGCAGATCGTTCCCGGTGCCTCAAAAGACGAAGTTAGAAGTATCAGTTTGTACTGTTATTGTTTACCCCAAGTTCGCCTTTTGTTTGCTCTAACATGTAATTAGCAGAGAAAATTAATATTATACAAGTCACTTAGTAATTGAATAATGTTATGTGCTTATTTGCGAAGAGAATATACATTAGACTACCAGGTATTAGATTGTCACGGTAGACGACATCGCAAATACTTTACCTGAATACATAATACTGCCGCAAAACAACACGTAAAGTGCATTGTAATTCAGACTAAAACAATCCTATAAGAAGAAAGAAAGAAACACTACATACAACCTTTTAGGTCCATTCAATGAAATAATCACATTATTCATATAATTATTAACACAAACCTAAAGAAAAATCCCTTCGACCTGACAGGACTGACCTGACTCGACCTGTAGCTCAGTTGGCAGAGCGACGCTACGGTATAGCGTGGTCGCAGGTTCATGTCCTGTCCGGTTGAAAGAATTTTTCTTTAAGTTCGATCTTTATATTAATAATTGTAACAAGTTTGCAATAAAGGGGAGTTATTGCACAAAAAGCATGAATATCACGGTGAAATTCAATAAAAATCAATAAAACAGTATTATTTGTTCTTCATCATTTGCTGGAAGATGTGCTGAACACTTTCGAATGTAATAATATCTACCACACACAATCTGGAGCATCTACGAGCTATGAGACTATTCTTTATTGTTGACAGTATAAGCTGAGTACCTAATCCTAAAATAAAGACTAATTTTACTTAAATAGACAACAGCAATTATGTACAGCAATTTAATGCAATGTTTTAAGAGCAAAACCTAAAATTGGTAGAACATACAAACTCCTCGAGGCATGGTTTATGAAAATATTTAACTAATATTCTTAATGAATTCCTGGCATAGCCTGGGGCTACACAATTACGCGTACAATTATGTCTCATTTTCCCTTAACTTTTTTGATAAATACCAGTTTGGTTTATGTCCACAGTATTATCCATTTGAAGTAATCCAAAACAATTAAGTAACATCTTATTTCAAACAACACTTACCAAAACTGTCAGAGTATGTACAAAATCTTGCTTACCTGTAAAAAAGAGACATCTTTTAATAGTTTTATAAATAATATCCAGTAATAATTCTTCAAAATAGTTTCTTAAGCAAATTTATTAATACAAACAAGTAATTACAGACAATACCATCATGCAGTGGAAATGTCTCGGAAAAACCATTCAAACGACTTGTAACCTTTCCTGTTTGTTCCCGGAAATAACGTTCCCTGAAAAGGAATGTTTCTACAAAATACGTAACCGTGTTGTTGTAAAATCGTCGCGTCCCATTTTCCAAAACAAGTAATAAGTATTTGAACTTTGAACAATACACTATGATATTAGAGCTAAGCAATTATTCCTTCATTCGTCTAGCATTATACAGTCGATAAATAGTTACAGGCAAGCGTGGGCACATAGTCGAAAGGTAATCTTAAGTTCATATTTTAGAATTTAGATGTTTTTACAAACATTGCTTTAGAGTGCTAAAAATCATGCTATCGTAAAAGCCATTAAGTCCTGTCGTCATTTTTTTAATTTAATATAATTTGACCTTTAAATTTTAAATGCCCTATTAAGAGTCTCGTTCATAAAACGCTCTGTGTTAAAAATTACTATTTAGCACTTGACGTTTTTTAGCTCCCAGCTACAGATATATACTACAATACTAAAACATTGACGTCAGGCGCATTTATATCATCGCTGATGCGATTTTAGGGACAAAAAAGCATGAAACGGAGTATAAAAAGTTGGCAAATTTGTCGTCAAGCTGTTGGTGGGGCCGCCCGCCACTCGTCGCCGCAAGGCGCGCCCGTATCGACCGCGCCAGCCCGCGCGTGACGTAACACCGAAGGTCTGAAGGCCCGAACCCGGTGGCTGTGGGACGCCCGCACATAAACTTCGAACTTCGATAGAACACAAATTTTACAAATAAGCTTCAACTCGTTCAAACAAAAAGGCAAATCAAACGATTCATATGGCACAATTACATTGCTTAATGTAAGTGGTCGTTCACACTAGGATACAGAAAATAAAAAGACGAAATGAAATTAGATATCGTTCATTTCAAAAAACGTTAATAAAAAATAAGCTCTATTTCACCGATTTAAGAACTTTACAAAGGATAACCGCAAACACGAATCATATTTGGCGACATTGTCATATTGGATTCGTTACATAATGAAAAGTATTCTCGCAAATGTTCAACATGAATGGTTGTCCTAAAACTAAACAATCCGTCGTGTTTGTAACGAAATAAATTGTAATATCGACTTTATTCTATCATGATGGAAAAATTTCCTTCAAAATCATAAGCAAAAGAAATGTAATTTCAAAAAAAAATACTATTTCACGAAATCTTCTGAAGACTAAAAGTGTTAAATTTGTAAACCAATTAACCTGCACTAACACCGCCGCCTGAAAATGAGTTTCACTTTAGTTTCAAACATAAAATAAGTTTTTCTTGGAATTCTCCGTGTTTCAACTCTACACCTAATTGAGTAAATTTTCTCAAAGCACTTCCGATTATCTTTCTATTTTATTTTACATATCCGAAAACTTTGTCACGTATTATTTACAATGCAATTTTATCGTTTAGCATGTGGGCATTATTACGTTTCGGTTTAGAAGGGTGCTGGTGAAATTACAGGCATGTGGGACTTGTCAACTTTATGTCTGAGGGTAACGGGCGCAGTAGTACTGACTCTCAAATCTTTGCAATTTAAAGTTACGGACAGTCAAGTTGCTTACGCGCACAACTTGTTCATCCCATCACGTGGTATCATAAAAAAAATATTTTTTACACTTATCCCTCAACGCTATTTACATGACGCCCAAATCGTGTATCATTTCGTCCGCTGACGTAACTCTGCGAGATTTCTCCTTTCCGTTCGCATAAAGCAACCATTTCCGTAATCCGTTCGCATTTGAGAGACGCAAATATAGCAAAAGGAAAGCGTTACAGCTAAAAGAAGGGCGCCCTTACATCGTTATACGTCTTGTTGGTAATAACATGATAATAAAGTTGATCGCCTCGGAAAACGTTTACAGAAGCAATATGAAATAGGTAGGTACTGTTGATTCGGAAACCGAGAAATTTATACGAATCAATCACCCGTCATTTTGTAAGGTTCCATTGTACGGAATAACTGGCATGTGCTGATACTGCTGAGCCTCACGCGATGCCCCATGGTACTCTTGAATGAAACCAATCTGACATTGATATAATAATGTTCCCTAATTTTGTTAGTTGACCTTAACTTCAGTACATCAGTGATAGCATTTAGCCGCACCCCTTTCCTTACCGTCTATCACTCTAACACACTATTAACCAATCACATTAATTACCCTGAAAATAACCCAGTTAGTTTCATACACGCTCACAACCTTTCTGTTTCTTTTATAGATATTTATAGATGTTTATGCATATACAGTGTGTTTTCTTAAATTAATGGGACTAATTATTTATTTATACAAAGATCGAATAGAAAGAAAAATTCGCTCGATCCGGCTGGACTGAGGAATTTTTCTTTATGTTAATAGGAGTTCATAAAAATAATTGAATATTATGATAGTAAAACATCGTGACGTTCAATAAACTAAATATTATATTTGGGACTATTTCGGCAAATCTGAAACTACACCAGGGGCCGAAGCTTGGCATGCAATGTATGTAAAATCCTTGATAAACCTCACCGTGACATATTTATTTCAGTTATTAAAGGTATGTTGCCATTATATTTTTTTATTGCGAATACTGAATCGTTGAGATACCACCCTAGAGTCATTGTTTCTTTCGTTTTTTGGTAATGAACCATTGTCATACATTTTGAAGAACAAGGATAACGATAAATAAATTGCGTATATAGCAATCTTTCTCATTTAATCATCGCCACGAAAGCGATGAAACAAAAAATAGGTTTTGTAGTTTCAGTTTTTACATATTTTACATTAGATTAATTATGTATTTCTAACTACTCTCATGTATTGAACTATATTAAAAATGTTATCTTCGCCTTTGTCCAATAATTTATCCATTTGTTTGTTTTTATTATCTTTTTATCTTGTTTTTTGCGCTCCATAAAATTTGCATTGATAAAATTACTGTGGAGAACTGTCAAATGTTTTCAAATCAACTGTGACCTTGCTGCGGCTATGTTTGGCACTGCGATATTTACATACTAAAATATGACGTCACGCTGCTCGCCATATTAACTATGATATTATGATAAGATTTAAAAATGGGTTTATCACTCGAATTTGACAGCTAAATGTGGATATAATAGGTACATCGCGGCGAAATGCTACGGTGGCAGAGATCGGGAAACTGTCATAGGTTAAATTCAACTCTATGCCGTTTACAAAATCCGTTGATACCATTTAGAAGATCGATCCAAAGGCCGTGGAGTCAAATTTAGTTATTGTTTATTTAGTTCTTAATTCAAATATAAGACATATTGTATATATCTATCTATAAATATCTTTAATATGTAAGAACATTGCCCGTGAAGTAGTCACATTATACGTCAGATTACCATGAAAAGAACGAGTAAGAAAATAGTAGCTTCTTGTCGATAGACGCTTGATCACATTTAACATTTACAATATTTATTTTAAATATAGAATTTAGAAAGCACCTGAAATAGTTAAACACCGCCAAAGATATTTGTCATCCAAGTACGCAGAAGCTGTAGAACATAGGTTCCCAAACTTTTTGTCTCACCGTCAACTTAGGCAAGATAAAAAAATTTCGACTCCCACCACCACGTAAAATAATTGAAAACACGTATTTTACATTTTGACCTAACACAAAAAATCACAAGGAAAACAATTACATATCGTCGCTTAAATGCTAAACCGCCGCATCACAAAAAAATTCAGAAATAGTTTTATTGCAAAAATGTGTTTAATAACGGTTAAACTTTAATACTACATGAAGACTCCTGGCGATTTGGCATTATAAACAACGGAATTACGCAAATGCCTGTTTGGCATTCTGCACTTTCGTGGCTAAGTTTTGAGCTAAACAATTCTTTTGTGAGTTATGTCTGTGTTTACAAATTTATAGAGCCTTAAAATTCGCATCTTTTTAATATGTTTTATTTTTAAATACATGGATATTTAAAAATAAAACAATATTAAAAAGTTATAAAATGAGGTCGAAAACTTTGATCGCCTCTCCTGTAAAAAAGTGAACTTTAGACATGCAGCCGTTAAGCATTTAAGAGACGATATAATATCTCTAGTGTAGTTTATATAGACAATTCAATGTAGCACCCCCTAGAGAGCATCAACGCTCCCAATTGCTTCCGAGGAACCTATCGCCTCCTTAGGACTGTTCTGCGCCCACTGGGGGGTGAAAGGGACCACTTTGGGAAATTATGCTGTAGAATAACCTTTAGTATAAAGTTTTTGTTTCACTACAGTTTTAAACATATTCAAGAACTAAATGTATTGCCCCGTAAATAAATTTGTGACTTTGTGAAGACGACAGTCGAAAACAGTCTGTTTATTTTATAATGTTATCTATAGCTATCACTATTTTTCATTAAAAAATACTATTCTTTTTAACATAAACTACATTTTGTACTGTCACATTCACAGAATTTTTCTGTAATGGCGCTAGTGTAAAAATGTTAATTTTTAGTACTTCTCTCTAAGAAAATCTGGGGCGCAGTTTGAATTGTATTGCCTTAACAGCATGTTTTTGCAGAACAATGATTCTATAGAAGGAAGCAGCAGTATGTCAAAGCTAAATTCCCTACGTCATAAAACTGTGAGAGTTACTAAAGAAATCTAATCTAGCGGCCTCTACCTCCGAAAGTTTTCGTATGTTTTAATCACGTACACTACAAAGCCGAGCTTTTTCACAACTTAGTTATTAGTAGACGCCGTTGCAAAGTAGTGTCTTGAAAAATACCTAAAAATACAACAAGTTCTAAAAGATAAAATTTTTTATTACGAACTTTGATGTTTGTGACAGTCCATTCACACAATTTGTCAAGTTATTAACTGCAAATCAGTCTATACCACGGAAATAGCATTCATATTGTGTCAGTCATATGTCATTCACAATGTGTTGCGGGCTTTTAAGTTTAATTATTAAGTAAATCTGCAATCAGTAATCAGCAAACAATTTTATATCATATACACCATCCACGAAGCTAAGTAAGGCATAAATATATTACACTAAATAAATATAAAATTATTTCAATCGGCTTGTACGGTTTTTCGAAGCAAGACGACTTGTAAATCCTATGTCGTTGTTGTACGTAAGACGAATAATAAATGTCGTTATTTAGTATAACATTATGCCACGACCATGTCAAAATTGATACTTAATATTTAAATTCAAAACTATACAGTTTAAAATGCCATTGACTGTACTTTTCATCATCATCATCATCATCATTATATGAGCCGGAAGACGTTCACTGCTGAACATAGACCTCCCCCAAAGATTTCCAAACTAGCAGACCGGAAGCGACGTGTATGCATCGGTTACCCGCCGCCCTTGCCAGATCATCCGTCCATCTAGTAGTGGGGTCGTCCCGCAGAACGCCTTCCGGTTCGTGATCTCCATTCGAGAACCTTTCTGCCCCTACTGCCGTCAGTTCTTTACATTTATATCCAATGTTTTAGGCAGGCGATGGAATCGTGTTATAGTATTATGGACTCGTTGCCATTGATTTATACAAACTTTGTTGTTAAATCGTATACTCGGTATGTTTATATGACGCCCAAATCGTGTATCATTTCATCCGCTGACGTAACACTGCGAGATGTTTTCTCCTTTCCGTTCGTATAAAGATAAAGCAACCATTTCCGTAATCCGTTCGCATTTGAGTGCAGTACCTCTCAGATCTTTGTGATTTAAAGCTCTGAGCGGCACTACAACTATTATAGGTAAGGTAAAGTTCGTCCCTTCCCTAAGTATTATAAAAAAAACCGAGCATTTCTAGCATGTGTGATCAAAAAAACGCAAAACGCACGACTTGTTCGTACAGTCACTTGATATCTCAATAAAAATTAAATAAAAAATCCTGAAACCTAAATATATGGTTAATCATGTAATATTATATGTTATATTTATATTGTGTTTAAACTATATATCATAATTATTTATAATCTTGTTCCTAGCATGCTATGCACCCGTGTTAATTATTTTTAATCCAGCTCTCCGGTTGACTGGTAAATAATGCCTAATGGCATTAAGTCCGCCATTTGTACTGTTTTGTGTGCAGTAAAGTTTAAATAAATAAATAAAATAAACCTCTCTCCTGTAAAGTCGTCATTTTGCTCATGTAGCGTTATTACAAAAGAGTGCGAAATATCGTTTACATCGTATAAAACTTATACTACGTCATGTAAAGCATTTATGACCTGAGCACTTACACTGTAATTGTTGTAATTACGTTACTTATTGAAACGTTGCCTTGCTGTATAATCAATGCCGCCTCAGAATGTACTGAACAAATAAACCTTGTCATGAAGGAACACGCTTATGGAATTCAAAATAAACTCGCAGTTTAATTTTAATTAGGGACCATTTACTATTGTACGTGAGACCAATGCCTTATCAATTATTCAAACATATTCAAAACTCCAGTATTTTCCACTCAAAGAGCTGAAAATCTGGAAAAGCCATGACTTATAATGTTTTAGGACATTAAACCCATATGTGTATTTTTGCAATGAAACTCTAGATAGGTATAGTCAGTCGCTACAAATCTTTTTTGTATATACATATTTTATAGTCTCTTTGAATTTTAGTTTTACATTTCAATTCAAAATTTAAATGTGATTGTTTTTGGCGCCTTTTCTGATTAAGCTGAGAAGACTAAAGCAAATAATAATATCATAGTAACAGTAACAGTAGCAGTAGCAGTAGCAGTAACAGTAACAGTAA
>NW_020654748.1:7076674-7083689 GCF_003589595.1 Hyposmocoma kahamanoa
AGTAACAGTAACAGTAACAGTAACAGTAACAGTAACAGTAACAGTAACAGTAATAGTAATAATAATAATAATAACCCCACACTAGGGAAACCCTGTGTACCATGGACACACACGTAGATAACCACAAATTACAACCAAACTCACTTATTTACATTATGTTAATTCTTGCGTAATGAGCTCAAACTAATTACCCTAAAAATAGTTTAAGTTGATATTAAGAATTATCACAACGATTTTACGTAAATCAGAAAAACAACGTTGAAAATCATTTTGAAATTTGACGTTTCATAATTGGAATTAATTTGCATAGATTACACATTTTTAATACATATTTATTTTTCCACAAATACCTTGCGTGTGGGAATCATAGGTAACAAATTATCACATGCTATATAAACACCGGTGAGTTGCATTTTTATTAGAGAAGATGAAATCATAATATTAACAAAGCAATAAACTGCTTACGCGGGCCGTCTGCCCACATATTGGATGCGTAATTGAAAGATGTATCTACGTTCTGATTAGGGCTATCAGTCTCGTAGCAAAAATCAAGACGCGGCGCCGTCTCGAAAATTCCGAGAAAAACGAGACTTTCGAGACTATTTCAAAAGTAGGTTTCAATGCTTTTACGTGAGATTTTAATCAAGTTCTTTATTAACTCAAATTATGAAATCAAAAATAGATCATACATTTTCTTGTAGTGGGCACGTACGAAACCAAGGGCATTAATTAAATATTAGACTGAGAGGAAATTATTTTGTTGCCATCGATCAACAATCAGTGTGCAATGTAGCCATGTCCATGTAGCCAGATTATGTTAAAATTATATCGATTTAGTACATTTTTTGATCCTGCTTAACTAAGTCTCAAAATCGAATTCTTAGGTTTTCGCGATTGTTGCGCATATAAAATAAAACTAATATTTCGAATCTAAATCGAATACATTGTTTTTTTTTTTTCAAACAAACCAACGTTTCGGGCCCTTTACAGGTCTCGTGGTCACAGCTGACTCTTGATCCGAAAAAGTAGTTTCATTTCCTAAATCTTAAAAGTTTCAATATTCCTGGGACTGAAAACATTAGTCTCGAGTCCCGAAAATGCCAAAAACACATCGAGATTCGCGAAATTTTGAAGACTGAAATTCCCAGAATGAAAGCCAAAGATTAAAAACAGCCGCCTTTACGCAACGTTCGGTTCAGTAAGGTATCTTCATAGCCACACCCATCATTGTTGGTAAAAAGTGCAAGTAATGAGAACAATTTGATAAGAGCCGTCTGCAAGTAGAGGCAAGCCGACGGCGTCAGATCCCGTGGGGCTCCGTAGCTCCGTTCCCGCCTTAATTGCTTGGCGCTCTTCCACACCACCGCCACAACATTTAGCTGGAAGCCCTTTGTTTACGACCTCCATTTATCTTATAATAGATCTCACGGCCCACTACAAGTTCTTGTTTTCCATTAAGTATTTATTACAGCCCCACTTACCATCCGCAATTAAAGGCAAATAACGTTAAGTCCATTTAATCAAGGAAAAACAATGAACAAAGACTTGTTTACCATTTTAGATTTGTCTAAATAATTGTTGTTCATTTAACACTACTTTGATTTGAATACTAAATAGGAGTAAACAAAAGTAATACTAAATTACTAATTTGTTTAAATTTAGTGAATGACTTCATACGTGTCAAGTCTAGGTTTCAGTCTCTCAATGGCTCTTTTAGGTGATGCTATTTCCGTAAATCTAGGAATGCACTCTGTCTAGCAATTATTGGTGATGTTTTTGAGACTTCATTTTAAACTTCGATCGTTGGCTACTAAAGATTTTAATTTTAATTTTTTTATCTTTATTTGAAAAGCTGTAACAATAATTATATTATATTTTTTTATGATACCAACAACAAGACAAATCGTGCGCCTGATGGTAAGTTACACGCCTATCCGTAACAGTTGCAGTGTCACTCAGAGCTTTAAATCGCAAAGATCTGAGGTGCACTGCCACTGCGCCCGTCACCCTGAGACATAAGTTGACAAGTCCCGTGTGCCTGTAATTTCCACCAGCACTTTCCCCACACAACACAACCCTTTAAAATCGGAACACAGTAATGCTGAAATTACTGTTTGGCGGTGGAAATAGGTAAGGTGGCAATACTTCCGTGGACGAACACTTTTAAAAGGACTTCTACTACTACTAAAACTGCTTAACAATAAAACTGAAAATAACTGATTAGATATGTTAAAAGATCAATTTCTCTAAAAATATCGATTACGAAAGTTATGTTATGGAGGACAGTATATACCTTTTCCCTTACACTTATAATTTTGATAAATACGTCATTCACATACCCCGCACTCGCAGAACTTTACACCTTTGCTTATTATATTTAGCAGCACCAAGAATTTGTGCATTCTGTTAATACATTTACATTTATTCGAGAGCCCTTCTGTGCACATTCCTTTCATGAAATGTTATACTAAAAGCATCGCATCTACACCCTCTACATTGCAAAATCTCATTTTAGCTAACACAATTCGCATGCTTCCAGAAAGTAATATATCCACCCTAAATTAGCGAAATATAACACAATAAGGTACCGTCTTTTACGTTTTGAATTTGAAGAAAGAAATCGTACGAACTAGTAATTACAACAAGCTCTACCCGTTTTTATAAGCCATTGTAAGTGTTGCGAGCTCTGTCACATAGTTACATCATTATTCGTATACATATATTATTTGCTACCAATATAATTCCCATATCTTTATCAATCAGCACGAAATGTTATTTTTCCTCATAATGATTAATACAATCATCCACTGATAAAGTCGTATCAAATTATTGTCCCTTCCGGTTAATACATTCACAGATTTTATCTCGACCTTGCTTTGGCCATAAAAAACCAACAATTTCTTCAAGCAAATGTTTAGTTTGACGAAATCGTTCGTCTACCCATTTTAAGTGATAGGGTTCTCATATAGATGGGAACTCATTTTAAGCATACGCCTCCATTATCTTCCTGACCCATATGAACAACAAATCTGGTCTCTTTTTCAAAACAGTACAAGCATTTTCTAGGTCATCGTTGATAACAATCATTTGACAAAACTTTGATAGAAAATTTCTTTTTCTAGCATAGCTCGCGTTAAGGAAAGCATACCCTAGGCATTCTTGAAATAAAAGTCATACATAACCACTGTTCTATAGCGTAAAATCCTATCAAAGCTTTTCTCTTGTTTAAACCCAAAAAAACCCAAATGAACAAATAGCTTTACAACGTTTTTCAATCATACATTAATTTGTTTAAGAAGTAAATTACAAACATTGCAAACTAGTTGATTTGCCAGTATTTTGCAGCGGATATCGACCGCTGCTTACGTAACGCTGCACAAACGCGCCTCAGGGTTGCTCTCCATCTGCATTTGAATTGCAATTTTACATCCATTGCAGCCACAAATATAAACAAATATTTAAAGGTATTTGTAAAACGTGTTTTCAAGACATGGAGTTTTATACGGGTAGCTAGAAACGAAATAATATTTTTAATATTTTTAGCTAAAGAAAGTTCTATTGAAAAAACAGGTTTTGAAATATATACTCAACTCGATCGATATGCAGACTGGAAATTGCAGCAAGAACCTAACTATATGTAGTTGAACTCTTATGCCTAGGTCATCAAAATATTTTCATTCAATGTTCTAAATTGTGTATGATTTTACATTTAATAAGAAATTTCTCTTTCTTTCGTATTCATCAAATTTAACTTCTTCCGTGGCCGAAAGGTTACCTTGCCGGACTGCCACGCAGAGGTCCCAGGTTCGATTCCCGGGCCGGGAGAAATATTTGTACGGCCTATATTTATTTCTCTCGTGAGTTTGGGTGTAACTTGTGGTTGTCTATGTGTGAGTCCATGGCACCCGCAACACAGGGTTTCCCTAGTGCGGGGCTATGTTGAGTGTGTACTTTAAAAAAAAACCAACTAACAAAAATATAAGAAAGTATCTAAAATGTGTACCGCGGGAAAGTTCATAACTCAACGTTAAGCTGAAAAGAATGTGAGAAAACCGTCTGGTATACGTGCTACAAGTGGCAGTTATACGAATAAGTATTTTGACACAATTTTAACGTAGTGAGAATTCATTGCCTGTTATTACGTAACTTGGAACGTTCGGCGAGGTGTGCTCTTTTGCTGCCACTCGCATTTGCATTGCGATGCTACCGACGCAGATCCGAATAAGTGCAACTTCCACTTTCCGCTGATGTTGCCTGAGCACTTATTTATATTCATCCGTCATTTATGCAAACACCTTCGAGCGCTCCCAGATAACTTCACAACTCATTTTAATAGAACAAAGTTTATCAATCAGACTGGGTTATACAACGATTTCAACTGTAATAGATTTAACCAATTCCATCACCATTTAAATGATACTACTTAGAATTCATTATCTCTCATAATGGCCGTTGGTGAAAAGAGATTACAACAAACAGAAAAGTGTAATACCAGAGCTCTTAGAACCGCAGTCAATGGCACACCCACGGAACCACTGAAAAGAAGGAATAATGACGTTACTAAAGCAACAAATAACACCGGATTATCCACGCGGCGACGTAAACAGTTTTGTTACTGCTCTGAGGGATACGAACGTAAACCGAAATCAATGTTACAGCCGGCCAGTAAATAAGGTTTATGACGTGCAATGACGAGATTGTTATTTGCTTCGCACCTAACAGTTTAGACAAGATTTTGTTTTAGAAGAAAATATTATATAAATTCTCATTACAGGTATTACTCACACAAAAGCAGTACACAGAAGTAAAATTTCGCGTCTGTAAACAAATAATAATCTCAGTACAGAGTACTAAAAAAACCGACCTCAAAAGTTCGTGAAAATACCTCTATTTGCCTAGTTTTAGAGAAATCCGTTACCGGAAAGTGCGCGAAACCAGATTTATCCCCTATTTTGCCGCTCTTAGATGTGGAATACTTTCTTGAAATTTAAATGGAACTACTGCTGAGGTACCCTCTTTCCAACATCATCAAAATCGGTTCACAAACGGAGAAACAAAAACATACAGTCGAATAGAGAACCTCCTCCTTTGTTGAAGTCGGTTAAAATATCTACACAATAAAACGTCATACAAATACGTATAACGTTTAAACGTTCGAAATGGTGAGTCTGCAAAGTAATGATTAACCTTATGATCACTTTGTAAATCCCTAATTTTTTAAATTTTATAAAGACATTTTATATTCAAATTCAATTCACTATTATATGAATACATTTTTTTCTGGCAACTTTTCACATTAGTGAGTATCGAGTGACATAACGTCAGGTGCAAATATCATATTATTATTAGATGAATTTTGAGAAGCTATTTAAACTATTTTTAAATTGTGAATGTTCAATTCAGTACCAGGGAAGTACTGCCTTACCTATTAACCTTACCTATTTCTGCCCCCAGGCAGTAATGTAACTATTACTGCGTTCTGATTTTGAAGGGTAAGGGTGCTGGTAAAATTACAGGCACATAAGACTTGTCAACTTGTGTTACAGGGTGACTGGCGCATTGGCAGTGCCCCTAAGATCTTTGCGGTTTAAAGCTCTGAATGACACTGCAATTGGTACGGATAGGTATGTCGCTTACCACCAGGCGTACCACTTGTTCATCCCGTCACTTGGTATTATGAAAAAAAAAGTAATATATATAGAAAGTTAGCCAGTCTGAGCGTTAGTTATAAAGGAAATTTCATAAACTAATTATCGTACTGTTTGTAAAAACATTCTATAAAACAAAAATTACTTTCATAACAAAGCTGTACAGTAATCAGAGGTTACTGCGGTTCATTTACGAGAAACTATTAAGAAGTGAAGAACAATCGATAATTAAATCTAAAACTACTTGGAGCATAATAAATAAAGAGTCAGGCAGGGTTAAACTACACGATAGAGATATAGTTTTAGAATTAGACAGCAAACTTATAAAATCTAAAGATAAAGTAGCCCAAGCTTTTGAATCGTTTTTTCGGAAATTGCTGTGAACACTACAAAATCATTACATTCCTCCTATTAATTATTAATATGCATTTATATATATATATATATATAATTATGCATTTTCGTCATGTTAATCCACAAGACATCATAAAAGCTTTTAAGTCAATACATGTTAAAAAAACTGAAGATCTCTGGGGCATATCAACTAAAGTTATAGACTCAGTTATTAATCTCATTTCCCCACAGTTAGCTGTAGCTTTCAATAGGTGCGTTGACGAAGGTGTTTTTCCCGATTTAATGAAATACAGCAAGTTTATTCCCTTATTCAAAAGCGGTAGGAAAGTTGATCCTAGCAACTATAGGTCCATTTCAATTTTACCAGCTTTAAGTAAAATATTCGAAAAGGTTATGCTAATTCAATTACTGTCCTATTTCGGTAGGAATCATATTTTTCATAGTGAACAATACGGGTTTACTAGTGGTAGATCGACTAGCGATGCGGGGGTAGCGTTACTAAAACACATCTTTGATGCTTGGGAAAGGTCCCAGAACGCTATTGGTGTTTTCTGTGATCTCTCAAAGGCATTTGATTGCGTGGATCATAATACTCTTTTTAGGAAGCTGGAACATTACGGTGTAAATGGCAAGGCGTCGAACCTTGTCTCGTCATATCTCAACGGTAGAATTCAGAAAGTAGACATAAATGGAGTGACTTCTTTGGGTTCTCCAGTAAAAATGGGTGTTCCACAGGGCTCAATACTTGGACCTTTCTTATTTCTGATTTATATTAATGATCTGCCATTCTTTGTTAAGGATCATTGCGAAATAGTGTTGTTTGCTGATGACACATCCTTGATTTTTAAAACAGATAGACATGACATTAACTATGACCGTATTAATGATACCCTCTCTAAGGTAGTTTATTGGTTTAATGCTAACAATTTATTGCTTAATGCCAAGAAGACAAAATGTGTTAAATTAGAATTACCTAACGTAAAATCGACTAGTCCAAGCATAGAAATAAACGG
>NW_020654748.1:7088689-7100931 GCF_003589595.1 Hyposmocoma kahamanoa
CGTCAGTTTACAAAATAATGAAGAAATAGTTATAAAATAGTAAGTCACCATATCACCATAATTTTTATAAAAAAACATACACTCACACTTCCTTGTCTATATTTAATGGAAACAATAAATTTTGTAAGGCAAAATATTAATAATTTGGAATTTGTTAGAAGTAATCGCCGAAATAAAACTTAGTCTTACTAACACCCCGTATCGAAATATATCGGAACAGCCCACATTATAGAGCAATAAAAATGTATAATAAATTACCTCATATACTAAAAGCAATAGAAAGAAACTCCACATTTTGTAAAAGACTCAAATTATTACTACACCAAAAATGCTATTACTCAGTTAATGAATATTTTCAAGATGACTCTCTTAAATAATATTGCCTCCCTTATGTAACTATTAACTTGTATTCAAATTGTACTATTAATTTTAATTCTTGAATTCAAACTGTATTTATTATCAATTTAAATTTTAGCTTATAAGATTTATCATTTGTTGTAACCCTTACTGGGTGTCTGTAACATTTTAAATATAACTTGTCGACAAATGCAAATAAATAAATAAATAAATCACATCATGGGCCTGATATAATATAATATAAAATGTAAATGTAATATATAATATAAAATGAAATAGATAAAAAACAAACATACCCGACTTCCAATCCGAAAAAGAATTACGCCTTTATCTTAGGCTAAAACTTATTTCTCATACGAGAACATATATTACATGTTCTATATTTGTTATTTATTCTGCAGGACTACGCACACAAGTGATAGCTAGTTTACCTACCCTCGCCTCATCCGACGAGAAGGAAGTTGTGTCGCCTCGCATTGCCAGCCGTGTCGGTTCACGCGGTAATTACGGTCCATTTATCACCCGAATGGAGTTCTAAGTGCTAAGTTTCTAATTTCTTATAAAAATAGATGAGCCCGCTCACAAACACCGTATCGGTTTTCGTATTTTATTTAGAGTAATAGAATAGAAAAGTTTACCTAAATTTAAATACGATTTCTTTCTTAATAACGAGTTATCTCAGCAGTCACCCTAGATTATTCCAAAAAAACTGAAAACTCAAGCTAAGACTACAAAAAGCATAGATGTAGAAAACCATATAAATGTACACAAAAAGTATACAAAAGTCTTGGTTTAATAAAGTCACAAGTGATCACATGTCACAAGTGCTTTTATCACATGAAATTTACAAACATAATAAAAACTATAAAAAGAAATTGCGTATACCTCCTGTTTAAGCCTGAAAAGTTATCAACTAATTTCGTTCAAACAACCACTCTCTTTTGAAAAGTTGTTCTTTTGCAAAATGTAACTTTATAAAAACAAGCGTGCGAACTATTGTAATCTCTGTAAGGGTTACGCTTGAAAAAAAGGAGATTGTGGCGTATCTATTAGCCCGTGGATATGAAGTTTAGTAACGTAATAAATTACATGTACTATGAGAAATGTTTGGTTTGGATAACGGACGATTCGATGAAATCTAGCATCTGCCATAAATCCATCAGAACTGTATGGATGGAATAGTTTTGTGTAAACTACGTCGAGACGTGGCGTTTAATTTAGGAAGCAACGTTATAAATGTTTTTCTGTCGAAACATAATGGTAGCGATGATAATATTAATGTTTTAACTGCAGGAAAGTATACAAAATACTTAACGATTAAAATTAACTTTGAAGCGTAACTAGCTTTCAACATTGCATGTTAGTAAATAAGTCTAGCGCGATTGTTAATAATCTCAGTCCAGTGAACTAAAAAAACCGACCTTAAAAATCATTTATTCTTTCTCTAGTTTGCCACCCTTACAGGTGGAATATTTTCTTGAAATTTAAATGGGACTACTACTGAGGTACTACCTACTACCTACTACCTACTACCTACTACCTACTACTAGCTCTTTCGAACAAAAATCGGTTCACGAGTTATCGCGTAACACACATGCATAAAAAATCATACAGCCGAATTGAGAACCTCCTCTCCTTTTTTTGAAGTCGATTAAATTAAATAACCAACCATTAATAATCTGTTCTAATTATCATTATTGTTCTAACTACTAATAATCTGTTCCTGCTTTAATATTTTCTATGTACGACATTTGCTGTCTGTGTAATCACTAAGAACTGACGATCCCCTTAGACTAGCACTAAAAAAATCTAAATAGACAAATCTGCTGGTCCATATTTCGGAATTTATAATGTTTTTACTAACATTGCTTTAGAATGCTAAATCGTTGCTGCTCGTGCAATACCGCTGAAGAGCACTTTGTAAATACCGCGTTACAGCGTTTTCACGATTTTACTGGAGGAATAAAAAACTTAATATCTTAGCTATTGAACTATATTTTACCGACTGAACTCTGAAGCTACTTCATTGCGATTCACTTTGTAGAAAAATAATGTAAGTTTACCCATAACTTGTTTAGATTCCGGATAAAGTCACTAACGCGGTTTTGTAGTAACAAATTACAGCAAAAGAAGTATACTGTTGGTAGGTGCGCGGGATTGAAATGAAACATTTTATTATAGGTTTGATTTTATTATGACTAGAGAACAAAAGTGACAGAAATTAAGGAGGCTTTTGCCCTTCTCTGGAACAATACAGGGTCATAATAATAATAAATTAACAAAAAAATTTTCTAAAACAAAAATCTTCTTAGACCAAAAAAGTATTATCAGATAAACAATAAATTGTTACTGTTCGTAGTCAAATTATATAGAAATCTTTTTATAAGTAGGTCAAAAAGAAGGTAAGTTCTCGGGATTAAAATGTTATTAAATTTTGTAGTTTGAAAATATGTGCAATTAAGAATAACAAAAAAAAACAGTCTCATAAGTTCTCTGAAAATCACAGCAGCTTAATCTTGTTAAATGTCTTGCACAAATATAATTAAAAGGTAGTGTCTTGCTCTGTAGCCACGCCACCTTAGTTTTTTTATTATGATATTACCCACTATAATCCTAGAGGATGGAAGAAAATAATTTCCATAGTCTAAGACTATAATACACAGCTGACGTACATGACTTTGCGTCATACACCTGTCAGGCGTGTTTTATTTCAGGAGACTCGTCGAGCTGTGCTGATGCTGTAGTCGAGGTTTTGCGTTTGGGTATGGAGTGTTACATACCATACTCTGATGCACCTAATGGACCCCAAGCTCGTCCATGGTTTTACGCTGGTTGTAGTTGTGCTGAAACACATAAACAGTCCGCGTAACAAGCTTGGGCAGATGCTCGACTACGCAAAGCTCCGAGTACTCAGAATTTGAAGAAAGCTTTTAATAAGGCTGCCAAGAAGTTCAAAAGTGTGCTACGTAGGGCTAAGTTCGACCATGTGCGCCGCATAGGGGCCAAGTTTGCCTCTTATCCAGCAGACAGCAAATCCTTTTGGTCTCTGGTCAAAGCGGTCGAATCTAATTTTTGTCGCTCATCTTTGCCACCTCTGCTGAGGCCGGATGGCTCGCTAGCTCATAATGCGGAAGAGAAGACGAATCTTATTGCCTCACTTTTTGCAGAGAGTCCGCGTTTGGATTCCGCAGGGAACCTACCACCTACTTTACCTCAGGCTGGTTGCACTATGTCGCCAGTTCACATACGTCAAAAAGACGTACTTAGAACTATGCGAAATCTAGACATAAATAAAGCTAGCGGGCCAGATGGAATTCCAGCAATAGTCCTGCGTAACTGTGCGCCTGAGTTGTCTCCTGTTCTCACACGCCTGTATCGCCTCCTAATTGAGACTGGTGTAGTTCCCAGGTAGTGAAAGCTTGTAAACGTGCAATCTGTGCCGAAAAAGGGAAGCAGAGCTGACCCTGTCAATTATAGACCTATCTCAGTCACTTCCATACTCTGCAAGATTATGGAACGTATACTCAACAACCGTCTCCTGTCGTACCTTGAAGACAACGACCTCCTTAGTGATCGCCAGTACGGATTCCCACGAGGGCGATCTACTGGGAATTTTCTTGTGTATGCCTGTCACATATGGAGCGAGGCTATAGAAAAGCAATGCGAGGCACTTGCAGTGTCTTTAGACATTTCTAAAGCCTTTGACAGGGTCTGGCACGCAAGCCTTTTAAGTAAGCTTCCCTCATATGGGCTTCCACTGACTTTTGTAATTGGACCTCCAATTTCTTGAGTGAACGTTCGATTCGAGTGGTCTTAGAAGGCTACTCTTCCGAACATACGGCGATAGATAGAGAGTTTCTCAGGGTTCCGTACTGTCTGCAATTCTCTATCTGCTGTATATCAATGATATGTTAATTCCAGATACCTTTGCGTATGCTGATGACCGCACAGTTGTAGATAGATAGGTACTTGACCAAGTAACGAAATCACGCATTGGTAAAAGACATTAAGTTCTATTGTCGTTTCTTTTTTATTCAACATATACTATTTCACCTTAAGATTGAATTTGAATTCGACGTTTTTTTTCTTTTTTTGTATGTATGTTACGCGATAACTCCGGTATTTGTTAACAGATTTTCATGAAAGTTGGAAAGAGGGTACCTCCATAGTAGTCCCATTTAATTTTGGAGAAAATTATTCACCTCTAAGAGTGGCTGTTCATGCGTGAAGATTCATTTCCATAAATAGCGCCTAAATTAGATTGGAGCAATTATTTTAATGGTTGATTTTGCTATTCTCCGATTCAATGCGTTTTCTCTCTCAATATACTTTGAGTAGTGAGAACCGATTTTTATTATCCACATATGTCAAGTCCCGTATAGTGGCGAACTAGGGGTTGAATCCGGATTTACACTCATTCCGGTAATCAATTTCAATAAAGTCGGTTTTTTTAGTACTTTGTACTGAGATTATGAATGTTTAAATTTAGAGCCTTACTATTTGAGGTTATTTACCTCTCATGTACAAAAATAGCTTCACTATCAAAGGAGCAAATGAGAACGACCCGTTTAATGAAATAAATTAGTTTCTTTTTTATCTAGTCTACAGCTTAATATTAATATTGTATTTAAATGCGACCGCATATAAACACTTACACTAAACTACATATCCACAGTTACACCTGGCTCCCGATGAGATAGGTAGAGACTATGACGTACTATACATAACATGGACTACTCCATCCACCATTCTCGTGACATACCTTTACTTTCTTTCTTAGTACATACTCAATCTGGTTGACACCGACGTTGACTTTTTCTCATATATATGAGGGATTGTCGTCAACAAATAAACCGAACTTTATAAATTATCTTCTTTAATTTGTATGGCAAACAACAAGACACAAATCTGGCAACTTTTTGACACAATATAGTACAGCGTGTCCCAAAATTCAACGATAAGCGGGCGCTGGAGGGTGGACCTGCGCATAACTACTTGAGGAAAAATAAGAAAAAAAATTTATATCATTTTTTTTTTAAATTACGATAAAAAAATTGTTATTCTTCGAAAATTTACTCCCTTAATGATATTTTAAATCACCACGACCACAATTTTTCAGACTTACTTACTTAGTACTGCTGTCTACCACAACTCTTAAAATTCTTAGCAGTTAACTTACTTACTTACTTAGTACTGCTGTCTACCACAACTCTTAAAATTCTTAGAATTTTAAGAGTTGTGGTAGACAGCAGTACTACTTAGGTGGCCGTTAAAATAAAAACATCAGAAATATCTGAAAAAATGTGGTCGTGGTGATTCAAAATATCATTAAGGGAGTAAATTTTCGAAGAATAACAATTTTTTTATCGTAATTGAAAAAAAAAAATGAGATAGATTTTTTTTCTTATTTTTCCTCAAGTAGTTATGCGCAGGTCCACCCTCCAGCGCCTGCTTATCGTTGAATTTTGGGACACGCTGTATATTTTTAATAATAATTCTAAACAAAAAATTATATTCAGTTATTTTTTTAAGATCTAGTAATGGGACGAATAAGTCGTACCGTGCAGTGCATAGCTTTAAATCGCAAAGATCTGAGGGACACTGCCACGGCGCCTGTCACCCTGAGAGACAAGTTGACAAGTTCCACGTGCCTTTATTGATATATTGCCAATTGAACAGCAGTAGAGCTCCTAAACAGTTCGTCCAGGGAAGTACTGCCACCTTACCTATTTCTGCAGTAGGACGATGGTGAAATTACCGCCACATGGGTCTTATCAGCTTATGTCTTAGGGTGACGGACACAGTAGAGGGGCACCCTCTGATCTTTGTGATTTAAAGCTCTAAGTGACACTGCAACTACCATGAACAGACGTGTCATTTACAATCAGGCCAGGCGTTCCGTCATTTAATATCATAAAAAAATATGTTAGTCTCTTTAAACATTTGAAACCTGCACAATTTTTCACAGGTTTGCTTTTCTCATATCTGAAAAATGTAAGTATGGTGCACAAAAATATGCAAATTCAAAAATATGCATTACAGTTGTTATTCCCGGCATTTATCCCGCGAGAACTTTGTGAAAATTTAATTTCGCCTAGCATTGTATTAATTCACTTCGTATATTTGAGTTTCTTCTGCTATGCTAATTTCATCAAGTTTAATTATACTCGCAAAGTTCACGCTAAATAATTAAATTTGTATTAGTTTGTACGTTATTTGATTAAGTAATTTTAATTTCTATGAATATATATAAGTAGCAATAGGTCGTTTAATTAGGTATATTATTAAAAGGTAAAAATATCCCCATAGCGATTGTAAACTAGCGATTTTCAATCCAATTCATCTTTCCAATTCATGTCGAAATGGATATTCTGCCATACATCAAGTTATACAATATATCGTTTTTCAAACTGTTTTGAACGCTTTGTGATTTGTTTTTAAACAAAGAAATGAGATCGTTTGAACAACTAACAGCGGCTACATACAGCGACATTTAGCAGCGCGTCTGCAGCGAGTCAGTTGCGATGCAGTCCTAATCGTCTACCTCATAGTTTCCCAAAGTGGTCCCTACCGCCCTCCATTAGGCACTGAAGAGTCCTAGGGACTTCGGAAGCAATTGGGGGCGTTGATGCTTTCCAAGGGGTGCTACCGCATTTGAAAGAAAAAACCTGAATTATAGAAACTACACTATAAATGTTATTTTTCATTGTGATTTTGTGTTAAGTTAATATAAAAAATACGTATAAATTTTTTCTTTTCTTCTTGCCTAAGTGAGCGGCCAGCCAAATGGTGGACCATAGGTTCACCTTTATACACACGCGCGACTTAGCAGCGATACGCGAATCGTGATTACGATGCAAACGCGATGCAATCGCGATGCAAACGCGCTGCGCTTCTATAACGATAATTCAACAGCGAATTCATGCAACCGCTTATAAATCGCTAGGTTCGCGATGCAATTGTGAGTTTCACAAATACGCGTTTGTACCACTGCTAAAAGTTCTTACATCAGCGTTAATCGCAGTTGAAATTATGTTGATTTAAATGATATTTGAAACTTAAATTAACTGAAGCAGTTTATGGTTTTGAGATAATGCAGATTTAAACACTTAACCTAAGAACTCGATGTTTAAACTGTTAATACAAATGATATTCAGTAGTAGTCTAATATAACGTTAATAAGTTAGTTCTATAACATACACCCGTTGTACCTACACGGTTACTATAAAAAGTGATATAACAATTTATAAAAATATGTGTGTACAAAAATGAAAAATGAAGTCTTGTTGGAACTTCAAGTTGTATATGGAAGCTAAGTTGCATAACACCTTTCGCATGCGCTTGAAGTCTGCACAAGTAACTAAAAATGATAATGGCAAATCCAAACATAACTTCTTACTTGTTTGTAGCTTATTCTATTACCTATTAACGCTTTTAATAGCACTTTTATGACGTTTTATAAGTAAATGTTGTTCACACGAGTTAATTGTAGACTATTAGTAGGCAGTTGTATAAAAGATACAATTAGCACTGTGGCGACTACAACTTCTATATTAAAAACTAACCAACTGCGTAAATGTACAAAAATTCAACACTATAGCTGCAATGCCTGAAAAGGGGACGAAATTGCAACTCTTTAAAAGATTTGAGCTGTATTACAAAAATCACGCGGTGGTGTGAAGAATTCCAATAAGCGCCTCAACATACTTATAGAAAGTATTTGGGTGGATTTTGCAATGCATCGTGGACGCTACGTGTTCGAGAGAACTTTTTATTTCGATGAAATCACCTTTATTTTTGCAAATAGCTAAGTAGATAGTAAGTAAGGAGGCAATACCCAATAAAACTTAACGTAGAATTTTATTCAAAAAGTCAATTATCATACATTTTTCATAATAACCTGAACTCGAAATAAATTTCTAAAATTGCCCTGAATTTACGTAAATCGCACACACGTTTTATAATTGAGACTGCGTCGTAGATTACTTTAAAATAAAACAAGGATACGCTCATATACTATAGTTGGGGCACACGTCGAAGTGACACGTGGTCATAGCGAAGGCTCATCCCCGCCGACACGACGCCTTCAAATTGTCATTTGTTCCGGACTTATCTGTGTTTAGACGTGTTAGTTAAACAAAAGTGACAATATTGATTTCATTGAACTTATCAGACCAAACCTATGCCTTTATACCAGAACGGTTCTGATTATAGCAACAGAAAAAAAATCAAGGTAAAGTTTGGGGGCAAATCGCACAATAATTGGAGTTTAGTACAATTTCGTAAATATGGATGTGCCCAAAAAACTCCCGTCCCCATCCTCTAACGACGACATGTCGAATGATCTTGAATACATGTAAAAAAGGTTAGTAAAATATTATAGACTCTTAAAATATTATAGACAAGAGCACGCCTCGACCGTGTCGCGACGCCGCCGCGCCGCCGCAACTTTATCAAATTTAAATAGTTTCTATGTTAACGAAATAATATGGTACTGACTGCAAGAAAATTTTAGTGATGGTCGATTGAAATAACACTTTATCTTTTTATGTTTCACTTGCACTACTTAAAAAAAACGATAATTTGATATAAAACACGCACATTAATTCGTTTACTGTGACCTCTGTTAATAATATCTTGCAGGTATTTAATATTGTACTATAAGAAAGAGATAAATGACAAAAATCCATGGTAGTTAGTCACCTGTTTAGCTCTTTAAATTGCCTCGATCCATATTTGAAGTAAATATTATATATGATACTGTACAGATGTTTATACACACAGAGCAACCCCTAGCTAGAGTTTCATACTCAGAGGAATCTGCCTTACTTATTCGTAAGGTTGTTTTTTTCTATAATATCAAATGACGGGACAAACAAGTCGTGCGCCTGATGGTAAGCTACACACCTGTCCATAACAGTTGCAGTGCCATTCAGATATTTATGTCTCAAAGATCTAAGGGGCACTGCCACTGCGCCCGTCACCCTGAGACATAAGTTAACAAGTCTCATGTGCGTGTAATTTCACCAGCACCGTTACCGTCTCGCGACGTACATTGGGAGGAGCTATACCTGCTAACTGGTATAATAATGATAGAGGAATAGGCTTCAAGCATCCCGTTCAGTAGAGTTTAATCAATATGACGATTTCAAATGCAATTTGCTTGCCGGTGAAATAACAAATATACGTGAATTTGAGTTTAGTTTAAAATTGTGCGTAACTCTTTTGGAAATAATTAGCCGAAAAGTAGCATGTTTAGGAAATTAAACTATTTTTCGGATCTAAACCTTGTATGTTTGTTATTTCAAACAAACCGACTTTTCAGGCCCTTTACAGTTCCCATAGTCAGCCTTAACCATGGGACCTGTAAGGGGCCCGAAACGAACGTTTGTTTGAAACAATCGCGAAAACCTAAGAACTCGAGTAATATGTTGCATGCATTTATTTTAGAATATATCTTTAAAATCCGTGAGGCAAGTATCACTCACATTTATTACCTTTTGCAATGATTATTCCATTCACGGGAGTTGACTACAACACGCCAGTACAATTATTATCTTCTTTTGTAGGATTTCCATTTAATGATTTAAACCTAACAAATAATCAAGTGAAATAAAACGTTATGCAAAATGTCTCAGTACTTCAATTTAATCGACTTTCAATACATATTTCCTTTTAGAACTTCTCGAATATTCTACGAGTGGTTTTTCTCTTTCTTATAAAAGTATGTTTAAGTAGGTATGTAAACTGGTTATTAAACGCCTTTATAACGTACCATTGTAAATATTTATTAAATGTCATATACAAAATGTGAACATTGCATTGTGCAATGCAAAAGAGTAGACAGAGTGATATCCTTTCTCAGAATGTTACATAACACAAGTCTAAAATAGATACGAAAGAACGTTGAATTTTTCCTTTATCCATATACTACTGAATACGATCCATTATTAATCTCCCTAAATAATAGAGCAGCAAAGCGCATATTTAAATTGCACTAAAAAATAAAATTGTGCGACTTCAGCATCATTCAAAAGCTAATGGAAAACATAATAGTCTTGTTTATTTATATCACTATTTATCAAGCTGTGATAGCAAGTATTACATAGCCGGATAATTCGCTTGCGTCCATATGCATCGCATTCAGCGAGGAAACAAATTGCCATTAGAAAACGCCCTTTTACGTGCTAAAACATTTTGATATCGATGATGAATGGGCTAATTATATTTTATGAGTAACTCGTTATATGGCTTGAACTAAAAACTACTGATTGGTGGTGTTACATTTACCTTCTATGGAGTACTTAAAACAAACGGAAATCAGACATCTACCGGCGAAGTAAAGAACCAGGATAACATCGCCTTTTCCAACATCGTGGAGACAACAAAAACAAAAAATTGACGACAGAAACCACGCTATGTAGTTCTCGAAGAATTGAACAGATGGCGCTGTTATGAAAGTAAATAACTTGATTCCTTTTTCAGAATTCTTTTACTATAAACAGAGATAGCGTGTAGTCTAGTTATTCCTACTACATAATAGGTTATTATAGATACATAATCAAGCATACGTAAGTAATACATAATTATTGTCGTTTGATCAAACATTGTACGAAACTAAGTTTCGCCAGAAACTGGCACATGTTTCAAAGCAATCTATTAATAGTAAGGTCATTTGTATTTATAATTTTTAAAATATTAAAGGCGCTTGTGTACCTACCATAACAATAAAAAAGAAGATACCTGTTTCCTGTATAAACGTGAAGCTTGCCAGCATATTTTACGTACATTTTTCATTCCCTAGCTTTTGTTTTTGTAAATAAACGCATATATTTGCCATTGATAGTTAATACTAGCATTTAAATTTGTAAATAAAATCTGCATTTGTAATTAAATGTGAATATTTAACATTTTATTTGCCTTTCAGCGGAATGAAGCTCGTTAATCTGCCGTTGAAATTGTTGCTCATGTTTATTACATATCCATTAAGAAAAATTCTTAAGCCAACCTTATTTTATTTAGTATTATTAGCGGCAATGTCAACACACGTATTGTTACTTTAACAACAAAACATCTCATTAGTACCTATCCGATAGTCACAGCCAGTAAAACTAAAATAAGTGGCTGTTACATTGAGACATCCCACGTGACGACATTTTAAATTATGGTGAAATAAAATATTGTTTAAATACCACCTCAAAGTAGCTGCTATAAATCGAGCAAGAAGGCCGGTTGCCAGATAAATTTTTATATTTTTATATAACAAAATTATTATATAAATTTTATGACGGCGTGCGAGTAAAATAATTTTGGATGCAGGAATTTCTTGATAGCACCTTGGCGACAGTGGAAGTGCGTCAGCCAGAGCACTCAGATCAGGTGCGTGGGCTTGCTCTGTGACAATTTGACACCTATCCGTCAACGTGACAATATTTCCAATGATACTCTGTTTTTCACGTTCCAGGTGGGACACGTCACACTGTCACCAATCACGCTAAACATTTTTTTGGGAATAAATTAATATAGGAAATGAAACTATTTTTCCGGATTTAAATCGCGTATATTTGTTTTTTCAAACAAACCGACGTTTCGGGCCCTTTACAGGTCCCATGGTCACGGTTGACTGAGGTGGTACAGTCTTCAACCAGTTATGTCTAATATTGATGCAAACCACCCAATTTTTTCACTATAGTTACAATAGTTATTAATTAAATACCTGATTTTTAATTTTACAAAGAAAACATTCCAATTTACGCTATATTAAGTTTTACAAATTATTTTATTGAATAAATTTTTATTAAGTTCAATTTATTATTAATTATTAATAGAAATTAGAATAAACTAAAACATATTAATTAGTACTGCAGTCTTATGTCTGTTTGGGA